>NW_027442512.1:0-319204 GCF_048569485.1 Anomaloglossus baeobatrachus | reverse complement strand
ACGTGGCTATTGGACTTTTGTCTAGTCCCACTAGTGCAAAGATATTTGCAGCACGTCTGCCTGCATTGCACACTCAAACTCATTGTTACTAAGCCATTATACTAGCAAAAATTGAGTAAACTTAGTGGCATACAAGAAGTGGCTGTTGTACTCCATTAGTGCCCCACTGGTGCCAAGCTATTTCTAGCACCTCTGCATGACACCCTCCTGCTCTGTTTTTAATAAGCTATAATGATAGCAAAAAATACTGCCATTTAGTGGCATCATAGAACTGGCTGTTGTATTCCATTAGTGCCCCACTGGTGCCAAGCTATTTCTAGCACCTCTGCATGACACCCTCCTGCTCTGTTTTTAATAAGCTATAATGATAGCAAAAAATACTGCAACTTAGTGGTATACAAAAAATGCCTGTAGGACTCCTTTATTGTGCCACTGGTGCCAAGCAATCTCAAGCACCTCTGCATTCTACCCTCATGCACATTTTGCTATGCTAATTTTATAGCAAACTCAGGGAATTCCTTGCTGCATTTGATCATTAGGAGGGATAGAAAGTGAGGCTTTTTTTACTGTCCTGGTACCCACAGAACACGGCCACTGTACCCATCTGTCCACTTTTGCCACGCTATTTAATTTGCACAAAGAGCTGACTGGGATGCATGGATATAATGTAGCCTGCATCCAATGATGGTTCTCTCGATGTCTGACAGCTCAACAATACCTTCTGTTTCCACTTCCAAAACAAGTGATGACCTGCCAATCACACTCCCTGTTGCGGGTTAAGAAGTGGAAGTTCAGTGTGAAAAACCATGTGTGACTGCTTTCCCCACAGTCACAGAGGATGAAGAGCACACAGATGCACTTGATGGGGCAGGCGGTGGTTGCACAGGCACGCTAGGCCGCATTGTAGCACAGTGAAATTCACATTGCGACTTATGCTTCATTTTAAGTCGTGTACAGGGTAAGCTCCCCAGTATGCAGCAAAACCAGGCAACAGGAAAAGGACTCTAGGCAGTTGGGTTGATAAATGATTGTTTAACTTTACCAAAACAAACAATAAGAACCATGCATACAATTAAAATAATTGAACAATCTATTCTGTTGCCTACTACCTGCTAATCCCTCTGTGTAGCAGTAATTGTGTCTTTGTGCATGTGTGTGTGTGTGTGTGTGTGTGCAAACACGACTTACCAGTGGCGCATCACAAGAGCTTCCAAGTTATCTACCTAAACATAGACATAACACATAACCCCCCCCTGAATACCCTTGTTAGCTGAAGCCTCACAGATAATGCAGATGATAACAGTGTGAATGCAAACCACACAGCTCTGCAACACAGTCCTGGAAATCTTGTAAAGCAACAGTCAATGCAAACATGTGTTGCTGTCCCTCTATGATTTAAACTGTACGTGACAATTTGACAGTGCAGAGGCAGCAAGTCTTATTGTCTATATAGTCGGCCTACCCAGAACAGATATGTGTTTTGCTAATAAAACAAAGTGTTGCGTGCCCGCATTATTGTCTGGGCACAGCCTACCGTACCCGGGTACTGTGATGTCCAGTTGCCAGAAATACAGACTTTACGCTCCTCTCACGGTAAACAGTATAGACAGCACCGTAAGAATGTTGGTCTGTGGCACAGGATGCTGCTCACTGATGTTACAGTGCTCATCATCAAAGTACAACACAACTCCCCTCACAATTGAACGAAGTATTTCCGCGGTGGCTCCGTGCTGTAACACACCTTTAGCTTTTCCTTCTGTTCATAGACAGCATCTCCAAGTCCACCCCCAAAGAGCAATGTTCTATTGCTATAGTGACCAAAGGCAGATCTAAAAAAACAGCAGCCCCTTGTGTGTAGTCTGCAACAATGCATGCAATAAATGGCAAATAAGCATATTGCGTTGACAGTTGCTAAAGCTGAGCAATACACCTTCACGCTGTCAATTCATATCCATGTGATACTTCATGGAGGAAGTACTCAAAAGTGTGAGTTTTTGCCTTCTACTTACAGATTGTTGACAAATCTTACAGATTCCATGACTTTGGTGATCCTTTGCGATGTCCAAAAATTCACAGGCTAGGAAAGGCTTACAGCACCTGCATAGCCAACATGACATCTGCTCAGAGTCAAAGTTGTGGTCCAGGATTCAGTTGTTGACGTGTTTCCAGTACTTTGTCTCTGGCCAGGAAGACGCAACGTAACCTCGTCGTCAGTAGCATCCTCCTCCACCTCCTCTGCTGACCTCATCGACTGGCTGACTTTGGTTTGACAGTAAGTGTTGTCTCCAACCTCATCAATAACCCTGTGTGTTTTCATTCCCCTCGTCCTTAGTCCTCCGAGACAACCTCTTCCTGCCCTGACCGAATAGTAAAGTTGTCCTTCCAATCAGGTATCTGTGCTCCTCATCATGTTCCCCATTGTCTCCACCAGGAGGATTTACTTTTTGGAAATGAGGGTGTAGATTAGGCTCAGCACCTTCTTCATCGGTGCATGGATCCCAGTCACAAAGCTTCAGGCTATCTGCGCAGATCATTTCACCTGTCTCATGGAACTCGCTACCTCAACACGTTAGATTATCTGCTACACACGCAAGCTTCAAACTGAATCTGAAAACTCATCTGTTCAGAAATGACTATAACCTTCAATGACACCACCACCATACGTACTTGACGCTCAACCTAAACAACTCCTACTGTCTCCTCCCAAAAATCCTTTAGAATGTAATCCCGCAAGGGCAGGGCCCTCTTCCCTCTGTACCAGTCTGTCTATAGTTACTTGTAGATGCATTCTGTATGTAACCCCCTTCTCATGTACAGCACCATGGAATCAATGGTGCTCTATAAATCAATAATAATAAAAATAATAATAACTTCCTTGTCTGTACTCATTGCAGCTTTGGAGCAGACCTCTGATTCCCAGGCTATAGTGCGACTGAACAGCTATGCAAACTCAACCATCTCTGTCACCCCATACTCAGCAGGGCTGGTGGAAACTTGAGAGCTGTTAGGAAGCAAGTGCGATTGGATTGACACCACAGAGGAATGGAGTATTTGGGATCTTGAAATTGGGGTGGAGGAGAGGCCACTTTATGGAGCAATTCAGATCCATTGAAGCAGCTGCTGATTTGGCCTCATCTACATTTGTTAGCGATGGTCGTGTCCATGAAAAAAGGGATCATATCAGATTATCCATGGGAAGAAGTACACCTGTTCTTTTGGATGGTATTTGTTGTTACAAAACGGTGACGCCTTAAACGCAAGCAGCCTGCTGCGGTTTCAGTTGCGCCCAGGCATCAGCTGCCATTTAGGCCTGTGCCTCGGGTTGTCCAGCTGGCTGCTTTCTCCTCCACGTCTAAGTGTGGAGAGGCAGCTAGTGCGCATGCGTGTGCCGATTTACCCCAGCCGCAGCCTAACTCCAGTGTTTCGCCTAGTGAGTATGCTCAGCCTGACTGTGCCATTCCTGAGGCTAAGTCTTCATTTCGGGCTACAGCGCATGCTCCCACACTTATTGCGAAAAGCCTCTTTGCACAGGTACTTGCCCTCCGTGCCGGGTCTAAGTCCTGTGTTGTGCCTAGACACCATGCTAAAGCTGATAGTCTTTTTTCAGAGACTGTATTTCAAGCAACTGACCATGGTCAGGCACTTACTGCATCAGAAACTAGGTCCGGTAATGAACTCTTTGGCCCTGCCCCTGATGTGGGGGGCCCATTTAGACCAGAGGGCATCAGGTGTCCTGACGATGTGGCCAGGCCACTCCCAAATGGCTTGCAGAGGCACGCCCCTATGACTTGTCACCTCATTATTGATGGTCAGACGATGACTGGTGAGGTGTTTGGGTCATGACAGCCATGAGGTCATCATTGAAGTTGCGGTTCCAAATAGGACGCTAGTTATGCCACTCATGACGTATCACTCTGCTTTTGTCTCCAGGAGGTGCATTGTGGTCCACCCTGGTTTGGGGCGGACCCAGGTTATAGAAGGGGCTGGAGACAACAAGGAGGTGCGCAGTCTTCTATTATGCTCCGAAAGAGCACACCTCCATGTGTTGAACCCATTGCGGCTTTAGGCCAGAGGTAGACAGGGATAGGGCGTCAATGCAGGCCGCCACCACAGTTGGTAACGCAGAACGGTTAAGACCAGCTCCTGTCCTACAAGTCCTGCTTGTGCAGCCCAGTGGCATTAACAGGCCTGCTGCTGCTGATGTGCCTGCTGTTCACAGGTGTGGCCCCAATGCACACGGTCAGTGTACTGAATGGTCCCTGTGATGTTAACAGGGAGTTCCTGGGCTGGGTGGTCGTGTGGACCCTGTGACGCTAACAGGGCTCCCAGTCTCAAGATCTGAGTGGCGTCTAACTTGGTTCAGGCTACTATTAGTTTCATAGCCACACAGCTCTGTATCCTCCACCAAACCTTCCAGTTGCCAACCTCTCCTTTTCCATCTGGGAGCACGGTGGACACTGACTGCTGATGGGGATATATACCTTTCTCTTTCTTTTCTTAGTAATTTTCGTTATATAGCGGTAACATAGTATATACCACCTTATCCAAATCTGCCAGTCCCACCGTAACAGATGGTGTTTCTTCATCAAATGTTACTTTTGCTTAACCACCAAACCCACGGACCAAAACTTTTTTCCCCTTTCCAACACACCTGTTCCCCTTTTCACCCGCATCTGTCCTTTTTCAACTCATTTTGTATATGACCAAAAGTGCAACTCTGCAGGGACACCGTACTCAATGGCATCTCAGCACAACAGCCAGCCCTCGGTCCCTCAGATGTGGACAAGAAAAAGACCATTTCCTCCTATCCATGACAAACCGTTGAGATTCACTCTGTGCAGCACTGGTGTTTAGTGGAAAAGCAGATCGAAGATTGTGTAACACCTTCTGAAGATACTCCTGTACACGTGCGTCCCTTTATATGGCATGAATTATTTCGCCAAATTTTGTCTTGTACCGGGGATCTAACAGTGTGGCAACCCAGTAGTTAGCATTACTTCAAATTCGTACAATCCGAGGGTCATGTTGTAGGTAGTGCAGCAAGAAGACGCTCATGTGTCTTGTGCATCCAGGAGGACCAAGTCCTTGGTGTGTTGGTGGCAGAGAGGTGGGAATCGTGCCTCCTTCCTCTGCCCTCTCACCCCAACCTCGCACAACCGAAATGTGAGCAAGCTCTCACTCATCTGCTGAGTCTTCCATGCCCATCGCAAGTTCGTCCTCCATTTCTTCATGGCTCCTGCACCTTCCTCAACAATTTTTGCTGAACCTATGCGCCCTTGTTAATCCCTATCCCCCACCATAACTGCTGCCTAGGTGCCGCTTACCATATGGACCTTGTAGATCTTATTATCCCTTCTGCATATGACTCCTCCTGTACTTCCTCACCTTCCTCTTGGACCAATACCTGACTCCGAATAATGCTTACAGTGTGCTCCATCATGTAGATGACCAGAATTGTCACGCTGAGAATGGCATTGAAAGTGCTAAACATCTTCGTCGACATTTGTAAACTGTGTAGAAGGGTGCATATGTCCTTGATCTGACACCACTCCAGCAGCGTGATCTGCACCACCTCTGGATCAAGTTAGCCCAGGGTATACGTCATACCGTATTTCAGCAGGGCTCTGCGGTGCTGCCACACACGCTGCAACATGTGCAGATTCCAATTCCTGCGTGTCGGAACATCGCATTTCCGGCGTTTAACTGCCAGACCCTAAGACTTCCGGAGCGATGAAAGTTGTTGAGCTGCTGGGTGCGAAGGATGAAAGTGAGCACATAGCAGCGTGCCCGCTGCACAAGGCCATGTAGGCCGGGATGGTATTTTAAAAATTGCTGGAGAATCAGATTCAACACGTGAGCCATACAAGGCCCGTGTGTCACATTGCCCTGACGAAGGGCCGCAGACAGGTTTGCGTCATTGCCGCACACGGCTGTTAAGTCACCAACGTAGTCCACTCAATCAATTTGTACTCTGGTCCCAATGGGAAGACACCACACCCTTTTTTAGGCCCCTCCTGTCTGCAGAACACTGCCAGACAAAGCTATGAACCTCTTGTTACTGTTACCCCCAGTTCAGTTTTATGAGTTTGTGTGCTTGTTACCTGACTACGTTTCCTGCTTGCTGTTTATGTACCTCGTTGGCCGATCCGCATTTCACCTCTGCTTGTTTTCTGATTAAGTCCTGGCCATCCCATTCTGTTCCTCTTCCTCAATTAATGTTTTTGACCCTGCATGACTACTATTCTCTGGAACTGCAGCCTTCCACAGGTATTGATCAACTTGGGCCCTGTTTAATTCCAAATCACTGTATAGGGGTTAAAGGGTTTCAGGGTTCTGGGTGTCCAGCTTGGTGAGTGGCTTGCCTCTAGCCTATCCTTTACAGCCCATCTGAGTGTGTCGATCCAGGCAGGCGTTACACCGTGCCCTCTGCAGAAGGCCATGTAGGCCAGGATAGTGTTTTAAAAATTGCTGGACAACCAGGTTTAACACGTAAGCCATACAAGGCACGTGTGTCACATTGCCCTGAAGAAGGGTCGCAGACTGGTTTGCATCATTGTCGCACCCGACCTTCCCTGGCTGCTGGTTGACTGTAGACAACCATTGATGAAACTCGGTCTCACTCTCCAGAGCTAACCGTCCACAATTCCTCAGCGGTGTCTCACATTTCCCCTACATTTCAAAGTAAACATTTGACCGCCTGATGGCCTTGAGCTCTGCTGCCAGCATAGTAAGGAGGTGTGTGGGATTCCTTGGGCGCAGTTACAAGGAAGGGTGGCCTGACCACACAGGGTTTGGGCCGAGGTGGAGGACCCACACGAGGTTGAGGAGGCAGAAGCAGTGGAGGAACTTGTACATACAGAGGAAGGATTGACACACAAGTCGTGGGGACGGCAAGACCTGTACAGCAAACCCTTCTCCATCTCTCACCAAAGTTACCCAGTGCCCAGTCAGCAACATGTAACTCCCCTATCCATGCTTACTGGTCCAAGTATCTGTGTTGAAATGCACCCTGTCACACACAGAGTTTCTCAAGGAATCGGTGAGGTTGTGTGCGACCTACTGTGGTAGCGCGGGCACGCCTTTCTTGGAGAAGGAGTGACGACTGGACATCGGCTCTTGGGGCACTGCAATGGGCATAAGGTCTCGAAAATCCTCGGTCTCAAAAGGGTGTAAAGGCAGCCTTTCTGTTGCCAACAAGTTGCAGATGAGGAAACTCAACCTCTTAGGCATGTCATGCCCTTCAAAAATCATGTAAAACATAGCGAGGGGACTCCAACCACAGTCTCCCTCGTTGCCACTAATTGGGCCACACACACCCCACTTGACTGGCATCAGTTGACCCCCCTTTTGAAAAAGAAAAAGATGCTTTGCATGAAGCACTCTCAAAAATACGCGTGCCTTTCCCGTCCCCTGGCTGACCCAGGGGAAGAAAAGTCCTCTGAGAGCCATGACTTGTTCATCTTGGTTCTTTTAGAAACACAGCGAGGGGACTCCAACCACAGTCTCCGTCGTTGCCACTAATTGGGCCACACACACCCCACTTGACTGGCATCAGTTGACCCCCCTTTTGAAAAAGAAAAAGATGCTTTGCATGAAGCACTCTCAAAAATACGTGTGCCTTTCCTGTCCCCTGGCTGACCCAGGGGAAGAAAAGTCCTCTGAGAGCCATGACTTGTTCATCTTGGTTCTTTTAGAAACACAGCGAGGGGACTCCAACCACAGTCTCCCTCGTTGCCACTAATTGGGCCACACACACCCCACTTGACTGGCATCGGTTGACCCCCCCTTTTGAAAAAGAAAAAGATGCTTTGCATGAAGCACTCTCAAAAATACGCGTGCCTTTCCCGTCCCCTGGCTGACCCAGGGGAAGCAAAGTCCTCTGAGAGCCATGACTTGTTCATCTTGGTTCTTTTAGAAACACAGCGAGGGGACTCCAACCACAGTCTCCCTCGTTGCCACTAATTGGGCCACACACACCCCACTTGACTGGCATCAGTTGACCCCCCCTTTTGAAAAAGAAACAGATGCTTTGCATGAAGCACTCTCAAAAATACGCGTGCCTTTCCCGTCCCCTGGCTGACTCAAGGGAAGAAAAGTCCTCTGAGAGCCATGACTTGTTCATCTTGGTTCTTTTAGAAACACAGCGAGGGGACTCCAACCACAGTCTCCCTCGTTGCCACTAATTGGGCCACACACACCCCAATTGACTGGCATCAGTTTACCCCCCCTTTTGAAAAAGAAACAGATGCTCTGCATGAAGCACTCTCAAGAATACGCGTGCCTTTCCCGTCCCCTGGCTGACCCAGGGGAAGAAAAGTCCTCTGAGAGCCATGACTTGTTCATCTTGGTTCTTTTAGAAACACAGCGAGGGGACTCCAACCACAGTCTCCCTCGTTGCCACTAATTGGGCCACACACACCACACTTGACTGGCATCAGTTGACCCCCCTTTTGAAAAAAAAAAAGATGCTTTGCATGAAGCACTCTCAAAAATACGCGTGCCTTTCCTGTCCCCTGGCTGACCCAGGGGAAGAAAAGTCCTCTGAGAGCCATGACTTGTTCACCTTGGTTCTTTTAGAAACACAGCGAGGGGACTCCAACCACAGTCTCCCTCGTTGCCACTAATTGGGCCACACACACCCCACTTGACTGGCATCAGTTGACCCCCCTTTTGAAAAAGAAACAGATGCTTTGCATGAAGCACTCTCAAAAATACGCGTGCCTTTCCCGTCCCCTGGAGCTGACCTAGGGGAAGAAAAGTCCTCTGAGAGCCATGACTTGTTCATCTTGGTTCTTTTAGAAACACAGCGAGGGGACTCCAACCACAGTCTCCCTCGTTGCCACTAATTGGGCAACACACACCCCACTTGACTGGCATCAGTTGACCCCCCCTTTTAAAAAAAACCAGATGCTTTGCATGAAGCACTCTCAAAAATACGCGTGCCTTTCCCGTCCCCTGGCTGACCCAGGGGAAGAAAAGTCCTCTGAGAGCCATGACTTGTTCATCTTGGTTCTTTTAGAAACACAGCGAGGGGACTCCAACCACAGTCTCCCTCGTTGCCACTAATTGGGCAACACACACCCCACTTGACTGGCATCAGTTGACCCCCCCTTTTGAAAAAGAAACAGATGCTTTGCATGAAGCACTCTCAAAAATACGCGTGCCTTTCCCGTCCCCTGGCTGACCCAGGGGAAGAAAAGTCCTCTGAGAGCCATGACTTGTTCATCTTGGTTCTTTTAGAAACACAGCGAGGGGACTCCAACCAGTCTCCCTCGTTGCCACTAATTGGGCCACACACACCCCACTTGACTGGCATCAGTTGACCCCCCTTTTGAAAAAGAAACAGATGCTTTGCATGAAGCACTCTCAAAAATACGCGTGCCTTTCCCGTCCCCTGGCTGACCCAGGGAAAGAAAAGTCCTCTGAGAGCCATGTCCACATTGTCAGTGGACAGACGCGTGTGCTTCTCTGCCAGCAGATCCCCAGCAGCACTTAAGACAGGTTCCGAGAGAACGCTGGCTGCAGGACATGACAAGATCCCCAAGGCATACGTGTCGAGCCCAGGCAATTTATCCAGATTGGAAGCCTAAAATGAGCAGGGCTTAAGTTGCACAGTAATGGCATCGATGTTTCCTTGCATATACTCATATATCTGTGTGTCCTCCTCTTTTTCCTTGTCCAGCTCTTTTGTTTTCGCATGAGTATATGTCCTTGTCACTTTCCCATGTGTTTGTTTTGTGTTGCGAGTTGTTTGTCACCTTTTGGACACCTTTGAGGGTGTTTTCTAGGTGTTTTTATATGTTTGTGAATGCCTGCCATTGCACTTCGAGTTTAGTTCGTCGAACGTTCGACGAACCGTACTCAAACGGGACCTCCGTTCGGCGAACCGACCTCGAGCCAAACCGGGACCGGTTCGCTCATCACTAATCCCCCGAAAAAGGAACAAATTCGCCTCAAAATGGCCAAAAGTTGCAATACCCTCCCAAAGGAACAGTTTCGCTTCAAAATGGCCAAAAGTTGCAATACCCCCCCAAAGGAACAATTTCGCCTCAAAATGGCCAAAATTTGCAATCCCCCCCCAAAGGAACTAATTCGCCTCAAAATGGCCAAAAGTTGCAATACCCCCCCAAAGGAACAATTTCGCCTGAAAATGGCCAAAAGTTGCAATTCCCTCCCAAAGGAACAGTTTCGCTTCAAATTGGCCAAAAGATGCAATACCCCCCAAAGGAAAAATTTTGCCTCAAAATGGCCAAAAGTTGCAATCCCCCCCAAAGGAACAATTTCACCTGAAAATGGCCAAAAGTTGCAATACCCCCGCAAAGGAGCAATTTCGCATCAAAATGGGCAAAAGTTGCAATACCTCCCCAAAGGAGCAAATTCGCCTCAAAATGGGCAAAAGTTGCAATACCCCCCTGAAAGGAAAAAATTCGCCTCAAAATTGCAAAAAATTGCATAACCCCCCAAAGAAACAATTTCGCCTCAAAATGGCCAAAAGTTCAAATACTCCCCCAAAGGAACAATTTTGACTCAAAATGGCCAAAAGTTGCAATACCCCCCCAAAGGAACAGTTTCGTCTCAAAATGGCCAAAATTGCAATACCCCCCAAAGGAACAATTTATCTTCAAAATGGCCAAAAGTTGCAACACCCCCAAAGGAACAATTTCGCCTCAAAATGGCCAAAAGTTGCAATATCCCCCCCAAAAGATCAACTTCGCCTCAAAATGGCCCAAAAATTACAATACTACACCAAAGGAACAGTTTTGCCTCAAAATGGCCAAAACTTGCAAAAGTTGCAAGGAAACAATTTCGCCTCAAAATGGTCAAAGGTTGCAATACCCCCCTGAAAGGAACAAATTCGCCTCCAAATGGCCAAAAGTTGCAATACCCCCCAAAGGAACAATTTTGCCTGAAAATGGCCAAAAGTTGCAATACCCTCCTAAAGGAACAGTTTCGCTTTAAAATGGCCAAAAGTTGCAATACCCCCCAAAGGAACAAATTCGCCTCAAAATGGGCAAAAGTTGCAATACCCCCCTCAAAGGAACAAATTCGCCTCAAAATTGCAAAAAATTGCATAACCCCCCAAAGGAACAATTTCGCCTCAAAATGGCCAAAAGTTGAAATACTCCCCCAAAGGAACAATTTTGACTCAAAATGGCCAAAAGTTGCAATACCCCCAAAAGGAACAGTTTCGTCTCAAAATGGCCAAAATTGCAATACCCCCCAAAGGAACAATTTATCCTCAAAATGGCCAAAAGTTGCAACACCCCCCAAAGGAACAATTTCGCCACAAATAGGCCAAAAGTTGCAATATCCCCCCAAAGGATCAATTTCGCCTCAAAATGGCCCAAAAATTACAATACTACACCAAAGGAACAATTTTGCCTCAAAATTAACAAAAGTTGCAATACCCCTTCAAAGGAACAGTTTTACCTCAAAATGGCCAAAAGTTGCAAAAGTTGCAAGGGAACAATTTCGCCTCAAAATGGGCAAAAGTTGCAATACCCTCGCAAAGGAACATTTTCGTCTCAAAATGGCCAGAAGTTGCAATACCCCCCTAAAAAGGAACAATTTCGCCTCAAAATTGCAAACAATTGCATTACCCCCAAAGGAACAAATTCGCCTCAAAATTGCAAAAAATTGCATAACCCAACAAAGGAACAATTTCGCCTCAAAATTGCCAAAAGTTGCAATATCCCCCAAAGGAACAAATTCGCCTCAAAATGGCCAAAAGTTGCAATACCCCCCAAAGGAACAAATTCGCCTTAAAATTGCAAAAAGTTGCAATGCCCCCCCAAAGGAACAATTTTGCCTGAAAATTGCCAAAAGTTGCAATACCCTCCTAAAGGAACAGTTTCGCTTTAAAATGGCCAAAAGTTGCAATACCCCCCAAAAGGAACAATTTCGCCTCAAAATAGCCAAAAGTTGCAATACCTCCCCAAAGGAACAATTTAGCCTCAAAATGGCCAAAAGTTGCAATCCCCCCCAAAGGAACAATTTCGCCTCAAAATGGCCAAAAGTTGCAATACCCCCCCAAAGGAGCAATTTCGCCTCAAAATGGCCAAAAGTTGCAATACCCCCCCAAAGGAACAATTTCACGTCAAAATGGCCAAAAGTTGAAATGCTCTCCCAAAGGAACAATTTTGACTCAAAATTGCCAAAAGTTGCAATACCCCCCAAAGGAACAATTTCGCCTAAAATGGCCAAAAGTTGCAATACCCTCCCAAAGGAACAGTTTTGCTCCAAAATGACCAAAAGTTACAATACCCCCCCAAAGGAACAATTTCCCCTCAAAATAGCCAAAAGTTGCAATACCCCCCCAAAGGAACAATTTCGCCTCAAAATGGCCAAAAGTTGCAATACCCCCCCAAAGGAACAAATTTGTCTCAAAATTGCAAAAAATTGCAATACCCCCCCCAAAGGAAACATTTCGCCTCAAAATAGCCAAAAGTTGCAATACCCCCCCAAAGAAAAAATTTTGCCTCAAAATGGCCAAAAGTTGCAATACCCCCCAAAGGAGCAATTTCGCCTTAAAATTGCAAACAGTTGCATTACCCCCCAAAGGAACAAATTCGCCTCAAAATTGCAAAAAATTGCATAACCCAACAAAGGAACAATTTCGCCTCAAAATTGCCAAAAGTTGCAATATCCCCCAAAGGAACAAATTCGCCTCAAAATGGCCAAAAGTTGCAATACGCCCCAAAGGAACAATTTCGCCTCAAAATGGCCAAAAGTTGCAATACCCCCCCAAAGGAACAATTTCGCCTTAAAATTGCAAAAAGTTGCAATACCCCCCCAAAGGAACAATTTTGCCTGAAAATGGCCAAAAGTTGCAATACCCCCCAAAGGAGCAATTTCGCCTTAAAATTGCAAACAGTTGCATTACCCCCCAAAGGAACAAATTCGCCTCAAAATTGCAAAAAATTGCATAACCCAACAAAGGAACAATTTCGCCTCAAAATTGCCAAAAGTTGCAATATCCCCCAAAGGAACAAATTCGCCTCAAAATGGCCAAAAGTTGCAATACGCCCCAAAGGAACAATTTCGCCTCAAAATGGCCAAAAGTTGCAATACCCCCCCAAAGGAACAATTTCGCCTTAAAATTGCAAAAAGTTGCAATACCCCCCCAAAGGAACAATTTTGCCTGAAAATGGCCAAAAGTTGCAATACCCCCCCAAAGGAACAGTTTCGCTTTAAAATGGCCAAAAGTTGCAATACCCCCCAAAGGAACAATTTCGCCTCAAAATAGCCAAAAGTTGCAATACCTCCCCAAAGGAACAATTTCGCCTCAAAATGGCCAAAAGTTGCAATACCCCCCCAAAGGAACAATTTCACGTCAAAATGGCCAAAAGTTGAAATACTCTCCCAAAGGAACAATTTTGACTCAAAATTGCCAAAAGTTGCAATACCCCCCAAAGGAACAATTTCGCCTGAAAATGGCCAAAAGTTGCAATACCCTCCCAAAGGAACAGTTTTGCTTCAAAATGGCCAAAAGTTGCAATACCCCCCCAAAGGAACAATTTCGCCTCAAAATAGCCAAAAGTTGCAATACCCCCCCAAAGGAACAATTTCGCCTCAAAATGGCCAAAAGTTGCAATACCCCCCCAAAGGAACAAATTTGTCTCAAAATTGCAAAAAATTGCAATACCCCCCCAAAGGAAACATTTCGCCTCAAAATAGCCAAAAAGTTGCAATACCCCCCCAAAGGAAACATTTCGCCTCAAAATGGCCAAAAGTTGAAATTCCCACCCAAAGGAACAATTTCGCATCAAAATGGCCAAAAGTTGCAATACCCCCCTGAAAGGAACAAATTCACCTCCAAATTGCAAAAATTGCATAACCCCCCAAAGGAACAATTTCGCCTCAAAATGGCCAAAAGTTGAAATACTCCCCCAAAGGAACAATTTTGACTGAAAACTGCCAAAAGTTGCAATACCCCTCCAAAGGAACAATTTCGCCTCAAATGGCCAAAAGTTGCAATACCCTCCCAAAGGAACAATTTTGCATGAAAATGGCCAAAAGTTGCAATACCCTCCTAAAGGAACAGTTTCGCTTTAAAATGGCCAAAAGTTGCAATACCCCCCAAAGGAACAATTTCGCCTCAAAATAGCCAAAAGTTGCAATACCTCCCCAAAGGAACAGTTTCACTTTAAAATGGCCAAAAGTTGCAATACCCCCCAAAGGAACAATTTCGCCTCAAAATGGCCAAAAGTTGCAATACCCCCCCAAAGGAACAATTTCGCCTCAAAATGGCCAAAAGTTGCAATACCCCCCCAAAGGAGCAATTTTGCCTCAAAATGGCCAAAAGTTGCAATACCCCCCCAAAGGAACAATTTCGCCTCAAAATGGCCAAAAGTTGCAATCCCCCCCCAAAGGAACAATTTCGCCTCAAAATGGCCAAAAGTTGCAATACCCCCCCAAAGGAACAATTTCGCCTGAAAATGGCCAAAAGTTGCAATACCCCCCTGAAAGGAACAAAATTGCCTCAAAATTGCAAAAAATTGCATAACCCCCCAAAGGAACAATTTCGCCTCAAAATGGTCAAAAGTTGAAATACTCCCCCAAAGGAACAATTTTGACTCAAAATTGCCAAAAGTTTAAATACCCTCCAAATGAATAATTTCACCTGAAAATGGCCAAAAGTTGCAATACCCCCCAAATGAGCAATTTCGCTTCATAATAGCCAAAAGTTGCAATACCCCCCCAAAGGAACAATTTCGCCTCAAAATAGTCAAAAGTTGCAATACCACCCCAAAGGAACAATTTCGCCTCAAAATGGCCAAAAGTTGCAATCTCCCCCAAAGGAACAAATTCGCCTCAAAATGGCCAAAAGTTGCAATACCCCCCCCAAAGAAAAAATTTTGACTCAAAATGGCCAAAAGTTCCAATACCCCCCCAAAGGAACAAATTCGCCTCAAAATGGCCATAAGTTGCAATAGCCTCCCAAAGGAACAATTTCGCCTCAAAATGGCCAAATGTTGCAATACCCCCCCAAAGGAACAATTTCGCCCCAAAATGGCCAAAAGTTGCAATACCCCCCCAATTAGCAATTTCGCCTAAAAATGGCCAAAAGTTGCAAAACCCCCCTGAAAGGAACAAATTCGCCTTAAAATTGCAAAAAATTGCATAACCCCCCAAAGGAACAATTTTGCCTCAAAATGGCCAAAAGTTGAAATACTCCCCCAAAGGAACAATTTTAACTCAAAATTGCCAAAAATTGCAATACCCCCCCAAAGGAACAATTTCGCCTCAAAATAGCCAAAAGTTGCAATACCTCCCCAAAGGAACAGTTTCACTTTAAAATGGCCAAAAGTTGCAATACCCCCCAAAGGAACAATTTCGCCTCAAAATGGCCAAAAGTTGCAATACCCCCCCAAAGGAACAATTTCGCCTCAAAATGGCCAAAAGTTGCAATACCCCCCCAAAGGAGCAATTTCGCCTCAAAATGGCCAAAAGTTGCAATACCCCCCCAAAGGAACAATTTCGCCTCAAAATGGCCAAAAGTTGCAATCCCCCCCCAAAGGAACAATTTCGCCTCAAAATGGCCAAAAGTTGCAATACCCCCCCAAAGGAACAATTTCGCCTGAAAATGGCCAAAAGTTGCAATACCCCCCTGAAAGGAACAAAATTGCCTCAAAATTGCAAAAAATTGCATAACCCCCCAAAGGAACAATTTCGCCTCAAAATGGTCAAAAGTTGAAATACTCCCCCAAAGGAACAATTTTGACTCAAAATTGCCAAAAGTTGCAATACCCCCCAAATGAACAATTTCACCTGTTAATGGCCAAAAGTTGCAATACCCCCCCAAAGGGGCAATTTCGCTTCATAATAGCCAAAAGTTGCAATACCCCCCCAAAGGAACAATTTCGCCTCAAAATAGCCAAAAGTTGCAATACCCCCCCAAAGGAACAATTTCGCCTCAAAATGGCCAAAAGTTGCAATCTCCCCCAAAGGAACAAATTCGCCTCAAAATGGCCAAAAGTTGCAATACCCCCCCAAAGGAAAAATTTTGACTCAAAATGGCCAAAAGTTCCAAATCCCCCCCCAAAGGAACAAATTCGCCTCAAAATGGCCAAAAGTTGCAATAGCCTCCCAAATGAACAATTTCGCCTCAAAATGGCCAAAAGTTGCAATACCCCCCCAAAGGAACAATTTCGCCTCAAAATGGCCAAAAGTTGCAATACCCCCCAAATTAGCAATTTCGCCTAAAAATGGCCAAAAGTTGCAATACCCCCCTGAAAGGAACAAATTCGCCTTAAAATTGCAAAAAATTGCATAACCCCCCAAAGGAACAATTTCGCCTCAAAATGGCCAAAAGTTGAAATACTCCCCCAAAGGAACAATTTTAACTCAAAATTGCCAAAAGTTGCAATACCCCCCCAAAGGAACAATTTCGCCTGAAAATGGCCAAAAGTTGCAATACTTCCCTTAAAGGATCAAATTCCCCTTAAAATTGCAAAAAATTGCATAACCCCCCAAAGGAACAATTTTGCCTCAAAATGGTCAAAAGTTGCAATACCCCCCCAAAGGAACAATTTCGCCTCAAAATGGCCAAAAGTTGCAATACCCCCCCAAAGGAGCAATTTCGCCTCAAAATGGCCAAAAGTTGCAATACCCCCCCAAAGGAACAATTTCGCCTCAAAATGGCCAAAAGTTGCAATCCCCCCCCAAAGGAGCAATTTCGCCTCAAAATGGCCAAAAGTTGCAATACCCCCCCAAAGGAACAATTTTGCCTGAAAATGGCCAAAAGTTGCAATACCCCCCAAAGGGACAGTTTCGCTTGAAAATAGCCAAAAGTTGCAATACCCCCCAAAGGAACAAATTCGCCTCAAAATGGCCAAAAGTTGCAATACCCCCCAAAGGAACAATTTCTCCTGAAAATGGCCGAAAGTTGCAATACCCTCCCAAAGGGACAGTTTCGCTTGAAAATAGCCAAAAGTTGCAATACCCCCCAAAGGAACAATTTCGCCTCAAAATAGCCAAAAGTTGCAATACCCCCCCAAAGGAACAATTTCGCCACAAAATGGCCAAAAGTTGCAATCTCCCCCAAAGGAACAAATTCGCCTCAAAATACCCAAAAGTTGCAATACCCCCCCAAAGGAACAATTTTGACTCAATATGGCCAAAAGTTCCAATACCCCCCCAAAGGAACTAATTTGCCTCAAAATGGCCAAAAGTTGCAATACCCCCCAAAGGAACAATTTCTCCTGAAAATGGCCGAAAGTTGCAATACCTCCCCAAAGGAACAGTTTCACTTTAAAATGGCCAAAAGTTGCAATACCCCCCAAAGGAACAATTTCGCCTCAAAATGGCCAAAAGTTGCAATACCCCCCCAAAGGAACAATTTCGCCTCAAAATGGCCAAAAGTTGCAATACCCCCCCAAAGGAGCAATTTTGCCTCAAAATGGCCAAAAGTTGCAATACCCCCCCAAAGGAACAATTTCGCCTCAAAATGGCCAAAAGTTGCAATCCCCCCCCAAAGGAACAATTTCGCCTCAAAATGGCCAAAAGTTGCAATACCCCCCCAAAGGAACAATTTCGCCTGAAAATGGCCAAAAGTTGCAATACCCCCCTGAAAGGAACAAAATTGCCTCAAAATTGCAAAAAATTGCATAACCCCCCAAAGGAACAATTTCGCCTCAAAATGGTCAAAAGTTGAAATACTCCCCCAAAGGAACAATTTTGACTCAAAATTGCCAAAAGTTTAAATACCCTCCAAATGAATAATTTCACCTGAAAATGGCCAAAAGTTGCAATACCCCCCAAATGAGCAATTTCGCTTCATAATAGCCAAAAGTTGCAATACCCCCCCAAAGGAACAATTTCGCCTCAAAATAGCCAAAAGTTGCAATACCACCCCAAAGGAACAATTTCGCCTCAAAATGGCCAAAAGTTGCAATCTCCCCCAAAGGAACAAATTCGCCTCAAAATGGCCAAAAGTTGCAATACCCCCCCCCAAAGAAAAAATTTTGACTCAAAATGGCCAAAAGTTCCAATACCCCCCCAAAGGAACAAATTCGCCTCAAAATGGCCATAAGTTGCAATAGCCTCCCAAAGGAACAATTTCGCCTCAAAATGGCCAAATGTTGCAATACCCCCCCAAAGGAACAATTTCGCCCCAAAATGGCCAAAAGTTGCAATACCCCCCCAATTAGCAATTTCGCCTAAAAATGGCCAAAAGTTGCAAAACCCCCCTGAAAGGAACAAATTCGCCTTAAAATTGCAAAAAATTGCATAACCCCCCAAAGGAACAATTTTGCCTCAAAATGGCCAAAAGTTGAAATACTCCCCCAAAGGAACAATTTTAACTCAAAATTGCCAAAAATTGCAATACCCCCCCAAAGGAACAATTTCGCCTCAAAATAGCCAAAAGTTGCAATACCTCCCCAAAGGAACAGTTTCACTTTAAAATGGCCAAAAGTTGCAATACCCCCCAAAGGAACAATTTCGCCTCAAAATGGCCAAAAGTTGCAATACCCCCCCAAAGGAACAATTTCGCCTCAAAATGGCCAAAAGTTGCAATACCCCCCCAAAGGAGCAATTTCGCCTCAAAATGGCCAAAAGTTGCAATACCCCCCCAAAGGAACAATTTCGCCTCAAAATGGCCAAAAGTTGCAATCCCCCCCCAAAGGAACAATTTCGCCTCAAAATGGCCAAAAGTTGCAATACCCCCCCAAAGGAACAATTTCGCCTGAAAATGGCCAAAAGTTGCAATACCCCCCTGAAAGGAACAAAATTGCCTCAAAATTGCAAAAAATTGCATAACCCCCCAAAGGAACAATTTCGCCTCAAAATGGTCAAAAGTTGAAATACTCCCCCAAAGGAACAATTTTGACTCAAAATTGCCAAAAGTTGCAATACCCCCCAAATGAACAATTTCACCTGTTAATGGCCAAAAGTTGCAATACCCCCCCAAAGGGGCAATTTCGCTTCATAATAGCCAAAAGTTGCAATACCCCCCCAAAGGAACAATTTCGCCTCAAAATAGCCAAAAGTTGCAATACCCCCCCAAAGGAACAATTTCGCCTCAAAATGGCCAAAAGTTGCAATCTCCCCCAAAGGAACAAATTCGCCTCAAAATGGCCAAAAGTTGCAATACCCCCCCAAAGGAAAAATTTTGACTCAAAATGGCCAAAAGTTCCAAATCCCCCCCCAAAGGAACAAATTCGCCTCAAAATGGCCAAAAGTTGCAATAGCCTCCCAAATGAACAATTTCGCCTCAAAATGGCCAAAAGTTGCAATACCCCCCCAAAGGAACAATTTCGCCTCAAAATGGCCAAAAGTTGCAATACCCCCCAAATTAGCAATTTTGCCTAAAAATGGCCAAAAGTTGCAATACCCCCCTGAAAGGAACAAATTCGCCTTAAAATTGCAAAAAATTGCATAACCCCCCAAAGGAACAATTTCGCCTCAAAATGGCCAAAAGTTGAAATACTCCCCCAAAGGAACAATTTTAACTCAAAATTGCCAAAAGTTGCAATACCCCCCCAAAGGAACAATTTCGCCTGAAAATGGCCAAAAGTTGCAATACTTCCCTTAAAGGATCAAATTCCCCTTAAAATTGCAAAAAATTGCATAACCCCCCAAAGGAACAATTTTGCCTCAAAATGGTCAAAAGTTGCAATACCCCCCCAAAGGAACAATTTCGCCTCAAAATGGCCAAAAGTTGCAATACCCCCCCAAAGGAGCAATTTCGCCTCAAAATGGCCAAAAGTTGCAATACCCCCCCAAAGGAACAATTTCGCCTCAAAATGGCCAAAAGTTGCAATCCCCCCCCAAAGGAGCAATTTCGCCTCAAAATGGCCAAAAGTTGCAATACCCCCCCAAAGGAACAATTTTGCCTGAAAATGGCCAAAAGTTGCAATACCCCCCAAAGGAACAATTTCGCCTCAAAATGGCCAAAAGTTGAAATACTCCCCCAAAGGAACATCTTTGACTCAAAATTGCCAAAAGTTGCAATACCCCCCAAAGGAACAATTTCTCCTGAAAATGGCCGAAAGTTGCAATACCCTCCCAAAGGGACAGTTTCGCTTGAAAATAGCCAAAAGTTGCAATACCCCCCAAAGGAACAATTTCGCCTCAAAATAGCCAAAAGTTGCAATACCCCCCCAAAGGAACAATTTCGCCACAAAATGGCCAAAAGTTGCAATCTCCCCCAAAGGAACAAATTCGCATCAAAATACCCAAAAGTTGCAATACCCCCCCAAAGGAACAATTTTGACTCAATATGGCCAAAAGTTCCAATACCCCCCCAAAGGAACTAATTTGCCTCAAAATGGCCAAAAGTTGCAATACCCCCCAAAGGAACAATTTCTCCTGAAAATGGCCGAAAGTTGCAATACCCTCCCAAAGGGACAGTTTCGCTTGAAAATAGCCAAAAGTTGCAATACCCCCCAAAGGAACAATTTCGCCTCAAAATAGCCAAAAGTTGCAATACCTCCCCAAAGGAACAGTTTCACTTTAAAATGGCCAAAAGTTGCAATACCCCCCAAAGGAACAATTTCGCCTCAAAATGGCCAAAAGTTGCAATACCCCCCCAAAGGAACAATTTCGCCTCAAAATGGCCAAAAGTTGCAATACCCCCCCAAAGGAGCAATTTTGCCTCAAAATGGCCAAAAGTTGCAATACCCCCCCAAAGGAACAATTTCGCCTCAAAATGGCCAAAAGTTGCAATCCCCCCCCAAAGGAACAATTTCGCCTCAAAATGGCCAAAAGTTGCAATACCCCCCCAAAGGAACAATTTCGCCTGAAAATGGCCAAAAGTTGCAATACCCCCCTGAAAGGAACAAAATTGCCTCAAAATTGCAAAAAATTGCATAACCCCCCAAAGGAACAATTTCGCCTCAAAATGGTCAAAAGTTGAAATACTCCCCCAAAGGAACAATTTTGACTCAAAATTGCCAAAAGTTTAAATACCCTCCAAATGAATAATTTCACCTGAAAATGGCCAAAAGTTGCAATACCCCCCAAATGAGCAATTTCGCTTCATAATAGCCAAAAGTTGCAATACCCCCCCAAAGGAACAATTTCGCCTCAAAATAGCCAAAAGTTGCAATACCACCCCAAAGGAACAATTTCGCCTCAAAATGGCCAAAAGTTGCAATCTCCCCCAAAGGAACAAATTCGCCTCAAAATGGCCAAAAGTTGCAATACCCCCCCCCAAAGAAAAAATTTTGACTCAAAATGGCCAAAAGTTCCAATACCCCCCCAAGGAACAAATTCGCCTCAAAATGGCCATAAGTTGCAATAGCCTCCCAAAGGAACAATTTCGCCTCAAAATGGCCAAATGTTGCAATACCCCCCCAAAGGAACAATTTCGCCCAAAAATGGCCAAAAGTTGAAATACTCCCCCAAAGGAACATCTTTGACTCAAAATTGCCAAAAGTTGCAATACTCCCCAAAGGAACAATTTCTCCTGAAAATGGCCGAAAGTTGCAATACCCTCCCAAAGGGACAGTTTCGCTTGAAAATAGCCAAAAGTTGCAATACCCCCCAAAGGAACAATTTCGCCTCAAAAAAGCGAAAAGTTGCAATACCCCCCCAAAGGAACAATTTTGCCACAAAATGGCCAAAAGTTGCAATCTCCCCCAAAGGAACAAATTCGCCTCAAAATACCCAAAAGTTGCAATACCCCCCCAAAGGAACAATTTTGACTCAATATGGCCAAAAGTTCCAATACCCCCCCAAAGGAACTAATTTGCCTCAAAATGGCCAAAAGTTGCAATAGCCTCCCAAAGGAACAATTTCGCCTCAAAATTGCCAAAAGTTGCAATACCCCCCCCAAAGGATCAATTTTGCCTCAAAATGGCCCAAAAATTACAATACTACACCAAAGGAACAATTTTGCCTCAAAATTACCAAAAGTTGCAATACCCCTTCAAAGGAACAGTTTTGCCTCAAAATGGCCAAAAGTTGCAATACCCCCCTGAAAGGAACAAATTCGCCTCCAAATGGCCAAAAGTTGCAATACCCCCCAAAGGAACAATTTTGCCTGAAAATGGCCAAAAGTTGCAATACCCTCCTAAAGGAACAGTTTCGCTTTAAAATGGCCAAAAGTTGCAATACCCCCCTGAAAGGAACAAATTCGCCTCAAAATTGCAAAAAATTGCATTACCCCCCAAAGGAACAATTTTGACTCAAAATGGCCAAAAGTTGCAATACCCCCCCAAAGGAACAGTTTCATCTCAAAATGGCCAAAATTGCAATACCCCCCAAAGGAACAATATATCCTCAAAATTGCCAAAAGTTGCAACACCCCTCAAAGGAACAATTTCGCCACAAATAGGCCAAAAGTTGCAATATCCCCCCAAAGGATCAATTTCGCCTCAAAATGGCCCAAAAATTACAATACTACACCAAAGGAACAATTTTGCCTCAAAATTACAAAAAGTTGCAATACCCCTTCAAAGGAACAGTTTTACCTCAAAATGGCCAAAAGTTGCAAAAGTTGCAAGGGAACAATTTCGCCTCAAAATGGGCAAAAGTTGCAATACCCTCGCAAAGGAACAATTTCGTCTCAAAATGGCCAGAAGTTGCAATACCCCCCTAAAAAGGAACAATTTCGCCTCAAAATGGCCAAAAGTTGCAAAACCCCCAAAGGAACATTTTCGCCTCAAAATGGCCAAAAGTTGCAATACCACCCAAAGGAACAAATTCGCCTCAAAATTGCAAACAGTTGCATTACCCCCCAAAGGAACAAATTCGCCTCAAAATTGCAAAAAATTGCATAACCCAACAAAGGAACAATTTTGCCTCAAAATTGCCAAAAGTTGCAATATCCCCCAAAGGAACAAATTCGCCTCAAAATGGCCAAAAGTTGCAATACGCCCCAAAGGAACAATTTCGCCTCAAAATGGCCAAAAGTTGCAATACCCCCCCAAAGGAACAATTTCGCCTCAAAATGGCCAAAAGTTGCAATACCCCCCAAAGGAACAAATTCGCCTAAAATTGCAAAAAGTTGCAATACCCCCCCAAAGGAACAATTTGGCCTGAAAATGGCCAAAAGTTGCAATACCCTCCTAAAGGAACAGTTTCGCTTTCAAATGGCCAAAAGTTGCAATACCTCCCCAAAGGAACAATTTCGCCTCAAAATGGCCAAAAGTTGCAATACCCCCCCAAAGGAACAATTTCGCCTCAAAATGGCCAAAAGTTGCAATACCCCCCCAAAGGAGCAATTTCGCCTCAAAATGGCCAAAAGTTGCAATACCCCCCCAAAGGAACAATTTAACGTCAAAATGGCCAAAAGTTGAAATGCTCTCCCAAAGGAACAATTTTGACTCAAAATTGCCAAAAGTTGCAATACCCCCCAAAGGAACAATTTCGCCTGAAAATGGCCAAAAGTTGCAATACCCTCCCAAAGGAACAGTTTTGCTCCAAAATGACCAAAAGTTGCAATACCCCCCCAAAGGAACAATTTCGCCTCAAAATAGCCAAAAGTTGCAATACCCCCCCAAAGGAACAATTTCGCCTCAAAATGGCCAAAAGTTGCAATACCCCCCCAAAGGAACAAATTTGTCTCAAAATTGCAAAAAATTGCAATACCCCCCCAAAGGAAACATTTCGCCTCAAAATAGCCAAAAGTTGCAATACCCCCCCAAAGAAACAATTTTGCCTCAAAATGGCCAAAAGTTGCAATACCCCCAAAGGAGCTATTTCGCCTTAAAATTGCAAACAGTTGCATTACCCCCCAAAGGAACAATTTCGCCTCAAAATTGCCAAAAGTTGCAATATCCCCCAAAGGAACAAATTCGCCTCAAAATGGCCAAAAGTTGCAATACGCCCCAAAGGAACAATTTCGCCTCAAAATGGCCAAAAGTTGCAATACCCCCCCAAAGGAACAATTTCGCCTCAAAATGGCCAAAAGTTGCAATACCCTCCTAAAGGAACAGTTTCGCTTTAAAATGGCCAAAAGTTGCAATACCCCCCAAAGGAACAATTTTGCCTCAAAATAGCCAAAAGTTGCAATACCTCCCCAAAGGAACAATTTCGCCTCAAAATGGCCAAAAGTGCAATACCCCCCCAAAGGAACAATTTCGCCTCAAAATGGCCAAAAGTTGCAATACCCCCCCAAAGGAGCAATTTCGCCTCAAAATGGCCAAAAGTTGCAATACCCCCCCAAAGGAACAATTTCACGTCAAAATGGCCAAAAGTTGAAATACTCTCCCAAAGGAACAATTTTGACTCAAAATTGCCAAAAGTTGCAATACCCCCCAAAGGAACAATTTCACCTGAAAATGGCCAAAAGTTGCAATACCCCCCCAAAGGAACAATTTCGCCTCAAAATAGCCAAAAGTTGCAATACCCCCCCAAAGGAACAATTTCGCCTCAAAATGGCCAAAAGTTGCAATACCCCCCCAAAGGAACAAATTTGTCTCAAAATTGCAAAAAATTGCAATACCCCCCCCAAAGGAAACATTTCGCCTCAAAATAGCCAAAAAGTTGCAATACCCCCCCAAAGGAAACATTTCGCCTCAAAATGGCCAAAAGTTGAAATACCCACCCAAAGGTACAATTTCGCATCAAAATGGCCAAAAGTTGCAATACCCCCCTGAAAGGAACAAATTCACCTCCAAATTGCAAAAATTGCATAACCCCCCAAAGGAACAATTTCGCCTCAATATGGCCAAAAGTTGAAATACTCCCCCAAAGGAACAATTTTGACTGAAAACTGCCAAAAGTTGCAATACCCCTCCAAAGGAACAATTTCGCCTCAAATGGCCAAAAGTTGCAATACCCCCCCAAAGGAGCAATTTCGCCTCAAAATGGCCAAAAGTTGCAATACCCTCCCAAAGGAACAATTTTGCCTGAAAATGGCCAAAAGTTGCAATACCCTCCTAAAGGAACAGTTTCGCTTTAAAATGGCCAAAAGTTGCAATACCCCCCAAAGGAACAATTTCGCCTCAAAATAGCCAAAAGTTACAATACCTCCCCAAAGGAACAGTTTCACTTTAAAATGGCCAAAAGTTGCAATACCCCCCAAAGGAACAATTTCGCCTCAAAATGGCCAAAAGTTGCAATACCCCCCCAAAGGAACAAATTTGTCTCAAAATTGCAAAAAATTGCAATACCCCCCCCAAAGGAAACATTTCGCCTCAAAATAGCCAAAAAGTTGCAATACCCCCCCAAAGGAAACATTTCGCCTCAAAATGGCCAAAAGTTGAAATACCCACCCAAAGGTACAATTTCGCATCAAAATGGCCAAAAGTTGCAATACCCCCCTGAAAGGAACAAATTCACCTCCAAATTGCAAAAATTGCATAACCCCCCAAAGGAACAATTTCGCCTCAATATGGCCAAAAGTTGAAATACTCCCCCAAAGGAACAATTTTGACTGAAAACTGCCAAAAGTTGCAATACCCCTCCAAAGGAACAATTTCGCCTCAAATGGCCAAAAGTTGCAATACCCCCCCAAAGGAGCAATTTCGCCTCAAAATGGCCAAAAGTTGCAATACCCTCCCAAAGGAACAATTTTGCCTGAAAATGGCAAAAAGTTGCAATACCCTCCTAAAGGAACAGTTTCGCTTTAAAATGGCCAAAAGTTGCAATACCCCCCAAAGGAACAATTTCGCCTCAAAATAGCCAAAAGTTACAATACCTCCCCAAAGGAACAGTTTCACTTTAAAATGGCCAAAAGTTGCAATACCCCCCAAAGGAACAATTTCGCCTCAAAATGGCCAAAAGTTGCAATACCCCCCCAAAGGAACAATTTCGCCTCAAAATGGCCAAAAGTTGCAATCCCCCCCAAAGGAGCAATTTCGCCTCAAAATGGCCAAAAGTTGCAATACCCCCCCAAAGGAGCAATTTCGCCTCAAAATGGCCAAAAGTTGCATAACCCCCCCAAAGGAACAATTTCGCCTCAAAATGGCCAAAAGTTGCAATCCCCCCCAAAGGAATAATTTCGCCTCAAAATGGCCAAAAGTTGCAATACCCCCCCAAAGGAACAATTTCGCCTGAAAATGGCCAAAAGTTGCAATACCCCCCTGAAAAGAACAAAATTGCCTCAAAATTGCAAAAAATTGCATAACCCCCCAAAGGAACAATTTCGCCTCAAAATGGTCAAAAGTTGAAATACTCCCCCAAAGGAACAATTTTGACTCAAAATTGCCAAAAGTTGAAATACCCTCCAAATGAATAATTTCACCTGAAAATGGCCAAAAGTTGCAATACCCCCCAAAGGAGCAATTTCGCTTCATAATAGCCAAAAGTTGCAATACCCCCCCAAAGGAACAATTTCGCCTCAAAATAGCCAAAAGTTGCAATACCCCCCCCAAAGGAACAATTTCGCCTCAAAATGGCCAAAAGTTGCAATCTCCCCCAAAGGAACAAATTCGCCTCAAAATGGCCAAAAGTTGCAATACCCCCCCAAAGAAAAAATTTTGACTCAAAATGGCCAAAAGTTCCAATACCCCCCCAAAGGAACAAATTCGCCTCAAAATGGCCAAAAGTTGCAATAGCCTCCCAAAGGAACAATTTCGCCTCAAAATGGCCAAATGTTGCAATACCCCCCCAAAGGAACAATTTCGCCTCAAAATGGCCAAAAGTTGCAATACCCCCCCCAATTAGCAATTTCGCCTAAAAATGGCCAAAAGTTGCAATACCCCCCTGAAAGGAACAAATTCGCCTTAAAATTGCAAAAAATTGCATAACCCCCCAAAGGAACAATTTCGCCTCAAAATGGCCAAAAGTTGAAATACTCCCCCAAAGGAACAATTTTAACTCAAAATTGCCAAAAATTGCAATACCCCCCCAAAGGAACAATTTCGCCTGAAAATGGCCAAAAGTTGCAATACTTCCCTTAATGGATCAAATTCCCCTTAAAATTGCAAAAAATTGCATAACCCCCCAAAGGAATAATTTTGCCTGAAAATGGCCAAAAGTTGCAATACCCCCAAAGGAACAATTTCGCCTCAAAATGGCCAAAAGTTGAAATACTCCCCCAAAGGAACATCTTTGACTCAAAATTGCCAAAAGTTGCAATACCCCCCAAAGGAACAATTTCTCCTGAAAATGGCCGAAAGTTGCAATACCCTCCCAAAGGAACAGTTTCGCTTCAAAATAGCCAAAAGTTGCAATACCCCCCCAAAGGAACAATTTCGCCTCAAAATAGCGAAAAGTTGCAATACCCCTCAAAGGAACAATTTCGCCACAAAATGGCCAAAAGTTGCAATCTCCCCCAAAGGAACAAATTCGCCTCAAAATACCCAAAAGTTGCAATACCCCCCCGAAGGAACAATTTTGACTCAATATGGCCAAAAGTTCCAATACCCCCCCAAAGGAACTAATTTGCCTCAAAATGGCCAAAAGTTGCAATAGCCTCCCAAAGGAACAATTTCGCCTCAAAATGGCCAAAAGTTGAAATACTCCCCCAAAGGAACAATTTTGACTCAAAATTGCCAAAAGTTGCAATACCCCCCCAAAAAAACAGTTTCGTCTCAAAATGGCCAAAATTGCAATACCCCCCAAAGGAACAATTTATCCTCAAAATGGCCAAAAGTTGCAATATCCCCCCCAAAAGATCAATTTCGCCTCAAAATGGCCCAAAAATTACAATACTACACCAAAGGAACAATTTTGCCTCAAAATTACCAAAAGTTGCAATACCCCTTCAAAGGAACAGTTTTACCTCAAAATGGCCAAAAGTCGCAAAAGTTGCAAGGGAACAATTTCGCCTCAAAATAGCCAAAAGTTGCAATACCTCCCCAAAGGAACAATTTCGCCTCAAAATGGCCAAAAGTTGCAATACCCCCCCAAAGGAACAAATTCGCCTCAAAAAGGGCAAAAGTTGCAATACCCCCCTGAAAGGAACAAATTCGCCTCACAATTGCAAAAAATTGCATAACCCCCCAAAGGAACAATTTCGCCTCAAAATGGCCCAAAGTTGAAATACTCCCCCAAAGGAACAATTTTGACTCAAAATGGCAAAAAGTTGCAATACCCCCCAAAGGAACAATTTATCCTCAAAATGGCCAAAAGTTACAACACCCCCCAAAGGAACAATTTCTCCACAAATAGGCCAAAAGTTGCAATATCCCCCCAAAGGATCAATTTCGCCTCAAAATTACTAAAAGTTGCAATACCCCTTCAAAGGAACAGTTTTACCTCAAAATGGCCAAAAGTTGCAAAAGTTGCAAGGGAACAATTTCGCCTCAAAATGGGCAAAAGTTGCAATACCCTCGCAAAGGAACAATTTCGTCTCAAAATGGCCAGAAGTTGCAATACCCCCCTAAAAAGGAACAATTTCGCCTCAAAATGGCCAAAAGTTGCAAAACCCCCAAAGGAACATTTTCGCCTCAAAATGGCCAAAAGTTGCAATACCACCCAAAGGAACAAATTCGCCTCAAAATTGCAAACAGTTGCATTACCCCCCAAAGTAACAAATTCGCCTTAAAATTGCAAAAAATTGCATAACCCAACAAAGGAACAATTTCGCCTCAAAATTTCCAAAAGTTGCAAAATCCCCCAAAGGAACAAATTTGCCTCAAAATGGCCAAAAGTTGCAATACGCCCCAAAGGAACAATTTCGCCTCAAAATGGCCAAAAGTTGCAATACCCCCCCAAAGGAACAATTTCGCCTCAAAATGGCCAAAAGTTGCAATACCCCCCAAAGAAACAAATTCGCCTTAAAATTGCAAAAAGTTGCAATACCCCCCCAAAGGAACAATTTTGCCTGAAAATGGCCAAAAGTTGCAATACCCTCCTAAAGGAACAGTTTCGCTTTAAAATGGCCAAAAGTTACAATACCCCCCAAAGGAACAATTTCGCCTCAAAATAGCCAAAAGTTTCAATACCTCCCCAAAGGAACAATTTCGCCTCAAAATGGCCAAAAGTTGCAATACCCCCCCAAAGGAACAATTTCGCCTCAAAATGGCCAAAAGTTGCAATACCCCCCCAAAGGAGCAATTTCGACTCAAAATTGCCAAAAGTTTCAATACCCCCCAAAGGAACAATTTCGCCTGAAAATGGCCAAAAGTTGCAATACCCTCCCAAAGGAACAATTTTGCTTCAAAATGGCCAAAAGTTGCAATACCCCCCCAAAGGAACAATTTCGCATCAAAATAGCCAAAAGTTGCAATACCCCCCCAAAGGAACAATTTCGCCTCAAAATGGGCAAAAGTTGCAATACCCCCCCAAAGGAACAAATTTGTCTCAAAATTGCAAAAAATTGCAATACCCCCCCCCCAAAGGAAACATTTCGCCTCAAAATAGCCAAAAGTTGCAATACCCCCCCAAAGAAACAATTTTGCCTCAAAATGGCCAAAAGTTGCAATACCCCCCAAAGGAGCAATTTCGCCTTAAAATGGCCAAAAGTTGCAATACCCCCCCAGAGGAGCAATTTCGCCTTAAAATGGCCAAAAGTTGCAATACCCCCCAAAGGAAACATTTCGCCTCAAAATGGCCAAAAGTTGAAATACCCACCCAAAGGAACAATTTCGCATCAAAATGGCCAAAAGTTGCAATACCCCCTGAAAGGAACAAATTCACCTCCAAATTGCAAAAATTGCATAACCCCCCAAAGAAACAATTTCGCCTCAAAATGGCCAAAAGTTGAAATACTCCCCCAAAGGAACAATTTTGCCTGAAAATGGCCAAAAGTTGCAATACCCTCCTAAAGGAACAGTTTCGCTTTAAAATGGCCAAAAGTTGCAATACCCCCCAAAGGAACAATTTCGCCTCAAAATAGCCAAAAGTTGCAATACCCCCCCAAAGGAGCAATTTCGCCTCAAAATGGCCAAAAGTTGCAATACCCCCCCAAAGGATCAATTTTGCCTGAAAATGGCCAAAAGTTGCAATACCCTCCTAAAGGAACAGTTTCGCTTTAAAATGGCCAAAAGTTGCAATACCCCCCAAAGGAACAATTTCGCCTCAAAATAGCCAAAAGTTGCAATACCCCCCCAAAGGAACAATTTCGCCTCAAAATAGCCAAAAGTTGCAATACCCCCCCAAAGGAACAATTTCGCCTCAAAATGGCCAAAAGTTGCAATCTCCCCCAAAGGAACAAATTCGCCTCAAAATGGCCAAAAGTTGCAATACCCCCCCAAAGGAAAAATTTTGACTCAAAATGGCCAAAAGTTCCAATACCCCCCCAAAGGAACAAATTCGCCTCAAAATGGCCAAAAGTTGCAATAGCCTCCCAAAGGAACAATTTCGCCTCAAAATGGCCAAAAGTTGCAATACCCCCCCAAAGGAACAATTTCGCCTCAAAATGGCCAAAAGTTGCAATACCCCCCAAATTAGCAATTTCGCCTAAAAATGGCCAAAAGTTGCAATACCCCCCCTGAAAGGAATTTGTTTTTCGCCTTAAAATTGCAAAAAATTGCATAACCCCCCAAAGGAACAATTTCGCCTCAAAATGGCCAAAAGTTGAAATACTCCCCCAAAGGAACAATTTTAACTCAAAATTGCCAAAAGTTGCAATACCCCCCCAAAGGAACAATTTCGCCTGAAAATGGCCAAAAGTTGCAATACTTCCCTTAAAGGATCAAATTCCCCTTAAAATTGCAAAAAATTGCATAACCCCCCAAAGGAACAATTTTGCCTGAAAATGGCCAAAAGTTGCAATACCCCCCCAAAGGAACAATTTTGCCTGAAAATGGCCAAAAGTTGCAATACCCTCCTAAAGGAACAGTTTCGCTTTAAAATGGCCAAAAGTTGCAATACCCCCCAAAGGAACAATTTCGCCTCAAAATAGCCAAAAGTTGCAATACCTCCCCAAAGGAACAGTTTCACTTTAAAATGGCCAAAAGTTGCAATACCCCCCAAAGGAGCAATTTCGCCTCAAAATGGCCAAAAATTGCAATACCCCCCCAAAGGAACAATTTCGCCTCAAAATGGCCAAAAGTTGCAATCCCCCCCAAAGGAGCAATTTCGCCTCAAAATGGCCAAAAGTTGCAATACCCCCCAAAGGAACAATTTTGCCTGAAAATGGCCAAAAGTTGCAATACCCCCCAAAGGAACAATTTCGCCTCAAAATGGCCAAAAGTTGAAATACTCCCCCAAAGGAACATCTTTGACTCAAAATTGCCAAAAGTTGCAATACCCCCCAAAGGAACAATTTCTCCTGAAAATGGCCGAAAGTTGCAATACCCCCCCAAAGGAACAATTTCGCCTCAAAAAAGCGAAAAGTTGCAATACCCCCCCAAAGGAACAATTTCGCCACAAAATGGCCAAAAGTTGCAATCTCCCCCAAAGGAACAAATTCGCCTCAAAATACCCAAAAGTTGCAATACCCCCCCAAAGGAACAATTTTGACTCAATATGGCCAAAAGTTCCAATACCCCCCCAAAGGAACTAATTTGCCTCAAAATGGACAAAAGTTGCAATAGCCTCCCAAAGGAACAATTTCGCCTCAAAATGGCCAAAAGTTGCAATACCCCCCCCAAAGGATCAATTTTGCCTCAAAATGGCCCAAAAATTACAATACTACACCAAAGGAACAATTTTGCCTCAAAATTACCAAAAGTTGCAATACCCCTTCAAAGGAACAGTTTTGCCTCAAAATGGCCAAAAGTTGCAATACCCCCCTGAAAGGAACAAATTCGCCTCCAAATGGCCAAAAGTTGCAATACCCCCCAAAGGAACAATTTTGCCTGAAAATGGCCAAAAGTTGCAATACCCTCCTAAAGGAACAGTTTCGCTTTAAAATGGCCAAAAGTTGCAATACCCCCCTGAAAGGAACAAATTCGCCTCAAAATTGCAAAAAATTGCATTACCCCCCAAAGGAACAATTTTGACTCAAAATGGCCAAAAGTTGCAATACCCCCCCAAAGGAACAGTTTCGTCTCAAAATAGCCAAAATTGCAATACCCCCCAAAGGAACAATTTATCCTCAAAATTGCCAAAAGTTGCAACACCCCCCAAAGGAACAATTTCGCCACAAATAGGCCAAAAGTTGCAATATCCCCCCAAAGGATCAATTTCGCCTCAAAATGGCCCAAAAATTACAATACTACACCAAAGGAACAATTTTGCCTCAAAATTACAAAAAGTTGCAATACCCCTTCAAAGGAACAGTTTTACCTCAAAATGGCCAAAAGTTGCAAAAGTTGCAAGGGAACAATTTCGCCTCAAAATGGGCAAAAGTTGCAATACCCTCGCAAAGGAACAATTTCGTCTCAAAAGGGCCAGAAGTTGCAATACCCCCCTAAAAAGGAACAATTTCGCCTCAAAATGGCCAAAAGTTGCAAAACCCCCAAAGGAACATTTTCGCCTCAAAATGGCCAAAAGTTGCAATACCACCCAAAGGAACAAATTCGCCTCAAAATTGCAAACAGTTGCATTACCCCCCAAAGGAACAAATTCGCCTCAAAATTGCAAAAAATTGCATAACCCAACAAAGGAACAATTTCGCCTCAAAATTGCCAAAAGTTGCAATATCCCCCAAAGGAACAAATTCGCCTCAAAATGGCCAAAAGTTGCAATACGCCCCAAAGGAACAATTTCGCCTCAAAATGGCCAAAAGTTGCAATACCCCCCCAAAGGAACAATTTCGCCTCAAAATGGCCAAAAGTTGCAATACCCCCCAAAGGAACAAATTCGCCTAAAATTGCAAAAAGTTGCAATACCCCCCCAAAGGAACAATTTGGCCTGAAAATGGCCAAAAGTTGCAATACCCTCCTAAAGGAACAGTTTCGCTTTAAAATGGCCAAAAGTTGCAATACCTCCCCAAAGGAACAATTTCGCCTCAAAATGGCCAAAAGTTGCAATACCCCCCCAAAGGAACAATTTCGCCTCAAAATGGCCAAAAGTTGCAATACCCCCCCAAAGGAGCAATTTCGCCTCAAAATGGCCAAAAGTTGCAATACCCCCCCAAAGGAACAATTTAACGTCAAAATGGCCAAAAGTTGAAATGCTCTCCCAAAGGAACAATTTTGACTCAAAATTGCCAAAAGTTGCAATACCCCCCAAAGGAACAATTTCGCCTTAAAATGGCCAAAAGTTGCAATACCCTCCCAAAGGAACAGTTTTGCTCCAAAATGACCAAAAGTTGCAATACCCCCCAAAGGAACAATTTCGCCTCAAAATAGCCAAAAGTTGCAATACCCCCCCAAAGGAACAATTTCGCCTCAAAATGGCCAAAAGTTGCAATACCCCCCCAAAGGAACAAATTTGTCTCAAAATTGCAAAAAATTGCAATACCCCCCCCAAAGGAAACATTTCGCCTCAAAATAGCCAAAAGTTGCAATACCCCCCCAAAGAAACAATTTTGCCTCAAAATGGCCAAAAGTTGCAATACCCCCAAAGGAGCTATTTCGCCTTAAAATTGCAAACAGTTGCATTACCCCCCAAAGGAACAAATTCGCCTCAAAATTGCAAAAAATTGCATAACCCAACAAAGGAACAATTTCGCCTCAAAATTGCCAAAAGTTGCAATATCCCCCAAAGGAACAAATTCGCCTCAAAATGGCCAAAAGTTGCAATACGCCCCAAAGGAACAATTTCACCTCAAAATGGCCAAAAGTTGCAATACCCCCCCAAAGGAACAATTTCGCCTCAAAATGGCCAAAAGTTGCAATACCCTCCTAAAGGAACAGTTTCGCTTTAAAATGGCCAAAAGTTGCAATACCCCCCAAAGGAACAATTTCGCCTCAAAATAGCCAAAAGTTGCAATACCTCCCCAAAGGAACAATTTCGCCTCAAAATGGCCAAAAGTTGCAATAGCCTCCCAAAGGAACAATTTCGCCTCAAAATGGCCAAAAGTTGCAATACCCCCCCAAAGGAACAATTTCGCCTCAAAATGGCCAAAAGTTGCAATACCCCCCAAATTAGCAATTTCGCCTAAAAATGGCCAAAAGTTGCAATACCCCCCCTGAAAGGAATTTGTTTTTCGCCTTAAAATTGCAAAAAATTGCATAACCCCCCAAAGGAACAATTTCGCCTCAAAATGGCCAAAAGTTGAAATACTCCCCCAAAGGAACAATTTTAACTCAAAATTGCCAAAAGTTGCAATACCCCCCCAAAGGAACAATTTCGCCTGAAAATGGCCAAAAGTTGCAATACTTCCCTTAAAGGATCAAATTCCCCTTAAAATTGCAAAAAATTGCATAACCCCCCAAAGGAACAATTTTGCCTGAAAATGGCCAAAAGTTGCAATACCCCCCCAAAGGAACAATTTTGCCTGAAAATGGCCAAAAGTTGCAATACCCTCCTAAAGGAACAGTTTCGCTTTAAAATGGCCAAAAGTTGCAATACCCCCCAAAGGAACAATTTCGCCTCAAAATAGCCAAAAGTTGCAATACCTCCCCAAAGGAACAGTTTCACTTTAAAATGGCCAAAAGTTGCAATACCCCCCAAAGGAGCAATTTCGCCTCAAAATGGCCAAAAGTTGCAATACCCCCCCAAAGGAACAATTTCGCCTTAAAATGGCCAAAAGTTGCAATCCCCCCCAAAGGAGCAATTTCGCCTCAAAATGGCCAAAAGTTGCAATACCCCCCAAAGGAACAATTTTGCCTGAAAATGGCCAAAAGTTGCAATACCCCCCAAAGGAACAATTTCGCCTCAAAATGGCCAAAAGTTGAAATACTCCCCCAAAGGAACATCTTTGACTCAAAATTGCCAAAAGTTGCAATACCCCCCAAAGGAACAATTTCTCCTGAAAATGGCCGAAAGTTGCAATACCCCCCCAAAGGAACAATTTCGCCTCAAAAAAGCGAAAAGTTGCAATACCCCCCCAAAGGAACAATTTCGCCACAAAATGGCCAAAAGTTGCAATCTCCCCCAAAGGAACAAATTCGCCTCAAAATACCCAAAAGTTGCAATACCCCCCCAAAGGAACAATTTTGACTCAATATGGCCAAAAGTTCCAATACCCCCCCAAAGGAACTAATTTGCCTCAAAATGGACAAAAGTTGCAATAGCCTCCCAAAGGAACAATTTCGCCTCAAAATGGCCAAAAGTTGCAATACCCCCCCAAAGGATCAATTTTGCCTCAAAATGGCCCAAAAATTACAATACTACACCAAAGGAACAATTTTGCCTCAAAATTACCAAAAGTTGCAATACCCCTTCAAAGGAACAGTTTTGCCTCAAAATGGCCAAAAGTTGCAATACCCCCCTGAAAGGAACAAATTCGCCTCCAAATGGCCAAAAGTTGCAATACCCCCCAAAGGAACAATTTTGCCTGAAAATGGCCAAAAGTTGCAATACCCTCCTAAAGGAACAGTTTCGCTTTAAAATGGCCAAAAGTTGCAATACCCCCCTGAAAGGAACAAATTCGCCTCAAAATTGCAAAAAATTGCATTACCCCCCAAAGGAACAATTTTGACTCAAAATGGCCAAAAGTTGCAATACCCCCCCAAAGGAACAGTTTCGTCTCAAAATAGCCAAAATTGCAATACCCCCCAAAGGAACAATTTATCCTCAAAATTGCCAAAAGTTGCAACACCCCCCAAAGGAACAATTTCGCCACAAATAGGCCAAAAGTTGCAATATCCCCCCAAAGGATCAATTTCGCCTCAAAATGGCCCAAAAATTACAATACTACACCAAAGGAACAATTTTGCCTCAAAATTACAAAAAGTTGCAATACCCCTTCAAAGGAACAGTTTTACCTCAAAATGGCCAAAAGTTGCAAAAGTTGCAAGGGAACAATTTCGCCTCAAAATGGGCAAAAGTTGCAATACCCTCGCAAAGGAACAATTTCGTCTCAAAAGGGCCAGAAGTTGCAATACCCCCCTAAAAAGGAACAATTTCGCCTCAAAATGGCCAAAAGTTGCAAAACCCCCAAAGGAACATTTTCGCCTCAAAATGGCCAAAAGTTGCAATACCACCCAAAGGAACAAATTCGCCTCAAAATTGCAAACAGTTGCATTACCCCCCAAAGGAACAAATTCGCCTCAAAATTGCAAAAAATTGCATAACCCAACAAAGGAACAATTTCGCCTCAAAATTGCCAAAAGTTGCAATATCCCCCAAAGGAACAAATTCGCCTCAAAATGGCCAAAAGTTGCAATACGCCCCAAAGGAACAATTTCGCCTCAAAATGGCCAAAAGTTGCAATACCCCCCCAAAGGAACAATTTCGCCTCAAAATGGCCAAAAGTTGCAATACCCCCCAAAGGAACAAATTCGCCTAAAATTGCAAAAAGTTGCAATACCCCCCCAAAGGAACAATTTGGCCTGAAAATGGCCAAAAGTTGCAATACCCTCCTAAAGGAACAGTTTCGCTTTAAAATGGCCAAAAGTTGCAATACCTCCCCAAAGGAACAATTTCGCCTCAAAATGGCCAAAAGTTGCAATACCCCCCCAAAGGAACAATTTCGCCTCAAAATGGCCAAAAGTTGCAATACCCCCCCAAAGGAGCAATTTCGCCTCAAAATGGCCAAAAGTTGCAATACCCCCCCAAAGGAACAATTTAACGTCAAAATGGCCAAAAGTTGAAATGCTCTCCCAAAGGAACAATTTTGACTCAAAATTGCCAAAAGTTGCAATACCCCCCAAAGGAACAATTTCGCCTTAAAATGGCCAAAAGTTGCAATACCCTCCCAAAGGAACAGTTTTGCTCCAAAATGACCAAAAGTTGCAATACCCCCCAAAGGAACAATTTCGCCTCAAAATAGCCAAAAGTTGCAATACCCCCCCAAAGGAACAATTTCGCCTCAAAATGGCCAAAAGTTGCAATACCCCCCCAAAGGAACAAATTTGTCTCAAAATTGCAAAAAATTGCAATACCCCCCCCAAAGGAAACATTTCGCCTCAAAATAGCCAAAAGTTGCAATACCCCCCCAAAGAAACAATTTTGCCTCAAAATGGCCAAAAGTTGCAATACCCCCAAAGGAGCTATTTCGCCTTAAAATTGCAAACAGTTGCATTACCCCCCAAAGGAACAAATTCGCCTCAAAATTGCAAAAAATTGCATAACCCAACAAAGGAACAATTTCGCCTCAAAATTGCCAAAAGTTGCAATATCCCCCAAAGGAACAAATTCGCCTCAAAATGGCCAAAAGTTGCAATACGCCCCAAAGGAACAATTTCACCTCAAAATGGCCAAAAGTTGCAATACCCCCCCAAAGGAACAATTTCGCCTCAAAATGGCCAAAAGTTGCAATACCCTCCTAAAGGAACAGTTTCGCTTTAAAATGGCCAAAAGTTGCAATACCCCCCAAAGGAACAATTTCGCCTCAAAATAGCCAAAAGTTGCAATACCTCCCCAAAGGAACAATTTCGCCTCAAAATGGCCAAAAGTTGCAATACCCCCCCAAAGGAACAATTTCGCCTCAAAATGGCCAAAAGTTGCAATACCCCCCCAAAGGAGCAATTTCGCCTCAAAATGGCCAAAAGTTGCAATACCCCCCCAAAGGAACAATTTCACGTCAAAATGGCCAAAAGTTGAAATACTCTCCCAAAGGAACAATTTTGACTCAAAATTGCCAAAAGTTGCAATACCCCCCAAAGGAACAATTTCACCTGAAAATGGCCAAAAGTTGCAATACCCCCCCAAAGGAACAATTTCGCCTCAAAATAGCCAAAAGTTGCAATACCCCCCCAAAGGAACAATTTCGCCTCAAAATGGCCAAAAGTTGCAATACCCCCCCAAAGGAACAAATTTGTCTCAAAATTGCAAAAAATTGCAATACCCCCCCCAAAGGAAACATTTCGCCTCAAAATAGCCAAAAAGTTGCAATACCCCCCCAAAGGAAACATTTCGCCTCAAAATGGCCAAAAGTTGAAATACCCACCCAAAGGAACAATTTCGCATCAAAATGGCCAAAAGTTGCAATACCCCCCTGAAAGGAACAAATTCACCTCCAAATTGCAAAAATTGCATAACCCCCCAAAGGAACAATTTCGCCTCAAAATGGCCAAAAGTTGAAATACTCCCCCAAAGGAACAATTTTGACTGAAAACTGCCAAAAGTTGCAATACCCCTCCAAAGGAACAATTTCGCCTCAAATGGCCAAAAGTTGCAATACCCCCCCAAAGGAGCAATTTCGCCTCAAAATGGCCAAAAGTTGCAATACCCTCCCAAAGGAACAATTTTGCCTGAAAATGGCCAAAAGTTGCAATACCCTCCTAAAGGAACAGTTTCGCTTTAAAATGGCCAAAAGTTGCAATACCCCCCAAAGGAACAATTTCGCCTCAAAATAGCCAAAAGTTGCAATACCTCCCCAAAGGAACAGTTTCACTTTAAAATGGCCAAAAGTTGCAATACCCCCCAAAGGAACAATTTCGCCTCAAAATGGCCAAAAGTTGCAATACCCCCCCAAAGGAACAATTTCGCCTCAAAATGGCCAAAAGTTGCAATCCCCCCCAAAGGAGCCATTTCGCCTCAAAATGGCCAAAAGTTGCAATACCCCCCCAAAGGAGCAATTTCGCCTCAAAATGGCCAAAAGTTGCAATACCCCCCCAAAGGAACAATTTCGCCTCAAAATGGCCAAAAGTTGCAATCCCCCCCCAAAGGAACAATTTCGCCTCAAAATGGCCAAAAGTTGCAATACCCCCCCAAAGGAACAATTTCGCCTGAAAATGGCCAAAAGTTGCAATACCCCCCTGAAAGGAACAAAATTGCCTCAAAATTACAAAAAATTGCATAACCCCCCAAAGGAACAATTTCGCCTCAAAATGGTCAAAAGTTGAAATACTCCCCCAAAGGAACAATTTTGACTCAAAATTGCCAAAAGTTGAAATACCCTCCAAATGAATAATTTCACCTGAAAATGGCCAAAAGTTGCAATACCCCCCAAAGGAGCAATTTCGCTTCATAATAGCCAAAAGTTGCAATACCCCCCCAAAGGAACAATTTCGCCTCAAAATAGCCAAAAGTTGCAATACCCCCCCAAAGGAACAATTTCGCCTCAAAATGGCCAAAAGTTGCAATCTCCCCCAAAGGAACAAATTCGCCTCAAAATGGCCAAAAGTTGCAATACCCCCCCAAGAAAAAATTTTGACTCAAAATGGCCAAAAGTTCCAATACCCCCCCAAAGGAACAAATTCGCCTCAAAATGGCCAAAAGTTGCAATAGCCTCCCAAAGGAACAATTTCGCCTCAAAATGGCCAAATTTTGCAATACCCCCCCAAAGGAACAATTTCGCCTCAAAATGGCCAAAAGTTGCAATACCCCCCCAATTAGCAATTTCGCCTAAAAATGGCCAAAAGTTGCAATACCCCCCTGAAAGGAACAAATTCGCCTTAAAATTGCAAAAAATTGCATAACCCCCCAAAGGAACAATTTCGCCTCAAAATGGCCAAAAGTTGAAATACTCCCCCAAAGGAACACTTTTAACTCAAAATTGCCAAAAATTGCAATACCCCCCCAAAGGAACAATTTCGCCTGAAAATGGCCAAAAGTTGCAATACTTCCCTTAATGGATCAAATTCCCCTTAAAATTGCAAAAAATTGCATAACCCCCCAAAGGAATAATTTTGCCTGAAAATGGCCAAAAGTTGCAATACCCCCAAAGGAACAATTTCGCCTCAAAATGGCCAAAAGTTGAAATACTCCCCCAAAGGAACATCTTTGACTCAAAATTGCCAAAAGTTGCAATACCCCCCAAAGGAACAATTTCTCCTGAAAATGGCCGAAAGTTGCAATACCCTCCCAAAGGAACAGTTTCGCTTCAAAATAGCCAAAAGTTGCAATACCCCCCCAAAGGAACAATTTCGCCTCAAAATAGCGGAAAGTTGCAATACCCCTCAAAGGAACAATTTCGCCACAAAATGGCCAAAAGTTGCAATCTCCCCCAAAGGAACAAATTCGCCTCAAAATACCCAAAAGTTGCAATACCCCCCCGAAGGAACAATTTTGACTCAATATGGCCAAAAGTTCCAATATCCCCCCCAAAAGATCAATTTCGCCTCAAAATGGCCCAAAAATTACAATACTACACCAAAGGAACAATTTTGCCTCAAAATTACCAAAAGTTGCAATACCCCTTCAAAGGAACAGTTTTACCTCAAAATGGCCAAAAGTTGCAAAAGTTGCAAGGGAACAATTTCGCCTCAAAATAGCCAAAAGTTGCAATACCTCCCCAAAGGAACAATTTCGCCTCAAAATGGCCAAAAGTTGCAATACCCCCCCAAAGGAACAAATTCGCCTCAAAAAGGGCAAAAGTTGCAATACCCCCCTGAAAGGAACAAATTCGCCTCACAATTGCAAAAAATTGCATAACCCCCCAAAGGAACAATTTCGCCTCAAAATGGCCCAAAGTTGAAATACTCCCCCAAAGGAACAATTTTGACTCAAAATGGCAAAAAGTTGCAATACCCCCCAAAGGAACAATTTATCCTCAAAATGGCCAAAAGTTACAACACCCCCCAAAGGAACAATTTCGCCACAAATAGGCCAAAAGTTGCAATATCCCCCCAAAGGATCAATTTCGCCTCAAAATTACTAAAAGTTGCAATACCCCTTCAAAGGAACAGTTTTACCTCAAAATGGCCAAAAGTTGCAAAAGTTGCAAGGGAACAATTTCGCCTCAAAATGGGCAAAAGTTGCAATACCCTCGCAAAGGAACAATTTCGTCTCAAAATGGCCAGAAGTTGCAATACCCCCCTAAAAAGGAACAATTTCGCCTCAAAATGGCCAAAAGTTGCAAAACCCACAAAGGAACATTTTCAACTCAAAATGGCCAAAAGTTGCAATACCACCCAAAGGAACAAATTCGCCTCAAAATTGCAAACAGTTGCATTACCCCCCAAAGGAACAAATTTGTCTCAAAATTGCAAAAAATTGCAATACCCCCCCCAAAGGAAACATTTCGCCTCAAAATAGCCAAAAGTTGCAATACCCCCCCAAAGAAACAATTTTGCCTCAAAATGGCCAAAAGTTGCAATACCCCCAAAGGAGCTATTTCGCCTTAAAATTGCAAACAGTTGCATTACCCCCCAAAGGAACAAATTCGCCTCAAAATTGCAAAAAATTGCATAACCCAACAAAGGAACAATTTCGCCTCAAAATTGCCAAAAGTTGCAATATCCCCCAAAGGAACAAATTCGCCTCAAAATGGCCAAAAGTTGCAATACGCCCCAAAGGAACAATTTCGCCTCAAAATGGCCAAAAGTTGCAATACCCCCCCAAAGGAACAATTTCGCCTCAAAATGGCCAAAAGTTGCAATACCCTCCTAAAGGAACAGTTTCGCTTTAAAATGGCCAAAAGTTGCAATACCCCCCAAAGGAACAATTTCGCCTCAAAATAGCCAAAAGTTGCAATACCTCCCCAAAGGAACAATTTCGCCTCAAAATGGCCAAAAGTTGCAATACCCCCCCAAAGGAACAATTTCGCCTCAAAATGGCCAAAAGTTGCAATACCCCCCCAAAGGAGCAATTTCGCCTCAAAATGGCCAAAAGTTGCAATACCCCCCCAAAGGAACAATTTCACGTCAAAATGGCCAAAAGTTGAAATACTCTCCCAAAGGAACAATTTTGACTCAAAATTGCCAAAAGTTGCAATACCCCCCAAAGGAACAATTTCACCTGAAAATGGCCAAAAGTTGCAATACCCCCCCAAAGGAACAATTTCGCCTCAAAATAGCCAAAAGTTGCAATACCCCCCAAGGAACAATTTCGCCTCAAAATGGCCAAAAGTTGCAATACCCCCCCAAAGGAACAAATTTGTCTCAAAATTGCAAAAAATTGCAATACCCCCCCCAAAGGAAACATTTCGCCTCAAAATAGCCAAAAAGTTGCAATACCCCCCCAAAGGAAACATTTCGCCTCAAAATGGCCAAAAGTTGAAATACCCACCCAAAGGAACAATTTCGCATCAAAATGGCCAAAAGTTGCAATACCCCCCTGAAAGGAACAAATTCACCTCCAAATTGCAAAAATTGCATAACCCCCCAAAGGAACAATTTCGCCTCAAAATGGCCAAAAGTTGAAATACTCCCCCAAAGGAACAATTTTGACTGAAAACTGCCAAAAGTTGCAATACCCCTCCAAAGGAACAATTTCGCCTCAAATGGCCAAAAGTTGCAATACCCCCCCAAAGGAGCAATTTCGCCTCAAAATGGCCAAAAGTTGCAATACCCTCCCAAAGGAACAATTTTGCCTGAAAATGGCCAAAAGTTGCAATACCCTCCTAAAGGAACAGTTTCGCTTTAAAATGGCCAAAAGTTGCAATACCCCCCAAAGGAACAATTTCGCCTCAAAATAGCCAAAAGTTGCAATACCTCCCCAAAGGAACAGTTTCACTTTAAAATGGCCAAAAGTTGCAATACCCCCCAAAGGAACAATTTCGCCTCAAAATGGCCAAAAGTTGCAATACCCCCCCAAAGGAACAATTTCGCCTCAAAATGGCCAAAAGTTGCAATCCCCCCCAAAGGAGCCATTTCGCCTCAAAATGGCCAAAAGTTGCAATACCCCCCCAAAGGAGCAATTTCGCCTCAAAATGGCCAAAAGTTGCAATACCCCCCCAAAGGAACAATTTCGCCTCAAAATGGCCAAAAGTTGCAATCCCCCCCCAAAGGAACAATTTCGCCTCAAAATGGCCAAAAGTTGCAATACCCCCCCAAAGGAACAATTTCGCCTGAAAATGGCCAAAAGTTGCAATACCCCCCTGAAAGGAACAAAATTGCCTCAAAATTACAAAAAATTGCATAACCCCCCAAAGGAACAATTTCGCCTCAAAATGGTCAAAAGTTGAAATACTCCCCCAAAGGAACAATTTTGACTCAAAATTGCCAAAAGTTGAAATACCCTCCAAATGAATAATTTCACCTGAAAATGGCCAAAAGTTGCAATACCCCCCAAAGGAGCAATTTCGCTTCATAATAGCCAAAAGTTGCAATACCCCCCCAAAGGAACAATTTCGCCTCAAAATAGCCAAAAGTTGCAATACCCCCCCAAAGGAACAATTTCGCCTCAAAATGGCCAAAAGTTGCAATCTCCCCCAAAGGAACAAATTCGCCTCAAAATGGCCAAAAGTTGCAATACCCCCCCCAAGAAAAAATTTTGACTCAAAATGGCCAAAAGTTCCAATACCCCCCCAAAGGAACAAATTCGCCTCAAAATGGCCAAAAGTTGCAATAGCCTCCCAAAGGAACAATTTCGCCTCAAAATGGCCAAATTTTGCAATACCCCCCCAAAGGAACAATTTCGCCTCAAAATGGCCAAAAGTTGCAATACCCCCCCAATTAGCAATTTCGCCTAAAAATGGCCAAAAGTTGCAATACCCCCCTGAAAGGAACAAATTCGCCTTAAAATTGCAAAAAATTGCATAACCCCCCAAAGGAACAATTTCGCCTCAAAATGGCCAAAAGTTGAAATACTCCCCCAAAGGAACACTTTTAACTCAAAATTGCCAAAAATTGCAATACCCCCCCAAAGGAACAATTTCGCCTGAAAATGGCCAAAAGTTGCAATACTTCCCTTAATGGATCAAATTCCCCTTAAAATTGCAAAAAATTGCATAACCCCCCAAAGGAATAATTTTGCCTGAAAATGGCCAAAAGTTGCAATACCCCCAAAGGAACAATTTCGCCTCAAAATGGCCAAAAGTTGAAATACTCCCCCAAAGGAACATCTTTGACTCAAAATTGCCAAAAGTTGCAATACCCCCCAAAGGAACAATTTCTCCTGAAAATGGCCGAAAGTTGCAATACCCTCCCAAAGGAACAGTTTCGCTTCAAAATAGCCAAAAGTTGCAATACCCCCCCAAAGGAACAATTTCGCCTCAAAATAGCGGAAAGTTGCAATACCCCTCAAAGGAACAATTTCGCCACAAAATGGCCAAAAGTTGCAATCTCCCCCAAAGGAACAAATTCGCCTCAAAATACCCAAAAGTTGCAATACCCCCCCGAAGGAACAATTTTGACTCAATATGGCCAAAAGTTCCAATATCCCCCCCAAAAGATCAATTTCGCCTCAAAATGGCCCAAAAATTACAATACTACACCAAAGGAACAATTTTGCCTCAAAATTACCAAAAGTTGCAATACCCCTTCAAAGGAACAGTTTTACCTCAAAATGGCCAAAAGTTGCAAAAGTTGCAAGGGAACAATTTCGCCTCAAAATAGCCAAAAGTTGCAATACCTCCCCAAAGGAACAATTTCGCCTCAAAATGGCCAAAAGTTGCAATACCCCCCCAAAGGAACAAATTCGCCTCAAAAAGGGCAAAAGTTGCAATACCCCCCTGAAAGGAACAAATTCGCCTCACAATTGCAAAAAATTGCATAACCCCCCAAAGGAACAATTTCGCCTCAAAATGGCCCAAAGTTGAAATACTCCCCCAAAGGAACAATTTTGACTCAAAATGGCAAAAAGTTGCAATACCCCCCAAAGGAACAATTTATCCTCAAAATGGCCAAAAGTTACAACACCCCCCAAAGGAACAATTTCGCCACAAATAGGCCAAAAGTTGCAATATCCCCCCAAAGGATCAATTTCGCCTCAAAATTACTAAAAGTTGCAATACCCCTTCAAAGGAACAGTTTTACCTCAAAATGGCCAAAAGTTGCAAAAGTTGCAAGGGAACAATTTCGCCTCAAAATGGGCAAAAGTTGCAATACCCTCGCAAAGGAACAATTTCGTCTCAAAATGGCCAGAAGTTGCAATACCCCCCTAAAAAGGAACAATTTCGCCTCAAAATGGCCAAAAGTTGCAAAACCCACAAAGGAACATTTTCAACTCAAAATGGCCAAAATTTGCAATACCACCCAAAGGAACAAATTCGCCTCAAAATTGCAAACAGTTGCATTACCCCCCAAAGGAACAAATTTGTCTCAAAATTGCAAAAAATTGCAATACCCCCCCCAAAGGAAACATTTCGCCTCAAAATAGCCAAAAGTTGCAATACCCCCCCAAAGAAACAATTTTGCCTCAAAATGGCCAAAAGTTGCAATACCCCCAAAGGAGCTATTTCGCCTTAAAATTGCAAACAGTTGCATTACCCCCCAAAGGAACAAATTCGCCTCAAAATTGCAAAAAATTGCATAACCCAACAAAGGAACAATTTCGCCTCAAAATTGCCAAAAGTTGCAATATCCCCCAAAGGAACAAATTCGCCTCAAAATGGCCAAAAGTTGCAATACGCCCCAAAGGAACAATTTCGCCTCAAAATGGCCAAAAGTTGCAATACCCCCCCAAAGGAACAATTTCGCCTCAAAATGGCCAAAAGTTGCAATACCCTCCTAAAGGAACAGTTTCGCTTTAAAATGGCCAAAAGTTGCAATACCCCCCAAAGGAACAATTTCGCCTCAAAATAGCCAAAAGTTGCAATACCTCCCCAAAGGAACAATTTCGCCTCAAAATGGCCAAAAGTTGCAATACCCCCCCAAAGGAACAATTTCGCCTCAAAATGGCCAAAAGTTGCAATACCCCCCCAAAGGAGCAATTTCGCCTCAAAATGGCCAAAAGTTGCAATACCCCCCCAAAGGAACAATTTCACGTCAAAATGGCCAAAAGTTGAAATACTCTCCCAAAGGAACAATTTTGACTCAAAATTGCCAAAAGTTGCAATACCCCCCAAAGGAACAATTTCACCTGAAAATGGCCAAAAGTTGCAATACCCCCCCAAAGGAACAATTTCGCCTCAAAATAGCCAAAAGTTGCAATACCCCCCAAGGAACAATTTCGCCTCAAAATGGCCAAAAGTTGCAATACCCCCCCAAAGGAACAAATTTGTCTCAAAATTGCAAAAAATTGCAATACCCCCCCCAAAGGAAACATTTCGCCTCAAAATAGCCAAAAAGTTGCAATACCCCCCCAAAGGAAACATTTCGCCTCAAAATGGCCAAAAGTTGAAATACCCACCCAAAGGAACAATTTCGCATCAAAATGGCCAAAAGTTGCAATACCCCCCTGAAAGGAACAAATTCACCTCCAAATTGCAAAAATTGCATAACCCCCCAAAGGAACAATTTCGCCTCAAAATGGCCAAAAGTTGAAATACTCCCCCAAAGGAACAATTTTGACTGAAAACTGCCAAAAGTTGCAATACCCTCCCAAAGGAACAATTTTGCCTGAAAATGGCCAAAAGTTGCAATACCCTCCTAAAGGAACAGTTTCACTTTAAAATGGCCAAAAGTTGCAATACCCCCCAAAGGAACAATTTCGCCTCAAAATGGCCAAAAGTTGCAATACCCCCCCAAAGGAACAATTTCGCCTCAAAATGGCCAAAAGTTGCAATCCCCCCCAAAGGAGCAATTTCGCCTCAAAATGGCCAAAAGTTGCAATACCCCCCCAAAGGAACAATTTCGCCTCAAAATGGCCAAAAGTTGCAATCCCCCCCCAAAGGAACAATTTCGCCTCAAAATGGCCAAAAGTTGCAATACCCCCCCAAAGGAACAATTTCGCCTGAAAATGGCCAAAAGTTGCAATACCCCCCTGAAAGGAACAAAATTGCCTCAAAATTGCAAAAAATTGCATAACCCCCCAAAGGAACAATTTCGCCTCAAAATGGTCAAAAGTTGAAATACTCCCCCAAAGGAACAATTTTGACTCAAAATTGCCAAAAGTTGAAATACCCTCCAAATGAATAATTTCACCTGAAAATGGCCAAAAGTTGCAATACCCCCCAAAGGAGCAATTTCGCTTCATAATAGCCAAAAGTTGCAATACCCCCCCAAAGGAACAATTTCGCCTCAAAATAGCCAAAAGTTGCAATACCCCCCAAAGGAACAATTTCGCCTCAAAATGGCCAAAAGTTGCAATCTCCCCCAAAGGAACAAATTCGCCTCAAAATGGCCAAAAGTTGCAATACCCCCCCAAAGAAAAAATTTTGACTCAAAATGGCCAAAAGTTCCAAAACCCCCCCAAAGGAACAAATTCGCCTCAAAATGGCCAAAAGTTGCAATAGCCTCCCAAAGGAACAATTTCGCCTCAAAATGGCCAAATGTTGCAATACCCCCCCAAAGGAACAATTTCGCCTCAAAATGGCCAAAAGTTGCAATACCCCCCCAATTAGCAATTTCGCCTAAAAATGGCCAAAAGTTGCAATACCCCCCTGAAAGGAACAAATTCGCCTTAAAATTGCAAAAAATTGCATAACCCCCCAAAGGAACAATTTCGCCTCAAAATGGCCAAAAGTTGAAATACTCCCCCAAAGGAACAATTTTAACTCAAAATTGCCAAAAATTGCAATACCCCCCCAAAGGAACAATTTCGCCGGAAAATGGCCAAAAGTTGCAATACTTCCCTTAATGGATCAATTTCCCCTTAAAATTGCAAAAAATTGCATAACCCCCCAAAGGAATAATTTTGCCTGAAAATGGCCAAAAGTTGCAATACCCCCAAAGGAACAATTTCGCCTCAAAATGGCCAAAAGTTGAAATACTCCCCCAAAGGAACATCTTTGACTCAAAATTGCCAAAAGTTGCAATACCCCCCAAAGGAACAATTTCTCCTGAAAATGGCCGAAAGTTGCAATACCCTCCCAAAGGAACAATTTCGCCTCAAAATGGCCAAAAGTTGCAATACCCCCCCAATTAGCAATTTCGCCTAAAAATGGCCAAAAGTTGCAATACCCCCCTGAAAGGAACAAATTCGCCTTAAAATTGCAAAAAATTGCATAACCCCCCAAAGGAACAATTTCGCCTCAAAATGGCCAAAAGTTGAAATACTCCCCCAAAGGAACAATTTTAACTCAAAATTGCCAAAAATTGCAATACCCCCCCAAAGGAACAATTTCGCCTGAAAATGGCCAAAAGTTGCAATACTTCCCTTAATGGATCAATTTCCCCTTAAAATTGCAAAAAATTGCATAACCCCCCAAAGGAATAATTTTGCCTGAAAATGGCCAAAAGTTGCAATACCCCCAAAGGAACAATTTCGCCTCAAAATGGCCAAAAGTTGAAATACTCCCCCAAAGGAACATCTTTGACTCAAAATTGCCAAAAGTTGCAATACCCCCCAAAGGAACAATTTCTCCTGAAAATGGCCGAAAGTTGCAATACCCTCCCAAAGGAACAGTTTCGCTTCAAAATAGCCAAAAGTTGCAATACCCCCCCAAAGGAACAATTTCGCCTCAAAATAGCGAAAAGTTGCAATACCCCTCAAAGGAACAATTTCGCCACAAAATGGCCAAAAGTTGCAATCTCCCCCAAAGGAACAAATTCGCCTCAAAATACCCAAAAGTTGCAATACCCCCCCGAAGGAACAATTTTGACTCAATATGGCCAAAAGTTCCAATACCCCCCCAAAGGAACTAATTTGCCTCAAAATGGCCAAAAGTTGCAATAGCCTCCCAAAGGAACAATTTCGCCTCAAAATGGCCAAAAGTTGAAATACTCCCCCAAAGGAACAATTTTGACTCAAAATTGCCAAAAGTTGCAATACCCCCCCAAAAAAACAGTTTCGTCTCAAAATGGCCAAAATTGCAATACCCCCCAAAGGAACAATTTATCCTCAAAATGGCCAAAAGTTGCAACACCCCCAAAGGAACAATTTCGCCTCAAAATGGCCAAAAGTTGCAATATCCCCCCCAAAAGATCAATTTCGCCTCAAAATGGCCCAAAAATTACAATACTACACCAAAGGAACAATTTTGCCTCAAAATTACCAAAAGTTGCAATACCCCTTCAAAGGAACAGTTTTACCTCAAAATGGCCAAAAGTTGCAAAAGTTGCAAGGGAACAATTTCGCCTCAAAATAGCCAAAAGTTGCAATACCTCCCCAAAGGAACAATTTCACCTCAAAATGGCCAAAAGTTGCAATACCCCCCAAAGGAACAAATTCGCCTCAAAAAGGGCAAAAGTTGCAATACCCCCCTGAAAGGAACAAATTCGCCTCACAATTGCAAAAAATTGCATAACCCCCCAAAGGAACAATTTCGCCTCAAAATGGCCAAAAGTTACAACACCCCCCAAAGGAACAATTTCGCCACAAATAGGCCAAAAGTTGCAATATCCCCCCAAAGGATCAATTTCGCCTCAAAATTACTAAAAGTTGCAATACCCCTTCAAAGGAACAGTTTTACCTCAAAATGGCCAAAAGTTGCAAAAGTTGCAAGGGAACAATTTCGCCTCAAAATGGGCAAAAGTTGCAATACCCTCGCAAAGGAACAATTTCGTCTCAAAATGGCCAGAAGTTGCAATACCCCCCTAAAAAGGAACAATTTCGCCTCAAAATGGCCAAAAGTTGCAAAACCCCCAAAGGAACATTTTCGCCTCAAAATGGCCAAAAGTTGCAATACCACCCAAAGGAACAAATTCGCCTCAAAATTGCAAACAGTTGCATTACCCCCCAAAGGAACAAATTCGCCTTAAAATTGCAAAAAATTGCATAACCCAACAAAGGAACAATTTCGCCTCAAAATTTCCAAAAGTTGCAAAATCCCCCAAAGGAACAAATTTGCCTCAAAATGGCCAAAAGTTGCAATACGCCCCAAAGGAACAATTTCGCCTCAAAATGGCCAAAAGTTGCAATACCCCCCCAAAGGAACAATTTCGCCTCAAAATGGCCAAAAGTTGCAATACCCCCCAAAGAAACAAATTCGCCTTAAAATTGCAAAAAGTTGCAATACCCCCCCAAAGGAACAATTTTGCCTGAAAATGGCCAAAAGTTGCAATACCCTCCTAAAGGAACAGTTTCGCTTTAAAATGGCCAAAAGTTGCAATACCCCCCAAAGGAACAATTTCGCCTCAAAATAGCCAAAAGTTTCAATACCTCCCCAAAGGAACAATTTCGCCTCAAAATGGCCAAAAGTTGCAATACCCCCCCAAAGGAACAATTTCGCCTCAAAATGGCCAAAAGTTGCAATACCCCCCCAAAGGAGCAATTTCGCCTCAAAATGGCCAAAAGTTGCAATACCCCCCCCCAAGGAACAATTTCACGTCAAAATGGCCAAAAGTTGAAATACTCTCCCAAAGGAACAATTTTGACTCAAAATTGCCAAAAGTTTCAATACCCCCCAAAGGAACAATTTCGCCTGAAAATGGCCAAAAGTTGCAATACCCTCCCAAAGGAACAATTTTGCTTCAAAATGGCCAAAAGCTGCAATACCCCCCCAAAGGAACAATTTCGCATCAAAATAGCCAAAAGTTGCAATACCCCCTCAAAGGAACAATTTCGCCTCAAAATGGGCAAAAGTTGCAATACCCCCCCAAAGAAACAATTTTGCCTCAAAATGGCCAAAAGTTGCAATACCCCCCAAAGGAGCAATTTCGCCTTAAAATGGCCAAAAGTTGCAATACCCCCCAAAGGAAACATTTCGCCTCAAAATGGCCAAAAGTTGAAATACCCACCCAAAGGAACAATTTCGCATCAAAATGGCCAAAAGTTGCAATACCCCCCTGAAAGGAAAAAATTCACCTCCAAATTGCAAAAATTGCATAACCCCCAAAAGAAACAATTTCGCCTCAAAATGGCCAAAAGTTGAAATACTCCCCCAAAGGAACAATTTTGACTCAAAACTGCCAAAAGTTGGAATACCCCTCCAAAGGAACAATTTCGCCTCAAATTGCCTAAAGTTGCAATACCCCCCCAAAGGAGCAATTTCGCCTCAAAATGGCCAAAAGTTGCAATACCCCCCCAAAGAAACAATTTTGCCTCAAAATGGCCAAAAGTTGCAATACCCCCCAAAGGAGCAATTTCGCCTTAAAATGGCCAAAAGTTGCAATACCCCCCCAGAGGAGCAATTTCGCCTTAAAATGGCCAAAAGTTGCAATACCCCCCAAAGGAAACATTTCGCCTCAAAATGGCCAAAAGTTGAAATACCCACCCAAAGGAACAATTTCGCATCAAAATGGCCAAAAGTTGCAATACCCCCCTGAAAGGAACAAATTCACCTCCAAATTGCAAAAATTGCATAACCCCCCAAAGAAACAATTTCGCCTCAAAATGGCCTAAAGTTGCAATACCCCCCCAAAGGAGCAATTTCGCCTCAAAATGGCCAAAAGTTGCAATACCCCCCCAAAGGAACAATTTTGCCTGAAAATGGCCAAAAGTTGCAATACCCTCCTAAAGGAACAGTTTCGCTTTAAAATGGCCAAAAGTTGCAATACCCCCCAAAGGAACAATTTCGCCTCAAAATAGCCAAAAGTTGCAATACCTCCCCAAAGGAACAGTTTCACTTTAAAATGGCCAAAAGTTGCAATACCCCCCAAAGGAACAATTTCGCCTCAAAATGGCCAAAAGTTGCAATACCCCCCCAAAGGAACAATTTCGCCTCAAAATGGCCAAAAGTTGCAATACCCCCCCAAAGGAGCAATTTCGCCTCAAAATGGCCAAAAGTTGCAATACCCCCCCAAAGGAACAATTTCGCCTCAAAATGGTCAAAAGTTGAAATACTCCCCCAAAGGAACAATTTTGACTCAAAATTGCCAAAAGTTGAAATACCCTCCAAATGAATAATTTCACCTGAAAATGGCCAAAAGTTGCAATACCCCCCAAAGGAGCAATTTCGCTTCATAATAGCCAAAAGTTGCAATACCCCCCCAAAGGAACAATTTCGCCTCAAAATAGCCAAAAGTTGCAATACCCCCCAAAGGAACAATTTCGCCTCAAAATGGCCAAAAGTTGCAATCTCCCCCAAAGGAACAAATTCGCCTCAAAATGGCCAAAAGTTGCAATACCCCCCCCAAAGAAAAAATTTTGACTCAAAATGGCCAAAAGTTCCAATACCCCCCCAAAGGAACAAATTCGCCTCAAAATGGCCAAAAGTTGCAATAGCCTCCCAAAGGAACAATTTCGCCTCAAAATGGCCAAATGTTGCAATACCCCCCCAAAGGAACAATTTCGCCTCAAAATGGCCAAAAGTTGCAATACCCCCCCAATTAGCAATTTCGCCTAAAAATGGCCAAAAGTTGCAATACCCCCCTGAAAGGAACAAATTCGCCTTAAAATTGCAAAAAATTGCATAACCCCCCAAAGGAACAATTTCGCCTCAAAATGGCCAAAAGTTGAAATACTCCCCCAAAGGAACAATTTTAACTCAAAATTGCCAAAAATTGCAATACCCCCCCAAAGGAACAATTTCGCCTGAAAATGGCCAAAAGTTGCAATACTTCCCTTAATGGATCAAATTCCCCTTAAAATTGCAAAAAATTGCATAACCCCCCAAAGGAATAATTTTGCCTGAAAATGGCCAAAAGTTGCAATACCCTCCCAAAGGAACAATTTTGACTCAAAATTGCCAAAAGTTTCAATACCCCCCAAAGGAACAATTTCGCCTGAAAATGGCCAAAAGTTGCAATACCCTCCCAAAGGAACAATTTTGCTTCAAAATGGCCAAAAGTTGCAATACCCCCCCAAAGGAACAATTTCGCCTCAAAATGGGCAAAAGTTGCAATACCCCCCCAAAGGAACAAATTTGTCTCAAAATTGCAAAAAATTGCAATACCCCCCCCCAAAGGAAACATTTCGCCTCAAAATAGCCAAAAGTTGCAATACCCCCCCAAAGAAACAATTTTGCCTCAAAATGGCCAAAAGTTGCAATACCCCCCAAAGGAGCAATTTCGCCTTAAAATGGCCAAAAGTTGCAATACCCCCCCAGAGGAGCAAATTCGCCTTAAAATGGCCAAAAGTTGCAATACCCCCCAAAGGAAACATTTCGCTTTAAAATGGCCAAAAGTTGAAATACCCACCCAAAGGAACAATTTCGCATCAAAATGGCCAAAAGTTGCAATACCCCCCTGAAAGGAACAAATTCACCTCCAAATTGCAAAAATTGCATAACCCCCCAAAGAAACAATTTCGCCTCAAAATGGCCAAAAGTTGAAATACTCCCCCAAAGGAACAATTTTGACTCAAAACTGCCAAAAGTTGGAATACCCCTCCAAAGGAACAATTTCGCCTCAAATTGCCTAAAGTTGCAATACCCCCCCAAAGGAGCAATTTCGCCTCAAAATCGCCAAAAGTTGCAATACCCCCCCAAAGAAACAATTTTGCTTCAAAATGGCCAAAAGTTGCAATACCCCCCAAAGGAGCAATTTCGCCTTAAAATGGCCAAAAGTTGCAATACCCCCCCAGAGGAGCAATTTCGCCTTAAAATGGCCAAAAGTTGCAATACCCCCCAAAGGAAACATTTCGCCTCAAAATGGCCAAAAGTTGAAATACCCACCCAAAGGAACAATTTCGCATCAAAATGGCCAAAAGTTGCAATACCCCCCTGAAAGGAACAAATTCACCTCCAAATTGCAAAAATTGCATAACCCCCCCAAAGAAACAATTTCGCCTCAAAATGGCCAAAAGTTGAAATACTCCCCCAAAGGAACAATTTTGACTCAAATGGCCTAAAGTTGCAATACCCCCCCAAAGGAGCAATTTCGCCTCAAAATGGCCAAAAGTTGCAATACCCCCCCAAAGGAACAATTTTGCCTGAAAATGGCCAAAAGTTGCAATACCCTCCTAAAGGAACAGTTTCGCTTTAAAATGGCCAAAAGTTGCAATACCCCCCAAAGGAACAATTTCGCCTCAAAATAGCCAAAAGTTGCAATACCTCCCCAAAGGAACAGTTTCACTTTAAAATGGCCAAAAGTTGCAATACCCCCCAAAGGAACAATTTCGCCTCAAAATGGCCAAAAGTTGCAATACCCCCCCAAAGGAACAATTTCGCCTCAAAATGGCCAAAAGTTGCAATACCCCCCCAAAGGAGCAATTTCGCCTCAAAATGGCCAAAAGTTGCAATACCCCCCCAAAGGAACAATTTCGCCTCAAAATGGTCAAAAGTTGAAATACTCCCCCAAAGGAACAATTTTGACTCAAAATTGCCAAAAGTTGAAATACCCTCCAAATGAATAATTTCACCTGAAAATGGCCAAAAGTTGCAATACCCCCCAAAGGAGCAATTTCGCTTCATAATAGCCAAAAGTTGCAATACCCCCCCAAAGGAACAATTTCGCCTCAAAATAGCCAAAAGTTGCAATACCCCCCCAAAGGAACAATTTCGCCTCAAAATGGCCAAAAGTTGCAATCTCCCCCAAAGGAACAAATTCGCCTCAAAATGGCCAAAAGTTGCAATACCCCCCCCAAAGAAAAAATTTTGACTCAAAATGGCCAAAAGTTCCAATACCCCCCCAAAGGAACAAATTCGCCTCAAAATGGCCAAAAGTTGCAATAGCCTCCCAAAGGAACAATTTCGCCTCAAAATGGCCAAATGTTGCAATACCCCCCCAAAGGAACAATTTCGCCTCAAAATGGCCAAAAGTTGCAATACCCCCCCAATTAGCAATTTCGCCTAAAAATGGCCAAAAGTTGCAATACCCCCCTGAAAGGAACAAATTCGCCTTAAAATTGCAAAAAATTGCATAACCCCCCAAAGGAACAATTTCGCCTGAAAATGGCCAAAAGTTGCAATACTTCCCTTAATGGATCAAATTCCCCTTAAAATTGCAAAAAATTGCATAACCCCCCAAAGGAATAATTTTGCCTGAAAATGGCCAAAAGTTGCAATACCCCCAAAGGAACAATTTCGCCTCAAAATGGCCAAAAGTTGAAATACTCCCCCAAAGGAACATCTTTGACTCAAAATTGCCAAAATTTGCAATACCCCCCAAAGGAACAATTTCTCCTGAAAATGGCTGAAAGTTGCAATACCCTCCCAAAGGAACAGTTTCGCTTCAAAATAGCCAAAAGTTGCAATACCCCCCCAAAGGAACAATTTCGCCTCAAAATAGCGAAAAGTTGCAATACCCCTCAAAGGAACAATTTCGCCACAAAATGGCCAAAAGTTGCAATCTCCCCCAAAGGAACAAATTCGCCTCAAAATACCCAAAAGTTGCAATACCCCCCCGAAGGAACAATTTTGACTCAATATGGCCAAAAGTTCCAATACCCCCCCAAAGGAACTAATTTGCCTCAAAATGGCCAAAAGTTGCAATAGCCTCCCAAAGGAACAATTTCGCCTCAAAATGGCCAAAAGTTGAAATACTCCCCCAAAGGAACAATTTTGACTCAAAATTGCCAAAAGTTGCATTACCCCCCCAAAAAAACAGTTTCGTCTCAAAATGGCCAAAATTGCAATACCCCCCAAAGGAACAATTTATCCTCAAAATGGCCAAAAGTTGCAACACCCCCAAAGGAACAATTTCGCCTCAAAATGGCCAAAAGTTGCAATATCCCCCCCAAAAGATCAATTTCGCCTCAAAATGGCCCAAAAATTACAATACTACACCAAAGGAACAATTTTGCCTCAAAATTACCAAAAGTTGCAATACCCCTTCAAAGGAACAGTTTTACCTCAAAATGGCCAAAAGTTGCAAAAGTTGCAAGGGAACAATTTCGCCTCAAAATAGCCAAAAGTTGCAATACCTCCCCAAAGGAACAATTTCGCCTCAAAATGGCCAAAAGTTGCAATACCCCCCCAAAGGAACAAATTCGCCTCAAAAAGGGCAAAAGTTGCAATACCCCCCTGAAAGGAACAAATTCGCCTCACAATTGCAAAAAATTGCATAACCCCCCAAAGGAACAATTTCGCCTCAAAATGGCCCAAAGTTGAAATACTCCCCCAAAGGAACAATTTTGACTCAAAATGGCAAAAAGTTGCAATACCCCCCAAAGGAACAATTTATCCTCAAAATGGCCAAAAGTTGCAACACCCCCCAAAGGAACAATTTCGCCACAAATAGGCCAAAAGTTGCAATATCCCCCCAAAGGATCAATTTTGCCTCAAAATTACTAAAAGTTGCAATACCCCTTCAAAGGAACAGTTTTACCTCAAAATGGCCAAAAGTTGCAAAAGTTGCAAGGGAACAATTTCGCCTCAAAATGGGCAAAAGTTGCAATACCCTCGCAAAGGAACAATTTCGTCTCAAAATGGCCAGAAGTTGCAATACCCCCCTAAAAAGGAACAATTTCGCCTCAAAATGGCCAAAAGTTGCAAAACCCCCAAAGGAACATTTTCGCCTCAAAATGGCCAAAAGTTGCAATACCACCCAAAGGAACAAATTCGCCTCAAAATTGCAAACAGTTGCATTACCCCCCAAAGGAACAAATTCGCCTTAAAATTGCAAAAAATTGCATAACCCAACAAAGGAACAATTTCGCCTCAAAATTTCCAAAAGTTGCAAAATCCCCCAAAGGAACAAATTTGCCTCAAAATGGCCAAAAGTTGCAATACGCCCCAAAGGAACAATTTCGCCTCAAAATGGCCAAAAGTTGCAATACCCCCCCAAAGGAACAATTTCGCCTCAAAATGGCCAAAAGTTGCAATACCCCCCCAAAGAAACAAATTCGCCTTAAAATTGCAAAAAGTTGCAATACCCCCCCAAAGGAACAATTTTGCCTGAAAATGGCCAAAAGTTGCAATACCCTCCTAAAGGAACAGTTTCGCTTTAAAATGGCCAAAAGTTGCAATACCCCCCAAAGGAACAATTTCGCCTCAAAATAGCCAAAAGTTTCAATACCTCCCCAAAGGAACAATTTCGCCTCAAAATGGCCAAAAGTTGCAATACCCCCCCAAAGGAACAATTTCGCCTCAAAATGGCCAAAAGTTGCAATACCCCCCCAAAGGAGCAAGTTCGCCTCAAAATGGCCAAAAGTTGCAATACCCCCCCCCCAAGGAACAATTTCACGTCAAAATGGCCAAAAGTTGAAATACTCTCCCAAAGGAACAATTTTGACTCAAAATTGCCAAAAGTTTCAATACCCCCCAAAGGAACAATTTCGCCTGAAAATGGCCAAAAGTTGCAATACCCTCCCAAAGGAACAATTTTGCTTCAAAATGGCCAAAAGTTGCAATACCCCCCCAAAGGAACAATTTCGCATCAAAATAGCCAAAAGTTGCAATACCCCCCCAAAGGAACAATTTCGCCTCAAAATGGGCAAAAGTTGCAATACCCCCCCAAAGGAACAAATTTGTCTCAAAATTGCAAAAAATTGCAATACCCCCCCCAAAGGAAACATTTCGCCTCAAAATAGCCAAAAGTTGCAATACCCCCCCAAAGAAACAATTTTGCCTCAAAATGGCCAAAAGTTGCAATACCCCCCAAAGGAGCAATTTCGCCTTAAAATGGCCAAAAGTTGCAATACCCCCCCAAAGGAACAATTTTGCCTGAAAATGGCCAAAAGTTGCAATACCCTCCTAAAGGAACAGTTTCGCTTTAAAATGGCCAAAAGTTGCAATACCCCCCAAAGGAACAATTTCGCCTCAAAATAGCCAAAAGTTGCAATACCTCCCCAAAGGAACAGTTTCACTTTAAAATGGCCAAAAGTTGCAATACCCCCCAAAGGAACAATTTCGCCTCAAAATGGCCAAAAGTTGCAATACCCCCCCAAAGGAACAATTTCGCCTCAAAATGGCCAAAAGTTGCAATACCCCCCCAAAGGAGCAATTTCGCCTCAAAATGGCCAAAAGTTGCAATACCCCCCCAAAGGAACAATTTCGCCTCAAAATGGCCAAAAGTTGTAATCCCCCCCAAAGGAACAATTTCGCCTCAAAATGGCCAAAAGTTGCAATACCCCCCCAAAGGAACAATTTCGCCTGAAAATGGCCAAAAGTTGCAATACCCCCCTGAAAGGAACAAAATTGCCTCAAAATTGCAAAAAATTGCATAACCCCCAAAGGAACAATTTCGCCTCAAAATGGTCAAAAGTTGAAATACTCCCCCAAAGGAACAATTTTGACTCAAAATTGCCAAAACTTGCAATACCCCCCAAATGAACAATTTCACCTGTTAATGGCCAAAAGTTGCAATACCCCCCCAAAGGAGCAATTTCGCTTCATAATAGCCAAAAGTTGCAATAGCCTCCCAAAGGAACAATTTCGCCTCAAAATGGCCAAAAGTTGCAATACCCCCCCAAAGGAACAATTTCGCCTCAAAATGGCCAAAAGTTGCAATACCCCCCAAATTAGCAATTTCGCCTAAAAATGGCCAAAAGTTGCAATACCCCCCTGAAAGGAACAAATTCGCCTTAAAATTGCAAAAAATTGCATAACCCCCCAAAGGAACAATTTCGCCTCAAAATGGCCAAAAGTTGAAATACTCCCCCAAAGGAACAATTTTAATTCAAAATTGCCAAAAGTTGCAATACCCCCCCAAAGGAACAATTTCGCCTGAAAATGGCCAAAAGTTGCAATACTTCCCTTAAAGGATCAAATTCCCCTTAAAATTGCAAAAAATTGCATAACCCCCCAAAGGAACAATTTTGCCTGAAAATGGCCAAAAGTTGCAATACCCCCCAAAGGAACAATTTCGCCTCAAAATGGCCAAAAGTTGAAATACTCCCCCAAAGGAACATCTTTGACTCAAAATTGCCAAAAGTTGCAATACCCCCCAAAGGAACAATTTCTCCTGAAAATGGCCGAAAGTTGCAATACCCTCCCAAAGGGACAGTTTCGCTTCAAAATAGCCAAAAGTTGCAATACCCCCCAAAGGAACAATTTCGTCTCAAAATGGCCAAAATTGCAATACCCCCCAAAGGAACAATTTATCCTCAAAATTGCCAAAAGTTGCAACACCCCCCAAAGGAACAATATCGCCACAAATAGGCCAAAAGTTGCAATATCCCCCCAAAGGATCAATTTCGCCTCAAAATGGCCCAAAAATTACAATACTACACCAAAGGAACAATTTTGCCTCAAAATTACAAAAAGTTGCAATACCCCTTCAAAGGAACAGTTTTACCTCAAAATGGCCAAAAGTTGCAAAAGTTGCAAGGGAACAATTTCGCCTCAAAATGGGCAAAAGTTGCAATACCCTCGCAAAGGAACAATTTCGTCTCAAAATGGCCAGAAGTTGCAATACCCCCCTAAAAAGGAACAATTTCGCCTCAAAATGGCCAAAAGTTGCAAAACCCCCAAAGGAACATTTTCGCCTCAAAATGGCCAAAAGTTGCAATACCACCCAAAGGAACAAATTCGCCTCAAAATTGCAAACAGTTGCATTACCCCCCAAAGGAACAAATTTGCCTCAAAATTGCAAAAAATTGCATAACCCAACAAAGGAACAATTTCGCCTCAAAATTGCCAAAAGTTGCAATATCCCCCAAAGGAACAAATTCGCCTCAAAATGGCCAAAAGTTGCAATACGCCCCAAAGGAACAATTTCGCCTCAAAATGGCCAAAAGTTGCAATACCCCCTCAAAGAAACAATTTCGCCTCAAAATAGCCAAAAGTTGCAATACCCACCAAAGGAACAAATTCGCCTAAAATTGCAAAAAGTTGCAATACCCCCCCAAAGGAACAATTTGGCCTGAAAATGGCCAAAAGTTGCAATACCCTCCTAAAGGAACAGTTTCGCTTTAAAATGGCCAAAAATTGCAATACCCCCCAAAGGAAGAATTTCGCCTCAAAATAGCCAAAAGTTGCAATACCTCCCCAAAGGAACAATTTCGCCTCAAAATGGCCAAAAGTTGCAATACCCCCCCAAAGGAACAATTTCGCCTCAAAATGGCCAAAAGTTGCAATACCCCCCCAAAGGAGCAATTTCGCCTCAAAATGGCCAAAAGTTGCAATACCCCCCAAAGGAACAATTTCGCCTGAAAATGGCCAAAAGTGTCAATACCCTCCCAAGGGAACAGTTTTGCTTCAAAATGGCCAAAAGTTGCAATACCCCCCCAAAGGAACAAATTTGTCTTAAAATTGCAAACAATTGCAATACCCCCCCAAAGGAAACATTTCGCCTCAAAATAGCCAAAAGTTGCAATACCCCTCCCAAAGAAACAATTTTGCCTCAAAATGGCCAAAAGTTGCAATACCCCCCAAAGGAGCAATTTCGCCTCAAAATGGCCAAAAGTTGCAATACCCCCCCAGAGGAACAATTTCGCCTCAAAATGGCCAAAAGTTGCAATACCCCCCAAAGGAACAAACTCGCCTCAAAATTGCAAAAAGTTGCAATACCCCCCCAAAGGAAACATTTCGCCTCAAAATGGCCAAAAGTTGAAATACCCACCCAAAGGAACAATTTCGCATCAAAATGGCCAAAAGTTGCAATACCCCCCTGAAAGGAACAAATTCGCCTCCAAATTGCAAAAATTGCATAACCCCCCAAAGGAACAATTTCGCCTCAAAATGGCCAAAAGTTGAAATACTCCCCCAAAGGAACAATTTTGACTCAAAACTGCCAAAAGTTGCAATACCCCTCCAAAGGAACAATTTCGCCTCAAATGGCCAAAAGTTGCAATACCCCCCAAAGGAGCAATTTCGCCTCAAAATGGCCAAAAGTTGCAATACCCCTCCAAAGGAACAATTTCGCCTCAAATGGCCAAAAGTTGCAATACCCCCCAAAGGAGCAATTTCGCCTCAAAATGGCCAAAAGTTGCAATACCCCCCCGAAGGAACAATTTCGCCTCAAAATAGCCAAAAGTTGCAATACCCCCCCAAAGGAACAATTTTGCCTCAAAATGGCCAAAAGTTGCAATACCACCCAAAGGAACAAATTCGCCTCAAAATTGCAAACAGTTGCATTACCCCCCAAAGGAACAAATTCGCCTCAAAATGGCCAAAAGTTGCAATACGCCCCAAAGGAACAATTTCGCCTCAAAATGGCAAAAGTTGCAATACCCCCCCAAAGGAGCAATTTCTCTTCAAAATAGCCAAAAGTTGCAATACCCCCCCAAAGGAACAATTTCGCCTCAAAATAGCCAAAAGTTGCAATACCCCCCCAAAGGAACAATTTCGCCTCAAAATGGCCAAAAGTTGCAATCTCCCCCAAAGGAACAAATTCGCCTCAAAATGGCCAAAAGTTGCAATACCCCCCCAAAGGAAAAATTTTGACTCAAAATGGCCAAAAGTTCCAATACCCCCCCAAAGGAACAAATTCGCCTCAAAATGGCCAAAAGTTGCAATAGCCTCCCAAAGGAACAATTTCGCCTCAAAATGGCCAAAAGTTGCAATACCCCCCCAAAGGAACAATTTCGCCTCAAAATGGCCAAAAGTTGCAATACCCCCCAAATTAGCAATTTCGCCTAAAAATGGCCAAAAGTTGCAATACCCCCCTGAAAGGAACAAATTCGCCTTAAAAGTGCAAAAAATTGCATAACCCCCCAAAGGAACAATTTCGCCTCAAAATGGCCAAAAGTTGAAATACTCCCCCAAAGGAACAATTTGAACTCAAAATTGCCAAAAGTTGCAATACCCTTCCAAAGGAACAATTTCGCCTGAAAATGGCCAAAAGTTGCAATACTTCCCTTAAAGGATCAAATTCCCCTTAAAATTGCAAAAAATTGCATAACCCCCAAAAGGAACAATTTTGCCTGAAAATCGCCAAAAGTTGCAATACCCCCCAAAGGAACAATTTCGCCTCAAAATGGCCAAAAGTTGAAATACTCCCCAAAAGGAACAGTTTCGCTTTAAAATAGCCAAAAGTTGCAATACCCCCCCAAAGGAACAATTTCGCCTCAATATAGCCAAAAGTTGCAATACCCCCCCAAAGGAACAATTTCGCCACAAAATGGCCAAAAGTTGCAATCTCCCCCAAAGGAACAAATTCGCCTCAAAATACCCAAAAGTTGCAATAGCCTCCCAAAGGAACAATTTCGCCTCAAAATGGCCAAAAGTTGCAATACCCCCCTTAAAGGATCAAATTCGCCTTAAAATTGCATAACCCCCAAAGGAACAATTTTGCCTGAAAATGGCCAAAAGTTGCAATACCCCCCAAAGGAACAATTTCGCCTCAAAATGGCCAAAAGTTGCAATATCCCCCCAAAGGAGCAATTTAGCCTCAAAATGGCCAAAAGTTGCAGTACCCCCCTGAAAGGAACAAATTTGCCTCAATTGCAAAAAAATTGTATAACCCCCCCAAAGTAACAATTTTGCCTCAAAATGGCCAAAAGTTGCAATACCCTCCCAAAGGAACAGTTTCGCTTCAAAATGGCCAAAAGTTGCAATACCCACCCAAAGGAACAATTTTGCCTCAAAAGGGCCAGAAGTTGCAATACCCCCACAAAGGAACAGTTTTGCCTCAAAATGGCCAAAATTGCAATACCCCCCAAAGGAACAATTTCGCCTCAAAATGGCCAAAAGTTGCAACACCCCCCAAAGGAACAATTTCGCCTCAAAATGGCCTAAAGTTGCAATACCCCCCAAAGGAACAATTTTGCCTCAAAATTACCAAAAGTTGCAATACCCCTTCACAGGATCAGTTTTGACTTTTTGGCCAAAAGTTGCAAAAGTTGCAAGGGAACAATTTTGCCTCAAAATGGTCAAAAGTTGCAATACCCTCGCAAAGGAACCATTTCTCCTCAAAATGGCCAGAAGTTGCAATACCCCCCTAAAAAGGAACAATTTCGCCTCAAAATGGCCAAAATTTGCAAAACCCCCAAAGGAACAATTTCGCCTCAAAATGGCCAAAAGTTGCAATACCCCCCCAAAGGAGCAATTTTGCCTCAAAATGGCCAAAATTTGCAATACCCCCTTGAAAGGAACAAATTCACCTCAAAATTGTAAAAAATTGCGTAACCCCCCAAAGGAACAATTTCACGTCAAAATGGCCAAAAGTTGAAATACTCCCCCAAAGGAACAATTTTGACTCAAAATTGCCAAAAGTTGCAATACCCCCCAAAGGAACAATTTCGCCTCAAAATATCCAAAAGTTGCAATCCCCCCCAAAGGAACAAATTCGCCTCAAAATGGCCAAAAGTTTTAATACCCCCCCAAAGGAACAATTTCGCCTCAAAATGGCCAAAAGTTGCAATATCCCCCCCAAAGGAACAATTTCGCCTAAAATGGTCAAAAGTTGCAATACCCCTTCAAAGGAACAGTTTTGACTCAAAATGGCCAAAAGTTGCAATACCCTCCTGAAAGGAACAAATTCACCTCAAGATTGCAAAAAATTGCATAACCCAACAAAGGAACAATTTCGCCTCAAAATGGCCAAAAGTTGCAATACCCCCCCAAAGGAACAATTTCGCCATAAAATATCCAAAAGTTGCAATCCCCCCCAAAGGAACAAATTCACCTCAAAATGGCCAAAAGTTTTAATACCCCCCCAAAGGAACAATTTCGCCTCAAAATGGCCAAAAGTTGCAATATCCCCCCCAAAGGAACAGTTTCGCCTCAAAATGGTCAAAAGTTGCAATACCCCTTCAAAGGAACAGTTTTGACTCAAAATGGCCAAAAGTTGCAATACCCCCCTGAAAGGAACAAATTCACCTCAAGATTGCAAAAAATTGCATAACCCAACAAAGGAACAATTTCGCCTCAAAATGGCCAAAAGTTGCAATATCCCCCAAAGGAACAATTTTGCCTCAAAATGGCCAAAAGTTGCAATACCCCCCAAAGGAACAATTTCGCCTCAAAATGGCCAAAAGTTGCAATACCCCCCTGAAAGGAACAAATTCACCTCCAAATTGCAAAAAATTGCATAACCCCTGAAAGGAACAACTTCGCCTCAAAATGGCCAAAAGTTGAAATACTCCCCCAAAGAAACAATTTTGACTCAAAACTGCCAAAAGTTGAAATACCCCCCCAAAGGAACAATTTCGCCTGAAAATGGCCAAAAGTTGCAATACCCCCCCAAAGGAACAATTTCGCCTCAAAATGGCCAAAAGTTGCAAAACCCCCCCAAAGGAACAATTTCGCCTCAAAATGGCCAAAAGTTGCAATACCCACCCCAAAGGAACAATTTTGACTCAAAACTGCCAAAAGTTGCAATACCCCCCCAAAGGAACAATTTCGCCTCAAAATGGCCTAAAGTTGCAATACCCCCTAAAGAAACAATTTCGCCTCAAAATGGCCAGAAGTTGCAATACCCCCCTAAAAAGGAACAATTTTGCCTCAAAATGGCCAAAAGTTGCAAAACCCCCAAAGGAACAATTTCGCCTCAAATTGGCCAAAAGTTGCAATACCCCCCCAAAGGAGCAATTTCGCCTCAACATGGCCAAAATTTGCAATACCCCCTGAAAGGAACAAATTCACCTCAAAATTGTAAAAAGTTGCATAACCCCCAAAAGGAACAATTTCACGTCAAAATGGCCAAAAGTTGAAATACTCCCCCAAAGGAACAATTTTGACTCAAAATTGCCAAAAGTTGCAATACCCCCCAAAGGAACAATTTCGCTTCAAAATAGCCAAAAGTGTCAATACCCCCCCAAAGGAACAATTTCGCCTCAAAATATCCAAAAGTTGCAATCCCCCCCAAAGGAACAAATTTGCCTCAAAATGGCCAAAAGTTTTAATACCCCCCCAAAGGAGCAATTTCGCCTGAAAATGGCCGAAAGTTGCAATACTCTCCCAAAGGAACAGTTTCGCTTCAATAGCCAAAAGTTGCAATACCCCCTCAAAGGAACAATTTCGCCTCAAAATAGCCAAAAGTTGCAATACCCCCCCAAAGGAATAATTTTGCCTCAAAATAGGCAAACGTTGCAATCCCCCCCAAAGGATCAAATTCGCCTCAAAATGGCCAAAAGTTTCAATACCCCCAAAAGGAACAATTTCGCCTCAAAATGGCCAAAAGTTGCAATACCCCCCCAAAGGAACAATTTCGCCTGAAAATGGCCAAAAGTTGAAATACTCTCCCCAAGGAACAATTTTGACTCAAAATGGCCAAAAGTTCCAATACCCCCCCAAAGGAACAAATTCGCCTCAAAATGCCAAAAGTTGCAATACCCCCGCAAAGGAACAGTTTCGCCTCAAAATAGCCAAAAGTTGCAATCCTCCCCTAAAGGAACAATTTCGCCTCAAAATAGCCAAAAATTGCAATACCCCCCCAAAGGAACAAATTCGCCTCAAAATGGCCAAAAGTTGCAATACCCCCCCAAAGGAACAATTTCGCCTCAAAATGGCCAAAAGTTGAAATACCCCCCAAAGGAGCAATTTCGCCTCAAAATGGCCAAAAGTTGCAATACCCCTCTGAAAGGAACAAATTCGCCTCAAAATTGCAAAAAATTGCGAAACCCCCCAAAGGAAAAATTTCGCCTCAAAATGGCCAAAAGTTGAAATACTCCCCCAAAGGAACAATTTTGACTCGAAATTGCCAAAAGTTGCAATACCCCCCAAAGGAACAATTTCGCCTGAAAATGGCTGAAAGTTGCAATACCCCCCCAAAGGAACAATTTCGCCTCAAAATAGCCAAAAGTTGCAATACCCCCCCAAAGGAACAATTTTGCCTCAAAATGGCCAAAAGTTGCAATCCCCCCCAAAGGAACAAATTCGCCTCAAAATGGCCAAAAGTTGCAATTCCCCCCCCAAAGGAACAATTTCGCCTGAAAATGGCCAAAAATTGCAATACCCCCCTGAAAGGAACAAACTCACCTCAAAATTGCAAAAAATTGCATAACCCCCAAATGAACAATTTCACGTCAAAATGGCCAAAAGTTGAAATACTCTCCCAAAGGAACAATTTTGACTCAAATTTGCCAAAAGTTACAATACCCCCCAAAGGAACAATTTCGCCTGAAAATGGCCGAAAGTTGCAATACCCTCCCAAAGGAACAGTTTCGCTTCAAAATAGCCAAAAGTTGCAATACCCCTCCAAAGAAACAATATCGCCTCAAAAAGCCAAAAGTTGTAATACCCCCCCAAAGGAACAATTATGCCTCAAAATGGCCAAAAGTTGCAATGCCCCCAAAGGAACAAATTCGCCTCAAAATGGCCAAAAGTTGCAATGCCCCCCCAAAGGAACAATTTCGCCTCAAAATGGCCAAAAGTTGAAATACCCCCCAAAGGAACAATTTCGCCTCAAAATGGCCAAAAGTTGAAATACCCCCCCAAAGGAGCAATTTCGCCTCAAAATGGCCAAAAGTTGCAATACCCCTGTGAAAGGAACAAATTCGCCTCAAAATGGCCAAAAGTTGCAATAGCCTCCCAAAGGAACAGTTTCGCTTCAAAATGGCCAAAAGTTGCAATACCCCCCTAAAGGAACAATTTCGCCTCAAAATGGCCAAAAGTTGCAATTCCCCCCCCAAAGGAACAATTTCGTCTGAAAATGGCCAAAAATTGCAATACCCCCCTGAAAGGAACAAACTCACCTCAAAATTGCAAAAAATTGCATAACCCCCAAATGAGCAATTTCACGTCAAAATGGCCAAAAGTTGAAATACTCTCCCAAAGGAACAATTTTGACTCAAATTTGCCAAAAGTTGCAATACCCCCAAAAGAACAATTTCGCCTGAAAATGGTCAAAAGTTGCAATACCCTCCCAAAGGAACAGTTTCGCTTCAAAATAGCCAAAAGTTGCAATGCCCCCCCAAAGGAACAATTTCGCCTCAAAATGGCCAAAAGTTGCAATACCCCCAAAGGAACAATTTCGCCTCAAAATGGCCAAAAGTTGAAATACCCCCCCAAAGAAGCAATTTCGCCTCAAAATGGCCAAAAGTTGCAATACCCCTCTGAAAGGAACAAATTCGCCTCAAAATGGCCAAAAGTTGCAATAGCCTCCCAAGGGAACAGTTTCGCTTCAAAATGGCCAAAAGTTGCAATACCCCCCCAAAGGAACAATTTCGCCTCAAAATGGCCAAAAGTTGCAATTCCCCCCCAAAGGAGCAAATTCGCCTTAAAATTGCAAAAAATTGCGTAACCCCCCAAAGGAACAATTTCGCCTCAAAATGGCCAAAAGTTGCAATACCCCCCCAAAGGAACAATTTCGCTTTAAAATAGCCAAAAGTTGCAATACCCCCCCAAAGGAACAATATCGCCTCAAAATTGCAAAAAGTTACAACACCCCCCCAAAGGAACAAATTCGCCTCAAAATGGGCAAAAGTTGCAATACCGCCTGAAAGGAACAAATTCGCCTTAAAATTGCAAAAAATTGCATAACCCCCCAATGGAACAATTTCGCCTCAAAATGGCCAAAAGTTGAAATACTCCCCCAAAGGAACAATTTTTACTCAAAATGGCCAAAAGTTCCAATACCCCCCCAAGGAACAAATTCGCCTCAAAATGGCCAAAAGTTGCAATACCCCCCAAAGGAACAATTTCGCCTCAAAATGGCCAAAAGTTGCAATACCCCCCCAAAGGAACAATTTCGCCTCAAAATGGCCAAAAGTTGCAATACCCCCCAAAGGAACAATTTCGCATCAAAATTGCAAAAAGTTGCAATACCACCCAAAGGAACAATTTCGCATCAAAATTGCAAAAAGTTGCAATACCACCCAAAGGAACAATTTCGCATCAAAATGGCCAAAAGTTGTAATACCCCCCCAAAGGAGCAGTTTCGCCTCAAAATGGCCAAAAGTTGCAATACCCCCCTGAAAGGAACAAATTCGCCTCCAAATTGCAAAAAATTGCATAACCCCCCAAAGGAACAATATCGCCTCAAAATGGCCTAAAGTTGAAATACTCCCCCAAAGCAACAATTTTGACTAAAAAATGCCAGAAGTTGCAATACCCCCCCAAAGGAACAATTTCGCCTGAAAATGGCCAAAAGTTGCAATACCCCCCCAAAGAGCAAATACCATACTATGAAGAAAAAGACATGGATTGCACATCCCAAAAATACAATGATCTAAAGCAGCTAGGGAAAAAATTAAATAGAACATGAGGATCTTTTGTTACCATTCTGATCAGATTGTATTAAGCCCACTGCCACGTCACGGCAAACCTCTTGAGTGGGTCCCTAACCTGACCTTTTTGTGCGGCACCGTGCACTGACCACCGCCGCAGCGACAAAGCGCCAGCAGGACGGGCGACCTGGTGCCTCACAGCACCCATGCTGCAAGGCACAGCCCCCAAGGCTCCAGGCCGCGCCACCCCACCGACACCACACCACACCACCAAAACAGCAGCCACCACACAGCACCAGCACACAGTGAGAGGAGCTGTGCACTCACCTCCCACTGGCTCCCATATGTGAACTGGGAGCAAAAAGAAGGCTGACCCTCTTGCAGTCTCCTGCTGATTAAAATCACCTGTGCCAAATGGGAAGAGTGCAGATCCAAGCAAAAAAAGAGGGGGATAGACTGATATAAATACCATACTATGAAGAAAAAGACATGGATCGCACATCCCAAAAATACAATGATCTAAAGCCGCTAGGCAAAAAATTAAATAGAACATGAGGTTCTTTTGTTACCATTCTGATCAGATTGTATTAAGCCCACTGCCACGTCACGGCAAACCTCTTGAGTGGGTCCCTAACCTGACCTTTTTGTGCGGCACCGTGCACTGACCACCGCAGCAGCGACAAAACGCTGTCAGGGGTCAGCCTTTTTTGCTCCCAGTTTACACATGGGAGCCGGTGGGAGGTGAGTGCGCAGCTTCTCTCACTGTGTGTTGGTGCTGTGCAGTGGCCGCTGTTGTGGTGTTGTCGTGACAGTGGGGCAGTGCGGCCTGGAGCCTTGGGTGCTTTGCCTTGCAGCATGGGTGCTGTGAGGCGCCAGGTCGCCTGCCTTGCTGGTGCTTTGTCGCTGCGGCAGTGGTTGGTGCACAGTGCCGCACCATAAAGGCTTTAGATTAGGGACCCACTCAAGAGGTTTGCCGTGACGTGGCAGTGGGCTTAATACAGTCTGATCAGAATGGTAACTAAGAACCTCATGTTCTATTTAAATTTTTGCCTAGCGGCTTTTAGATCAATGTATTTTTGGGATGTGCGATCCATGTCTTTTTCTCCATGGCTTGTTATATAACAGTCTATCCCCCTCTGTTTTTTGCTTGGATCTGCACTCCCCCCATTTGGCACAGGTGTTTTTAATCAGCAGGAGACTGCAAGAGGGGTCAGCCTTTTTTGCTCCCAGATTACACATGGGAGCCGGTGGGAGGTGAGTGCGCAGCTTCTCTCACTGTGTGTTGGTGCTGTGCAGTGGCCGCTGTTGTGGTGATGTCGTGACAGTGGGGCAGTGCGGCCTGGAGCCTTGGGGGCTTTGCCTTGCAGCATGGGTGCTGTGAGGCGCCAGGTCGCCTGCTTTGCTGGTGCTTTGTCGCTGCGGCAGTGGTTGGTGCATAGTGCCGCACCATAAAGGCTTTAGATTAGGGACCCACTCAAGAGGTTCGCCGTGACGTGGCAGTGGGCTTAATACAGTCTGATCAGAATGGTAACTAAGAACCTCATGTTCTATTTAAATTTTTGCCTAGCGGCTTTTAGATCAATGTATTTTTGAGATGTGCGATCCATGTCTTTTTCTCCATGGCTTGTTATATAACAGTCTATCCCCCTCTGTTTTTTGCTTGGATCTGCACTCCCCCCATTTGGCACAGGTGTTTTTAATCAGCAGGAGACTGCAACGAGGGGTCAGCCTTTTTTGCTCCCAGTTTACACATGGGAGCCGGTGGGAGGTGAGTGCGCAGCTTCTCTCACTGTGTGTTGGTGCTGTGCAGTGGCCGCTGTTGTGGTGATGTCGTGACAGTGGGGCAGTGCGGCCTGGAGCCTTGGGGGCTATGCCTTGCAGCATGGGTGCTGTGAGGCGCCAGGTCGCCTGCCTTGCTGGTGCTTTGCCGCTGCGGCAGTGGTTGGTGCACAGTGCCGCACCATAAAGGCTTTAGATTAGGGACCCACTCAAGAGGTTCGCCGTGACGTGGCAGTGGGCGTAATACAGTCTGATCAGAATGGTAACTAAGAACCTCATGTTCTATTTAAATTTTTGCCTAGCGGCTTTTAGATCAATGTATTTTTGGGATGTGCGATCCATGTCTTTTTCTCCATGGCTTGTTACCCCCCCAAAGAGCAATTTCGCCTCAAAATGGCCAAAAGTTGCAATACCCCCCTGAAAGGAACAAATTCGCCTCAAAATTGCAAAAAATTGCATAACCCCCCAAAGGAACAATTTCGCCTCAAAATGGCCAAAAGTTGAAATACTCCCCCAAAAGAACAATTTCACCTCAAAATAGCCAAAAGTTGGAATACCCCCCCAAGGAAAAATTTCGCCTCAAAATGGCCAAAAGTTGCAATACCCCCCTGAAAGGAACAAATTCGCCTCAAAATTGCAAAAAATTGCAAAACCCCCCCAAAGGAACAATTTCGCCTCAAAATGGCCAAAAGTTGAAATACTCCCCCAAAGGAACAATTTTGACTCAAAATTGCCAAAAGTTGCAATACCCCCCCAAAGGAACAATTTCGCTTTAAAATTGCCAAAAGTTGCAATACCCCCCCAAAGGAACAATTTCGCCTCAAAATGGCCAAAAGTTGCAATACCCGCCTAAAAGGAATAAATTCGCCTCAAAATTGCAAAAAATTGCATAACCCTCCAAAGGAACAATTTTGACTCAAAATTGCCAAAAGTTGCAATACCCCCCCCAAAGGAACAATTTCGCCTGAAAATGGCCAAAAGTTGCAATACCCTCCCAAAGGAACAATTTCACCTCAAAATAGACAAAAGTTGGAATACCCCCCAAAGGAACAATTTCGCCTCAAAATGGCCAAAAGTTGAAATACTCCGCCAAAGGAACAATTTTGACTCAAAATTGCCAAAAGTTGCAATACCCCCCCAAAGGAACAATTTCGCCTCAAAATTGCAAAAAGTTGCAATACCCGCCTAAAGGAACAATTTCGCCTGAAAATGGCCAAAAGTTGCAATACCCTCCCAAAGGAACAATTTCACCTCAAAATAGACAAAAGTTGGAATACCCCCCCAAAGGAACAATTTTGCCTCAAAATGGCCAAAAGTTGCAATACCCCCCTGAAAGAAACAAATTCGCCTCAAAATTGCAAAAAATTGCATAACCCCCCAAAGGAACAATTTCGCCTCAAAATGGCCAAAAGTTGAAATACTCCCCCAAAGGAACAATTTTGACTCAAAATTGCCAAAAGATGCAATACCCCCCCAAAGGAACAATTTCGCTTTAAAATGGCCAAAAGTTGCAATACCCCCCAAAGGAACAATTTCGCTTTAAAATGGCCAAAAGTTGCAATACCCCCCAAAGGAACAATTTCGCTTTAAAATGGCCAAAAGTTGCGATACCCCCCAAAGGAACAATTTCGCCTCAAAATGGCCAAAAGTTGCAATACCCCCCCAAAGGAACAAATTTGCCTCAAAATTGCCAAAAGTTGCAATACCCCCCCAAAGGAACAATTTCGCTTTAAAATGGCCAAAAGTTGCAATACCCCCCAAAGAACAATTTCGCCTGAAAATGGCCAAAAGTTGCAATACCCTCCCAAAGGAACAGTTTCGCTTTAAAATGGCCAAAAGTTGCAATACCCCCCCAAAGGAACAATTTCGCCTCAAAATAGCCAAAATTTGCAATACCCCCCCAAAGGAAAAATTTCGCCTCAAAATGGCCAAAAGTTGCAATACCCCCCTAAAGGAACAATTTCGCCTCAAAATGGCCAAAAGTTACAATACCCACCCCAAAGGAACAATTTTGACTCAAAACTGCCAAAAGTTGCAATACCCCCCCAAAGGAACAATTTCGCCTCAAAATAGCCAAAATTTGCAATACCCCCCCAAAGGAACAATTTCGCCTCAAAATGGCCAAAAGTTGCAATACCCCCCTAAAGGAACAATTTCGCCTCAAAATGGCCAAAAGTTACAATACCCACCCCAAAGGAACAATTTTGACTCAAAACTGCCAAAAGTTGCAATACCCTCCCAAAGGAACAGTTTTGCTTCAAAATAGCCAAAAGTTGCAATACCCCCCCAAAGGAACAATTTCGCCTCAAAATGGCCAAAAGTTGCAATACCCCCCTGAAAGGAACAAATTCACCTCAGAATTGTAAAAAATTGCATAACCCCCCAAAGGAACAATTTCACGTCAAAATGGCCAAAAGTTGAAATACTCCCCCAAAGGAACAATTTTGACTCAAAATTGCCAAAAGTTGCAATACCCCCCAAAGGAACAATTTCGCCTCAAAATGGCCAAAAGTTGCAATACCCCCCCAAAGGAACAATTTCGCATTAAAATGGCCAAAAGTTGCAATACCCCCCCAAAGGAACAATTTCGCCTCAAAATGGGCAAAAGTTGAAATACTCCCCCAAAGGAACAATTTTTACTCAAAACTGCCAAAAGTTGCAATACCCCCCCAAAGGAACAATTTCGCCTGAAAATGGCCAAAAGTTGCAATACCCCCCAAAGGAACAATTTCGCCTCAAAATGGCCAAAAGTTGCAATACCCCCCAAGGAGCAATTTCGCCTTAAAATGGCCAAAAGTTACAATACCCCCCTGAAAGGAACAAGTTCGCCTCAAAATTGCAAAAAATTGCATAACCCCCCAAAGGAACAATTTCGCCTCAAAATGGCCAAAAGTTGAAATACTTCCCCAAAGGAACAATTTTGACTCAAAATTGCCAAAATTTGCAATACCCCCCCAAAGGAACAATTTCGCTTTAAAATGGCCAAAAGTTGCAATACCCCCCCAAAAGAACAAATTCGCCTCAAAATTGCCAAAAGTTGCAATACCCACTCCAAAGGAACAATTTTGAGTCAAAATGGCCAAAAGTTGCAATACCCACCCCAAAGGAACAATTTCGCCTCAAAATGGCCAAAAGTTGCAATACCCACTCCAAAGGAACAATTTTGACTCAAAACTGCCAAAAGTTGCAATACCCCCCCAAAGGATTAATTTCGCCTCAAAATGGCCAAAAGTTGCAATACCCCCCAAAGGAACAATTTCGCCTGAAAATGGCCAAAAGAAGCAATACCCTCCCAAAGGAACAGTTTCGCTTTCAAATGGCCAAAAGTTGCAATACCCCCCAAAGTAACAATTTCGCCTCAAAATGGCCAAAAGTTGCAATACCCCCCCAAGGAACAATTTCGCCTCAAAATGGTCAAAAGTTGCAATACCCACCCCAAAGGAACAATTTTGACTCAAAACTGCCAAAAGTTGGATACCCCCTCAAGGAACAATTTTGCCTCAAAATGGACAAAAGCTGCAATACCCCCCCAAAGGAACAAATTCGCCTCAAAATTGCAAAAAGTTACAACACCCCCCCAAAGGAACAAATTCGCCTCAAAATGTGCAAAAGTTGCAATACCCCCCTGAAAGGAACAAATTCGCCTTAAAATTGCAAAAAATTGCATAACCCCCCAAAGGAAAATTTCGCCTCAAAAGGGCCAAAAGTTCAAATACCCCCCCAAAGGAAAAAATTCACCTCAAAATGGCCAAAAGTTGCAATACCCCCCAAATGAACAATTTCGCCTCAAAATGGCCAAAAGTTGCAATACCCCCCCAAAGGAACAATTTTGCCTCAAAATGGCCAAAAGTTGCAATACCCCCCTGAAAGGAACAAATTCACCTCAAAATTGTAAAAAAATGCATAACCCCCCAAAGGAACAATTTCACGTCAAAATGGCCAAAAGTTGAAATACTCCCCCAAAGGAACAATTTTGACTCAACATTGCCAAAAGTTGCAATACCCCCCAAAGGAACAATTTCGCCTGAAAATGGCCGAAAGTTGCAATGCCCTCTAAAAGGAACAGTTTCGCTTCAAAATAGCCAAAAGTTGCAATACCCCCCTGAAAGGAACAAATTCACCTCAAAATTGTAAAAAATTGCATAACCTCCCAAAGGAACAATTTCGCCTCAAAATGGCCAAAAGTTGCAATACCACCCAAAGGAACAAATTCGCCTCAAAATTGCAAAATGTTGCAATACCCCCCCAAAGGAACAATTTCGCCTGAAAATGGCCAAAATTTGCATAACCCAACAAAGGAACAATTTCGCCTCAAAATGGCCAAAAGTTGCAATATCCCCCAAAGGAACAATTTCGCCTCAAAATGGCCAAAAGTTGCAATACCCCCCCAAAGGAACAATTTCGCCTCAAAATGGAAAAAAGTTGCAATACCCCCCTTAACGAAAAAATTCGCCTCAAAATTGCAAAAAGTTGCAAAACCCCCCCAAAGGAACAATTTCGCCTGAAAATGGCCAAAAGAAGCAATACCCTCCCAAAGGAACAGTTTCGCTTTAAAATGGCCAAAAGTTCCAATACCCCCCAAAGGAACAATTTCGCCTCAAAATGGCCAAAAGTTGCAATACCCCCCCAAGGAACAATTTCGCCTCAAAATGGCCAAAAGTTGCAATAGCCACCCCAAAGGAACAATTTTGACTCAAAACTGCCAAAAGTTGGATACCCCCTCAAGGAACAATTTTGCCTCAAAATGGCCAAAAGTTGCAATACCCCCCCAAAGAAACAAATTCGCCTCAAAATTGCAAAAAGTTACAACACCCCCCAAAGGAACAATTTCGCCTCAAAATGGCCAAAAGTTGCAATACCCCCCTGAAAGGAACAAATTCACCTCAAAATTGTAAAAAATTGCATAACTCCCCAAAGGAACAATTTCACGTCAAAATGGCCAAAAGTTGAAATACTCCCCCAAAGGAACAATTTTGACTCAAAATTGCCAAAAGTTGCAATACCCCCCAAAGGAACAATTTCGCCTGAAAATGGCCGAAAGTTGCAATGCCCTGTAAAAGGAACAGTTTCGCTTCAAACTAGCCAAAAGTTGCAATACCCCCCTGAAAGGAACAAATTCACCTCAAAATTGTAAAAAATTGCATAACCCCCCAAAGGAACAATTTCGCCTCAAAATGGCCAAAAGTTGCAATACCACCCAAAGGAACAAATTCGCCTCAAAATTGCAAAAAGTTGCAATACCCCCCAAAGGAACAATTTCGCCTGAAAATGGCCAAAATTTGCATAACCCAACAAAGGAACAATTTCGCCTCAAAACAGCCAAAAGTTGCAATATCCCCCAAAGGAACAATTTCGCCTCAAAATGGCCAAAAGTTGCAATACCCCCCCAAAGGAACAATTTCGCCTGAAAATGGAAAAAAGTTGCAATATCCCCCTTAACGAAAAAATTCGCCTCAAAATTGCAAAAAGTTGCAATACCCCCCCAAAGGAACAATTTCGCCTGAAAATGGCCAAAAGAAGCAATACCCTCCCAAAGGAACAGTTTCGCTTTAAAATGGCCAAAAGTTGCAATACCCCCCAAAGGAACAATTTCGCCTCAAAATGGCCAAAAGTTGCAATACCCCCCCAAGGAACAATTTCGCCTCAAAATGGCCAAAAGTTGCAATACCCACCCCAAAGGAACAAATTCACCTCAAAATTGCAAAAAGTTACAACACCCCCCCAAAGGAACAAATTCGCCTCAAAATGGGCAAAAGTTGCAATACCCCCCTGAAAGGAACAAATTCACCTCAAAATTGTAAAAAATTGCATAACTCCCCAAAGGAACAATTTCACGTCAAAATGGCCAAAAGTTGAAATACTCCCCCAAAGGAACAATTTTGACTCAAAATTGCCAAAAGTTGCAATACCCCCCAAAGGAACAATTTCGCCTGAAAATGGCCGAAAGTTGCAATGCCCTGTAAAAGGAACAGTTTCGCTTCAAAATAGCCAAAAGTTGCAATACCCCCCTGAAAGGAACAAATTCACCTCAAAATTGTAAAAAATTGCATAACCCCCCAAAGGAACAATTTCGCCTCAAAATGGCCAAAAGTTGCAATACCACCCAAAGGAACAAATTCGCCTCAAAATTGCAAAAAGTTGCAATACCCCCCAAAGGAACAATTTCGCCTGAAAATGGCCAAAATTTGCATAACCCAACAAAGGAACAATTTCGCCTCAAAATAGCCAAAAGTTGCAATATCCCCCAAAGGAACAATTTCGCCTCAAAATGGCCAAAAGTTGCAATACCCCCCCAAAGGAACAATTTCGCCTGAAAATGGAAAAAAGTTGCAATATCCCCCTTAACGAAAAAATTCGCCTCAAAATTGCAAAAAGTTGCAATACCCCCCCAAAGGAACAATTTCGCCTGAAAATGGCCAAAAGAAGCAATACCCTCCCAAAGGAACAGTTTCGCTTTAAAATGGCCAAAAGTTGCAATACCCCCCAAAGGAACAATTTCGCCTCAAAATGGCCAAAAGTTGCAATACCCCCCCAAGGAACAATTTCGCCTCAAAATGGCCAAAAGTTGCAATACCCACCCCAAAGGAACAAATTCACCTCAAAATTGCAAAAAGTTACAACACCCCCCCAAAGGAACAAATTCGCCTCAAAATGGGCAAAAGTTGCAATACCCCCCTGAAAGGAACAAATTCGCCTTAAAATTGCAAAAAATTGCATAACCCCCCAAAGGAACAATTTTGCCTCAAAAGGGCCAAAAGTTCAAATACTCCCCCAAAGGAACAAATTCACCTCAAAATGGCCAAAAGTTGCAATACCCCCCAAATGAACAATTTGCCTCAAAATGGCCAAAAGTTGCAATACACCCCCAAAGGAACAATTTCGCCTCAAAATGGCCAAAAGTTGCAATACCCCCCTGAAAGGAACAAATTCACCTCAAAATTGTAAAAAATTGCATAACCCTCCAAAGGAACAATTTCACGTCAAAATGGCCAAAAGTTGAAATACTCCCCCAAAGGAACAATTTTGACTCAAAATTGCCAAAAGTTGCAATAACCCCCAAAGGATCAATTTCGCCTGAAAATGGCCGAAAGTTGCAATGCCCTCTAAAAGGAACAGTTTCGCTTCAAAATAGCCAAAAGTTGCAATACCCCCCTGAAAGGAACAAATTCACCTCAAAATTGTAAAAAATTGCATAACCCTCCAAAGGAACAATTTCACGTCAAAATGGCCAAAAGTTGAAATACTCCCCCAAAGGAACAATTTTGACTCAAAATTGCCAAAAGTAGCAATACCCCCCAAAGGATCAATTTCGCCTAAAAATGGCCGAAAGTTGCAATGCCCTCTAAAAGGAACAGTTTCGCCTCAAAATGGCCAAAAGTTGCAATACCACCCAAAGGAACAAATTCGCCTCAAAATTGCAAAAAGTTGCAATACCCCCCCAAAGGAACAATTTCGCCTGAAAATGGCCAAAAGTTGCAATACCCCCCCAAGAAACAATTTCGCCTCAAAATGGCCAAAAGTTGCAATACCCACCCCAAAGGAAAAATTTTGACTCAAAACTGCCAAAAGTTGGATACCCCCTCAGGGAACAATTTTGCCTCAAAATGGCCAAAAGTTGCAATACCACCCCAAAGGAACAATTTCGCCTGAAAATGGCCAAAAGAAGCAATACCCTCCCAAAGGAACAGTTTCGCTTTAAAATGGCCAAAAGTTGCAATACCCCCCAAAGGAACAATTTCGCCTCAAAATGGCCAAAAGTTGCAATACCCCCCCAAGGAACAATTTCGCCTCAAAATGGCCAAAAGTTGCAATACCCACCCCAAAGGAACAATTTTGACTCAAAACTGCCAAAAGTTGGATACCCCCTCAAGGAACAATTTTGCCTCAAAATGGCCAAAAGTTGCAATACCCCCCCCAAAGGAACAAATTCGCCTTAAAATTGCAAAAAATTGCATAACCCCCCAAAGGAACAATTTCGCCTCAAAAGGGCCAAAAGTTCAAATACTCCCCCAAAGGAACAATTTTGACTCAAAATGGCCAAAAGTTCCAATACCCCCCCAAAGGAACAAATTCGCCTCAAAATGGGCAAAAGTTGCAATACCCCCCTGAAAGGAACAAATTTGCCTTAAAATTGCAAAAAATTGCATAACCCCCCAAAGGAACAATTTTGCCTCAAAAGGGCCAAAAGTTCAAATACTCCCCCAAAGGAACAATTTCGCCTCAAAATGGCCAAAAGTTGCAATACCCCCCCAAAGGAACAATTTCGCCTCAAAATGGCCAAAAGTTGCAATACCCCCCTGAAAGGAACAAATTCACCTCAAAATTGTAAAAAATTGCATAACCCCCCAAAGGAACAATTTCACGTCAAAATGGCCAAAAGTTGAAATACTCCCCCAAAGGAACAATTTTGACTCAAAATTGCCAAAAGTTGCAATACCCCCCAAAGGAACAATTTAGCCTGAAAATGGCCGAAAGGTGCAATGCCCTCTAAAAGGAACAGTTTCGCTTCAAAATAGCCAAAAGTTGCAATACCCCCCTGAAAGGAACACATTCACCTCAAAATTGTAAAAAATTGCATAACCCCCCAAAGGAACAATTTCGCCTCAAAATGGCCAAAAGTTGCAATACCACCCAAAGGAACAAATTCGCCTCAAAATTGCAAAAAGTTGCAATACCCCCCCAAAGGAACAATTTCGCCTGAAAATGGCCAAAATTTGCATAACCCAACAAAGGAACAATTTCGCCTCAAAATGGCCAAAAGTTGCAATATCCCCCAAAGGAACAATTTCGCCTCAAAATGGCCAAAAGTTGCAATACCCCCCCAAAGGAACAATTTCGCCTCAAAATGGAAAAAAGTTGCAATACCCCCCTTAACGAAAAAATTCGCCTCAAAATTGCAAAAAGTTGCAATACCCCCCCAAAGGAAACATTTCACCTCAAAATGGCCAAAAGTTGCAATACCCCCCCAAAGGAACAATTTCGCCTCAAAATGGCCAAAAATTGCAATACCCCACAAAAGGAGCAATTTCGCCTCAAAATGGCCAAAAGTTGCAATACCCCCCTGAAAGGAACAAATTCGCCTCCAAATTCCAAAAAATTGCATAACCCCCCAAAGGAACAATTTCACCTGAAAATGGCCAAAAGTTGCAATACCCCCCCAAAGGAGCAATTTCGCCTCAAAATGGCCAAAAGTTTCAATACCCCCCTGAAAGGAACAAATTCGCCTCAAAATTGCAAAAAATTGCAATACGCCACAAAGGAACAATTTCGCATCAAAATTAGAAAAAGTTGCATAACCCCCCCAAAGGTACAATTTTGCATCAAAATGGCCAAAAGTTGCAATACCCTACCAAAGGAACAATTTCGCCTCAAAATGGCCAAAAGTTGCAATACCCCACCAAAGGAGCAATTTCGCCTCAAAATGGCCAAAAGTTGCAATACCCCCCTGAAAGGAACAAATTCGCCTCCAAATTGCAAAAAATTGCATAACCCCCCAAAGGAATAATTTCGACTCAAAATGGCCAAAAGTTGAAATACCCCCCCAAAGGAACAATTTCGCCTGAAAATGGCCAAAAGTTGCAATACCCCCCAAAGGAACAATTTCGCCTCAAAATGGCCAAAAGTTGCAATACCCCCCCAAGGAGCAATTTCGCCTCAAAATGGCCAAAAGTTGCAATACCCCCCTGAAAGGAACAAATTCGCCTCAAAACTGCAAAAAATTGCATAACCCCCCAAAGGATTAATTTCGCCTCAAAATGTCCAAAAGTTGAAATACTCCCCCAAAGGAACAATTTTGACTGAAAATTACCAAAAGTTGCAATACCCACCCAAAGGAACAATTTCGCTTTAAAATTGCCAAAATTTGCATTACCCCCCCAAAAGAAGAATTTCACCTCAAAATAGCCAAAAGTTGAAATACCCCCCCCAAAGGAACAATTTCGCCTCAAAATGGCCAAAAGTTGCAATACCCTCCTGAAAGGAACAAATTCGCCTCAAAATTGCAAAAAATTGCATAACTTCCCAAAGGAACAATTTCGCCTCAAAATGGCCAAAAGTTGAAATACTCCCCCAAATGAACAATTTTGACTCAAAATTGCCAAAAGTTGCAATACCTCCCCAAAGGAACAATTTCGCCTCAAAATAGCCAAAAGTTGCAATACCCCCCAAAGGAACAATTTCGCCTCAAAATGGCCAAAAGTTGCAATACCCCCCCAAAGGAACAATTTCGCCTCAAAATGGCCAAAAGTTGCAATACCCCCCCGAAAGCAACAAATTCGCCTCAGAATTGCAAAAAATTGCATAACCCCCCAAAGGAACAATTTCGCCTAAAAATGGCCAAAAGTTGAAATACTCCCCCAAAGGAACAATTTTGACACAAAATTGCCAAAAGTTGCAATACCCCCCAAAGGAACAATTTCGCCTGAAAATGGCCAAAAGTTGCAATACCCCCCCCCAAAGGAACAATTTCGCCTCAAAATGGCCAAAAGTTGCAATACCACTCCAAAGGAACAATTTTGACTCAAAACTGCCAAAAGTTGCAATACCCCCCCAAAGGAGCAATTTCGCCTCAAAATGGCCAAAAGTTGCAATACCCCCCTGAAAGGTACAAATTCGCCTCCAAATTGCAAAAAATTGCATAACCCCCCAAAGGAATAATTTCGACTCAAAATGGCAAAAAGTTGCAATACCCACCCCAAAGGAACAAATTCACCTCAAAATTGCAAAAAGTTACAACACCCCCCCAAAGGAACAAATTCGCCTCAAAATGGGCAAAAGTTGCAATACCCCCCTGAAAGGAACAAATTCGCCTTAAAATTGCAAAAAATTGCATAACCCCCCAAAGGAACAATTTTGCCTCAAAAGGGCCAAAAGTTCAAATACTCCCCCAAAGGAACAAATTCACCTCAAAATGGCCAAAAGTTGCAATACCCCCCAAATGAACAATTTCGCCTCAAAATGGCCAAAAGTTGCAATACCCCCCCAAAGGAACAATTTCGCCTCAAAATGGCCAAAAGTTGCAATACCCCCCTGAAAGGAACAAATTCACCTCAAAATTGTAAAAAATTGCATAACCCTCCAAAGGAACAATTTCACGTCAAAATGGCCAAAAGTTGAAATACTCCCCCAAAGGAACATTTTTGACTCAAAATTGCCAAAAGTTGCAATACCCCCCAAAGGATCAATTTCGCCTGAAAATGGCCGAAAGTTGCAATGCTCTCTAAAAGGAACAGTTTCGCTTCAAAATAGCCAAAAGTTGCAATACCCCCCTGAAAGGAACAAATTCACCTCAAAATTGTAAAAAATTGCATAACCCCCCAAACGAACAATTTCGCCTCAAAATGGCCAAAAGTTGCAATACCACCCAAAGGAACAAATTCGCCTCAAAATTGCAAAAAGTTGCAATACCCCCCCCAAAGGAACAATTTCGCCTGAAAATGACCAAAATTTGCATAACCCAACAAAGGAACAATTTCGCCTCAAAATGGCCAAAAGTTGCAATATCCCCCAAAGGAACAATTTCGCCTCAAAATGGCCAAAAGTTGCAATACCCCCCCAAAGGAACAATTTCGCCTGAAAATGGCCAAAAGTTGCAATACCCCCCCAAGGAACAATTTCGCCTCAAAATGGCCAAAAGTTGCAATACCCACCCCAAAGGAACAATTTTGACTCAAAACTGCCAAAAGTTGGATACCCCCTCAAGGAACAATTTTGCCTCAAAATGGCCAAAAGTTGCAATACCCCCCCAAAGGAACAATTTCGCCTGAAAATGGCCAAAAGAAGCAATACCCTCCCAAAGGAACAGTTTCGCTTTAAAATGGCCAAAAGTTGCAATACCCCCCAAAGGAACAATTTCGCCTCAAAATGGCCAAAAGTTGCAATACCCCCCCAAGGAACAATTTCGCCTCAAAATGGCCAAAAGTTGCAATACCCACCCCAAAGGAACAATTTTGACTCAAAACTGCCAAAAGTTGGATACCCCCTCAAGGAACAATTTTGCCTCAAAATGGCCAAAAGTTGCAATACCCCCCCAAAGGAACAAATTCGCCTCAAAATTGCAAAAAGTTACAACACCCCCCCAAAGGAACAAATTCGCCTCAAAATGGGCAAAAGTTGCAATACCCCCCTGAAAGGAACAAATTTGCCTTAAAATTGCAAAAAATTGCATAACCCCCCAAAGGAACAATTTTGCCTCAAAAGGGCCAAAAGTTCAAATACTCCCCCAAAGGAACAATTTCGCCTCAAAATGGCCAAAAGTTGCAATACCCACCCAAAGGAACAATTTCGCCTCAAAATGGCCAAAAGTTGCAATACCCCCCTGAAAGGAACAAATTCACCTCAAAATTGTAAAAAATTGCATAACCCCCCAAAGGAACAATTTCACGTCAAAATGGCCAAAAGTTGAAATACTCCCCCAAAGGAACAATTTCGACTCAAAATTGCCAAAAGTTGCAATACCCCCCAAAGGAACAATTTCGCCTGAAAATGGCCGAAAGGTGCAATGCCCTCTAAAAGGAACAGTTTCGCTTCAAAATAGCCAAAAGTTGCAATACCCCCCTGAAAGGAACACATTCACCTCAAAATTGTAAAAAATTGCATAACCCCCCAAAGGAACAATTTCGCCTCAAAATGGCCAAAAGTTGCAATACCACCCAAAGGAACAAATTTGCCTCAAAATTGCAAAAAGTTGCAATACCCCCCCAAAGGAACAATTTCGCCTGAAAATGGCCAAAATTTGCATAACCCAACAAAGGAACAATTTCGCCTCAAAATGGCCAAAAGTTGCAATATCCCCCAAAGGAACAATTTCGCCTCAAAATGGCCAAAAGTTGCAATACCCCCCCAAAGGAACAATTTCGCCTCAAAATGGAAAAAAGTTGCAATACCCCCCTTAACGAAAAAATTCGCCTCAAAATTGCAAAAAGTTGCAATACCCCCCAAAAGGAAACATTTCACCTCAAAATGGCCAAAAGTTGCAATACCCCCCAAAGGAACAATTTCGCCTCAAAATGGCCAAAAGTTGCAATACCCCACAAAAGGAGCAATTTCGCCTCAAAATGGCAAAAAGTTGCAATACCCCCCTGAAAGGAACAAATTCGCCTCCAAATTGCAAAAAATTGCATAACCCCCCAAAGGAACAATTTCGCCTGAAAATGGCCAAAAGTTGCAATACCCCCCCAAAGGAGCAATTTCGCCTCAAAATGGCCAAAAGTTTCAATACCCCCCAAAGGAACAATTTCGCCTCAAAATGGCCAAAAGTTGCAATACCCCCCCAAGGAGCAATTTCGCCTCAAAATGGCCAAAAGTTGCAATACCCCCCTGAAAGGAACAAATTCGCCACAAAATTGCAAAAAATTGCAATACCCCCCAAAGGAACAATTTCGCATCAAAATTAGAAAAAGTTGCAATACCCCCCCAAAGGTACAATTTCGCATCAAAATGGCCAAAAGTTGCAATACCCTACCAAAGGAACAATTTCGCCTCAAAATGGCCAAAAGTTGCAATACCACCCTGAAAGGAACAAATTCGCCTCCAAATTGCAAAAAATTGCAATACCCCCCAAAGGAATAATTTCGACTCAAAATGGCCAAAAGTTGAAATACCCCCCCAAAGGAACAATTTCGCCTGAAAATGGCCAAAAGTTGCAATACCCCCCAAAGGAACAATTTCGCCTCAAAATGGCCAAAAGTTGCAATACCCCCCCAAGGAGCAATTTCGCCTCAAAATGGCCAAAAGTTGCAATACCCCCCTGAAAGGAACAAATTCGCCTCAAAACTGCAAAAAATTGCATAACCCCCCAAAGGATTAATTTCGCCTCAAAATGGCCAAAAGTTGAAATACTCCCCCAAAGGAACAATTTTGACTGAAAATTACCAAAAGTTGCAATACCCACCCAAAGGAACAATTTCGCTTTAAAATTGCCAAAATTTGCATTACCCCCCCAAAAGAAGAATTTCACCTCAAAATAGCCAAAAGTTGAAATACCCCCCCAAAGGAACAATTTCGCCTCAAAATGGCCAAAAGTTGCAATACCCTCCTGAAAGGAACAAATTCGCCTCAAAATTGCAAAAAATTGCATAACTTCCCAAAGGAACAATTTCGCCTCAAAATAGCCAAAAGTTGAAATACTCCCCCAAATGAACAATTTTGACTCAAAATTGCCAAAAGTTGCAATACCTCCCCAAAGGAACAATTTCGCCTCAAAATGGCCAAAAGTTGCAATACCCCCCCAAAGGAACAATTTCGCCTCAAAATGGCCAAAAGTTGCAATACCCCCCTGAAAGCAACAAATTCGCCTCAAAATTGCAAAAATTTGCATAACCCCCCAAAGGAACAATTTCGCCTAAAAATGGCCAAAAGTTGAAATACTCCCCCAAAGGAACAATTTTGACTCAAAATTGCCAAAAGTTGCAATACCCCCCAAAGGAACAATTTCGCCTGAAAATGGCCAAAAGTTGCAATACCCCCCCAAAGGAACAATTTCGCCTCAAAATGGCCAAAAGTTGCAATACCACCCCAAAGGAACAATTTTGACTCAAAACTGCCAAAAGTTGCAATACCCCCCCAAAGGAGCAATTTCGCCTCAAAATGGCCAAAAGTTGCAATACCCCCCTGAAAGGAACAAAGTCACCTCAAAATTGTAAAAAATTGCATAACCCCCCAAAGGAACAATTTCGCCTCAAAATGGCCAAAAGTTGAAATACTCCCCCAAATGAACAATTTTGACTCAAAATTGCCAAAAGTTGCAATACCCCCCCAAAGGAACAATTTCGCCTCAAAATAGCCAAAAGTTGCAATACCCCCCCAAAGGAACAATTTCGCCTCAAAATGGCCAAAAGTTGCAATACCCCCCCAAAGGAACAATTTCGCCTCAAAATGGCCAAAAGTTGCAATACCCCCCTGAAAGCAACAAATTCGCCTCAAAATTGCAAAAAATTGCATAACCCCCCAAAGGAACAATTTCGCCTCAAAATGGCCAAAAGTTGAAATACTCCCCCAAAGGAACAATTTTGACTCAAAATTGCCAAAAGTTGCAATACCCCCCAAAGGAACAATTTCGCCTGAAAATGGCCAAAAGTTGCAATACCCCCCCAAAGGAACAATTTCGCCTCAAAATGGCCAAAAGTTGCAATACCCCCCCAAAGGTACAATTTCACATCAAAATGGCCAAAAGTTGCAATACCCTACCAAAGGAACAATTTCGCCTCAAAATGGCCAAAAGTTGCAATACCCCACCAAAGGAGCAATTTCGCCTCAAAATGGCCAAAAGTTGCAATACCCCCCTGAAAGGAACAAATTCGCCTCCAAATTGCAAAAAATTGCATAACCCCCCAAAGGAACAATTTCGCTTTAAAATGGCCAAAATTTGCATTACCCCCCCAAAAGAAGAATTTCACCTCAAAATAGCCAAAAGTTGAAATACCCCCCCAAAGGAACAATTTCGCCTCAAAATGGCCAAAAGTTGCAATACCCTCCTGAAAGGAACAAATTCGCCTCAAAATTGCAAAAAATTGCATAACTTCCCAAAGGAACAATTTCGCCTCAAAATGGCCAAAAGTTGAAATACTCCCCCAAATGAACAATTTTGACTCAAAATTGCCAAAAGTTGCAATACCTCCCCAAAGGAACAATTTCGCCTCAAAATAGCCAAAAGTTGCAATACCCCCCCAAAGGAACAATTTCGCCTCAAAATGGCCAAAAGTTGCAATACCCCCCCAAAGGAACAATTTCGCCTCAAAATGGCCAAAAGTTGCAATACCCCCCTGAAAGCAACAAATTCGCCTCAAAATTGCAAAAAATTGCATAACCCCCCAAAGGAACAATTTCGCCTAAAAATGGCCAAAAGTTGAAATACTCCCCCAAAGGAACAATTTTGACTCAAAATTGCCAAAAGTTGCAATACCCCCCAAAGGAACAATTTCGCCTGAAAATGGCCAAAAGTTGCAATACCCCCCAAAGGAACAATTTCGCCTCAAAATGGCCAAAAGTTGCAATACTCCCCCAAAGTAACAATTTCACCTCAAAATAGACAAAAGTTGGAATACCCCCCCAAAGGAACAATTTCGCCTCAAAATGGCCAAACGTTGCAATACCCCCCTGAAAGGAACAAATTCGCCTCAAAATTGCAAAGAATTGCATAACCGCCCAAAAGAACAATTTCGCCTCAAAATGGCCAAAAGTTGAAAAACTCCCCCAAAGGAACAATTTTGACTCAAAATTGCCAAAAGTTGCAATACCCCCCAAAGGAACAATTTCGCTTTAAAATGGACAAAAGTTGCAATACCCCCCCAAAGGAACACTTTCGCCTCAAAATGGCCAAAAGTTGCAATACCACCCCAAAGGAACAATTTTGACTCAAAACTGCCAAAAGTTGCAATACCCCCCCAAAGGAGCAATTTCGCCTCAAATTAGCCAAAAGTTGCAATACCCCCCCAAAGGAACAATTTCGCCTCAAAATGGCCAAAAGTTGCAATACCCCCCGAAAGGAACAATTTCGCCTCAAAATGGCCAAAAGTTGCAATACCCCCCTGAAAGCAACAAATTCGCCTCAAAATTGCAAAAAATTGCATAACCCCCCAAAGGAACAATTTCGCCTCAAAATGGCCAAAAGTTGAAATACTCCCCCAAAGGAACAATTTTGACTCAAAATTGCCAAAAGTTGCAATACCCCCCAAAGGAACAATTTCGCCTGAAAATGGCCAAAAGTTGCAATACCCCCCAAAGGAACAATTTCGCCTCAAAATGGCCAAAAGTTGCAATACCACCCCAAAGGAACAATTTTGACTCAAAACTGCCAAAAGTTGCAATACTCCCCCAAAGGAGCAATTTCGCCTCAAAATGGCCAAAAGTTGCAATACCCCCCTGAAAGGAACAAATTCACCTCAAAATTGTAAAAAATTGCATAACCCCCAAAGGAACAATTTCGCCTGAAAATGGCCGAAAGTTGCAATAACAGTTTCGCTTCAAAATAGCCAAAAGTTGCAATACCCACCCAAAGGAACAATTTCGCCTCAAAATAGCTAAAAGTTGCAATACCCCCCAAAGGAACAATTTCGCCTTAAAATGTCCAAAAGTTGCAATACCCCCCTGAAAGGAACAAATTCACCTCAAAATTGTAAAAAATTGCATAACCCCCCGAAAGAACAATTTCACGTCAAAATGGCAAAAGTTGAAATACTCCCCCAAAGGAACAATTTTGACTCAAAATTGCCAAAAGTTGCAATACCCCCCCAAAGGAACAATTTCGCTTTAAAATGGCCAAAAGTTGCAATACCCCCCAAAGGAACAATTTCGCCTCAAAATGGCCAAAAGTTGCAATACCCCCAAAAGGAACAAATTCGCCTCAAAATTGCCAAAAGTTGCAATACCCTCCTAAAGGAACAGTTTCGCTTTAAAATGGCCAAAAGTTGCAATACCCCCCAAAGGAACAATTTTGACTCAAAACTGCCAAAAGTTGCAATACCCCCCAATGAACAATTTCGCCTCAAAATAGCCAAAAGTTGCAATACCCCCCCAAAGGAGCAATTTCGCCTCAAAATGGCCAAAAGTTGCAATACCCCCCTGAAAGGAACAAATTCACCTCAAAATTGTAAAAAATTGCATAACCCCCCAAAGGAACAATTTCACGTCAAAATGGACAAAAGTTGAAATACTCCCCCAAAGGAACAATTTTGACTCAAAATTGCCAAAGTTGCAATACCCCCCAAAGGAACAATTTCGCCTGAAAATGGCCGAAAGTTGAAATGCCCTCCCAAAGGAACAGTTTCGCTTCAAAATAGCCAAAAGTTGCAATACCCCCCCAAAGGAAACATTTCACCTCAAAATGGCCAAAAGTTGCAATACCCCCCCAAAGGAACAATTTCGCATCAAAATGGCCAAAAGTTTCAATACCCCCCAAAGGAGCAATTTCATCACAAAATGGCCAAAAGTTGCAAAACCCCCCCAAAGGAACAATTTCGCATCAAAATTGCAAAAAGTTGCAATACCCCCCAAAGGAACAATTTCGCCTCAAAATGGCCAAAAGTTGCAAAACCCCACCAAAGGAGCAATTTCGCCTCAAAATGGCCAAAAGTTGCAATACCCCCTTTAAAGGAACAAATTCGCCTACAAATTGCAAAAAATTGCATAACCCCCCAAAGGAACAATTTCGCATCAAAATTGCAAAAAGTTGCAATACCCCCCCAAAGGAACAATTTTGCCTCAAAATGGCCAAAAGTTGCAATACCCCACCAAAGGAGCAATTTCGCCTCAAAATGGCCAAAAGTTGCAATACCCCCCTGAAAGGAACAAATTCGCATCCAAATTGCAAAAAATTGCATAACCCCCCAAAGGAACAATTTCGCCTGAAAATGGCCAAAAGTTCCAATACCCCCCCAAAGGAACAATTTTGACTCAAAATTGCCAAAGTTCCAATACCCCCCAAAGGAACAATTTCGCCTGAAAATGGCCGAAAGTTGCAATGCCCTCCCAAAGGAACAGTTTCGCTTCAAAATAGCCAAAAGTTGCAATACCCCCCCAAAGGAAACATTTCACCTCAAAATGGCCAAAAGTTGCAATACCCCCCCAAAGGAACAATTTCGCATCAAAATGGCCAAAAGTTTCAATACCCCCCCAAAGGAGCAATTTCATCACAAAATGGCCAAAAGTTGCAATACCCCCCCGAAAGGAACAAATTCGCCTCAAAATTGCAAAAATATGCAATACCCCCCAAAGGAACAATTTCGCATCAAAATTGCAAAAAGTTGCAATACCCCCCCAAAGGTACAATTTCGCATCAAAATGGCCAAAAGTTGCAATACCCCCCCAAAGGAACAATTTCGCCTCAAAATGGCCAAAAGTTGCAAAACCCCACCAAAGGAGCAATTTCGCCTCAAAATGGCCAAAAGTTGCAATACCCCCTTTAAAGGAACAAATTCGCCTACAAATTGCAAAAAATTGCATAACCCCCCAAAGGAACAATTTCGCCTGAAAATGGACAAAAGTTGCAATACCCCCCCAAAGGAGCAATTTCGCCTCAAAATGGCCAAAAGTTGCAATACCCCCCTGAAAGGAACAAATTCGCCTTAAAATTGCAAAAAATTGCAATACCCCCCAAAGGAACAATTTCGCATCAAAATTGCAAAAAGTTGCAATACCCCCCCCAAAGGAACAATTTTGCCTCAAAATGGCCAAAAGTTGCAATACCCCACCAAAGGAGCAATTTCGCCTCAAAATGGCCAAAAGTTGCAATACCCCCCTGAAAGGAACAAATTCGCCTTCAAATTGCAAAAAATTGCATAACCCCCCAAAGGAACAATTTCGCCTGAAAATGGCCAAAAGTTGCAATACCCCCCCAAAGGAGCAATTTCGCCTTAAAATGGCCAAAAGTTGCAATACCCCCTTGAAAGGAACAAATTCGCCTACAAATTGCAAAAAATTGCATAACCCCCCAAAGGAACAATTTCGCCTGAAAATGGCCAAAAGTTGCAATACCCCCCCAAAGGAGCAATTTCGCCTCAAAATGGCCATTAGTTGCAATACCCCCCTGAAAGGAACAAATTCGCCTCAAAATTGCAAAAAATTGCAATACCCCCCAAAGGAACAATTTCGCATCAAAATTGCAAAAAGTTGCAATACCCCCCCCAAAGGAACAATTTTGCCTCAAAATGGCCAAAAGTTGCAATACCCCACCAAAGGAGCAATTTCGCCTCAAAATGGCCAAAAGTTGCAATACCCCCTGAAAGGAACAAATTCGCCTCCAAATTGCAAAAAATTGCATAACCCCCCAAAGGAACAATTTCGCCTGAAAATGGCCAAAAGTTGCAATACCCCCCCAAAGGAGCAATTTCGCCTCAAAATGGCCAAAAGTTGCAATACCCCCTTGAAAGGAACAAATTCGCCTACAAATTGCAAAAAATTGCATAACCCCCCAAAGGAACAATTTCGCCTGAAAATGGCCAAAAGTTGCAATACCCCCCTGAAAGGAACAAATTCGCCTCAAAATTGCAAAAAATTGCAATACCCCCCAAAGGAACAATTTCGCATCAAAATTGCAAAAAGTTGCAATACCCCCCCAAAGGAACAATTTCGCCTCAAAATGGCCAAAAGTTGCAATACCCCACCAAAGGAGCAATTTCGCCTCAAAATGGCCAAAAGTTGCAATACCCCCCTGAAAGGAACAAATTCGCCTCCAAATTGAAAAAAATTGCATAACCCCCCAAAGGAACAATTTCGCCTCAAAATGGCCAAAAGTTGCAATACCCCCCTAAAGGAAAAAATTCGCCTCAAAATTGCAAAAAGTTGCAATACCCCCCCAAAGGAAACATTTCACCTCAAAATGGCCAAAAGTTGCAATACCCCCCCAAAGGAGCAATTTCATCACAAAATGGCCAAAAGTTGCAATACCCCCCTGAAAGGAACAAATTCGCCTCAAAATTGCAAAAAATTGCAATACCCCCCAAAGGAACAATTTCGCATCAAAATTGCAAAAAGTTGCAATACCCCCCAAAGGTACAATTTCGCATCAAAATGGCCAAAAGTTGCAATACCCCCCCAAAGGAACAATTTCGCCTCAAAATGGCCAAAAGTTGCAAAACCCCACCAAAGGAGCAATTTCGCCTCAAATAGGCCAAAAGTTGCAATACCCACTTTAAAGGAACAAATTCGCCTACAAATTGCAAAAAATTGCATAACCCCCCAAAGGAACAATTTCGCCTGAAAATGGCCAAAAGTTGCAATACCTTCCCAAAGGAGCAATTTCGCCTCAAAATGGCCAAAAGTTGCAATACCCCCCTGAAAGGAACAAATTCGCCTCAAAATTGCAAAAAATTGCAATACCCCCCAAAGGAACAATTTCGTATCAAAATTGCAAAAAGTTGCAATACCCCCCCAAAGGAACAATTTCTCCTCAAAATGGCCAAAAGTTGCAATACCCCACCAAAGGAGCAATTTCGCCTCAAAATGGCCAAAAGTTGCAATACCCCCCTGAAAGGAACAAATTCGCCTCCAAATTGCAAAAAATTGCATAACCCCCCAAAGGAACAATTTCGCCTGAAAATGGCCAAAAGTTGCAATACCCCCCCAAAGGAGCAATTTCGCCTCAAAATGGCCAAAAGTTGCAAAACCCCCCCAAAGGAACAATTTCGCCTGAAAATGGCCAAAAGTTGCAATACCCCCCAAAGGAGCAATTTCGCCTCAAAATGGCCAAAAGTTGCAATACCCCCCTGAAAGGAACAAATTCGCCTCAAAATTGCAAAAAATTGCAATACCCCCCAAAGGAACAATTTCGCATCAAAATTGCAAAAAGTTGCAATACCCCCCCAAAGGAACAATTTCGCCTCAAAATGGCCAAAAGTTGCAATACCCCACCAAAGGAGCAATTTCGCCTCAAAATGGCCAAAAGTTGCAATACCCCCCTGAAAGGAACAAATTCGCCTCCAAATTGCAAAAAATTGCATATCCCCCCAAAGGAACAATTTCACCTGAAAATGGCCAAAAGTTGCAATACCCCCCCAAAAGAGCAATTTCGCCTCAAAATGGCCAAAAGTTGCAATACCCCCCCGAAAGGAACAAATTCGCCTCAAAATTGCAAAAAATTGCAATACCCCCCAAAGGAACAATTTCGCATCAAAATTGCAAAAAGTTGCAATACCTCCCCAAAGGTACAATTTCGCCTGAAAATGGCCAAAAGTTGCAATACCCCCCAAAGGAACAATTTCGCCTCAAAATGGCCAAAAGTTTCAATACCCCCCCAAGGAGCAATTTCGCCTCAAAATGGCCAAAAGTTGCAATACCCCCCTGAAAGGAACAAATTCGCCTCAAAATTGCAAAAAATTGCATAACCCCCAAAGGAACAATTTCGCCTCAAAATGGTCAAAAGTTGAAATACTCCCCCAAAGGAACAATTTTGACTGAAAATTGCCAAAGGTTGCAATACCCCCCCAAAGGAACAATTTCGCTTTAAAATGGCCAAAAGTTGCAATACCCCCCCAAAAGAAGAATTTCACCTCAAAATAGCCAAAAGTTGGCATACCCCCCCAAAGGAACAATTTCGCCTCAAAATGGCCAAAAGTTGCAATACCCCCCAAAGGAACAATTTCGCCTCAAAATGGCCAAAAGTTGCAATACCCCCTGAAAGGAACAAATTCACCTCAAAATTGTAAAAAATTGCATAACCCCTCAAAGGAACAATTTCGCCTCAAAATGGCCAAAAGTTGCAATACGCACCCCAAAGGAACAATTTTGACTCAAAACTGCCAAAAGTTGCAATACCCCCCCAAAGGAACAATTTCGCCTCAAAATGGCTAAAAGTTGCAATACCCCCCCCCCAAAGGAGCAATTTCGCCTCAAAATGGCCAAAAGTTGCAATACCCCCCTGAAAGGAACAAATTCACCTCAAAATTGTAAAAAAATGCAGAACCCCTCAAAGGAACAATTTCACGTCAAAATGGCCAAAAGTTGAAATACTCCCCCAAAGGAACAATTTTGACTCAAAATTGCCAAAAGTTGCAATACCCCCCAAAGGAACAATTCCGCCTGAAAATGGACAAAAGTTGCAATACCCTCCCAATGGAACAGTTTCGCTTCAAAATAGCCAAAAGTTGCAATACCCCCCCAAAGGAACAATGTCGCCTCAAAATAGCCAAAAGTTGCAATACCCCCCCAAAGGAACAATTTCGCCTCAAAATGGCCAAAAGTTGCAATACCCCCCCAAATGAAGAATTTCACCTCAAAATAGCCAAAAGTTGGAATACCCCCCCAAAGGAACAATTTCGCCTCAAAATGGCCAAAAGTTGCAATACCCCCCTGAAAGGAACAAATTCACATCAAAATTGTTAAAAATTGCAATACCCCCCAAAGGAACAATTTCGCATCAAAATTGCAAAAAGTTGCAATACCCCCCAAAGGAACAATTTCGCCTCAAAATGGCCAAAAGTTGCAATACCCCACCAAAGGAGCAATTTCGCCTCAAAATGGCCAAAAGTTGCAATACCCCCCTGAAAGGAACAAATTCGCCTCCAAATTGCAAAAAATTGCATAACCCCCCAAAGGAACAATTTCGCCTGAAAATGGCCAAAAGTTGCAATACCCCCTTGAAAGGAACAAATTCGCCTACAAATTGCAAAAAATTGCATAACCCCCCCAAAGGAACAATTTCGCCTGAAAATGGCCAAAAGTTGCAATACCCCCCCAAAGGAGCAATTTCGCCTGAAAATGGCCAAAAGTTGCAATACCCCCCCAAAGGAGCAATTTCGCCTCAAAATGGCCAAAAGTTGCAATACCCCCCTGAAAGGAACAAATTCGCCTCAAAATTGCAAAAAATTGCAATACCCCCCAAAGGAACAATTTCACCTCAAAATGGCCAATAGTTGCAATACCCCCCTGAAAGGAACAAATTCGCCTCCAAATTGCAAAAAATTGCATAACCCCCCAAAGGAACAATTTCGCCTCAAAATGGCCAAAAGTTGAAATACTCCCACAAAGGAACAATTTTGACTCAAAACTGCCAAAAATTGCATACCCCCCCAAAGGAGCAATTTCGCCTCAAAATGGCCAAAAGTTGCAATACCCCCTTGAAAGGAACAAAATCGCCTGCAAATTGCAAAAAATTGCATAACCCCCCAAAGGAACAATTCCGCCTGAAAATGGCCAAAAGTTGCAATACCCCCCCAAAGGAGCAATTTCGCCTCAAAATGGCCAAAAGTTGCAATACCCCCCTGAAAGGAACAAATTCGCCTCAAAATTGCAAAAAATTACAATATCCCCCAAAGGAACAATTTCACCTCAAAATGGCCAAAAGTTGCAATACCCCCCTGAAAGGAACAAATTCGCCTCCAAATTGCAAAAAATTGCATAACCCCCCAAAGGAACAATTTCGCCTCAAAATGGCCAAAAGTTGAAATACTCCCACAAAGGAACAATTTTGACTCAAAACTGCCAAAAGTTGCAATACCCCCCCAAAGGAACAATTTCGCCTGAAAATGGCAAAAAGTTGCAATACCCCCCAAAGGAACAATTTCGCTTTAAAATGGCCAAAAGTTGCAATACCCCCCCAAAAGAAGAATTTCACCTCAAAATAGCCAAAAGTTGGCATACCCCCCCAAAGGAACAATTTCGCCTCAAAATGGCCAAAAGTTGCAATACCCCCCCAAAGGAACAATTTCGCCTCAAAATGGCCAAAAGTTGCAATACCCCCCTGAAAGGAACAAATTCACCTCAAAATTGTAAAAAATTGCATAACCCCCCAAAGGAACAATTTCGCCTCAAAATGGCCAAAAGTTGCAATACTCCCCCAAATGAACAATTTCACCTCAAAATGGCTAAAAGTTGCAATACCCCCCCCCAAAGGAGCAATTTCGCCTCAAAATGGCCAAAAGTTGCAATACCCCTCTGAAAGGAACAAATTCACCTCAAAATTGTAAAAAAATGCATAACCCCCCAAAGGAACAATTTCACGTCAAAATGGCCAAAAGTTGAAATACTCCCCCAAAGGAACAATTTTGACTCAAAATTGCCAAAAGTTGCAATACCCCCCAAAGGAACAATTTAGCCTGAAAATGGCCGAAAGTTGCAATACCCTCCCAATGGAACAGTTTCGCTTCAAAATAGCCAAAAGTTGCAATACCCCCCCAAAGGAACAATGTCGCCTCAAAATAGCCAAAAGTTGCAAAACCCCACCAAAGGAGCAATTTCGCCTCAAAATGGCCAAAAGTTGCAATACCCCCCTGAAAGGAACAAATTCGCCTCCAAATTGCAAAAAACTGCATAACCCCCCAAAGGAACAATTTCGCCTTAAAATGGCCAAAAGTTGCAATACCCCCCCAAAGGAGCAATTTCGCCTCAAAATGGCCAAAAGTTGCAATACCCCCCTGAAAGGAACAAATTCGCCTCAAAATTGCAAAAAATTGCAATACCCCCCAAAGGAACAATTTCGCCTCAAAATGGCCAAAAGTTGCAATAACCCCCTGAAAGGAACAAATTCGCCTCCAAATTGCAAAAAATTGCATAACCCCCCAAAGGAACAATTTCGCCTCAAAATGGCCAAAAGTTGAAATACTCCCACAAAGGAACAATTTTGACTCAAAACTGCCAAAAGTTGCAATACCCCCCCAAAGGAACAATTTCGCCTGAAAATGGCCAAAAGTTGCAATACCCCCCAAAGGAACAATTTCGCCTCAAAATGGCCAAAAGTTACAATACCCCCCCAAGGAGCAATTTCTCCTCAAAATGGCCAAAAGTTGCAATACCCCCCTGAAAGGAACAAATTCGCCTCAAAATTGCAAAAAATTGCATAACCCCCCAAAGGAACAATTTCGCCTCAAAATGGCCAAAAGTTGAAATACTCCCCCAAAGGAACAATTTTGACTCAAAATTGCCAAAAGTTGCAATACCCCCCAAAGGAACAATTTAGCCTGAAAATGGCCGAAAGTTGCAATACCCTCCCAATGGAACAGTTTCGCTTCAAAACAGCCAAAAGTTGCAATACCCCCCAAAGGAACAATGTCGCCTCAAAATAGCCAAAAGTTGCAATACCCCCCCAAAGGAACAATTTTGCCTCAAAATGGCCAAAAGTTGCAATACCCTCCCAATGGAACAGTTTCGCTTCAAAATAGCCAAAAGTTGCAATACCCCCCCAAAGGAACAATGTCGCCTCAAAATAGCCAAAAGTTGCAATACCCCCCCAAAGGAACAATTTCGCCTCAAAATGGCCAAAAGTTGCAATACCCCCCCAAATGAAGAATTTCACCTCAAAATAGTCAAAAGTTGGAATACCCCCCCAAAGGAACAATTTCGCCTCAAAATGGCCAAAAGTTGCAATACCCCCCTGAAAGGAACAAATTCACATCAAAATTGTTAAAAATTGCATAACCCCCCAAAGGAACAATTTCGCCTGAAAATGGCCAAAAGTTGCAATACCCCCCAAAAGAACAATTTCGCCTCAAAATGGCCAAAAGTTGCAATACCCCCCCAAAGGAGCAATTTCACCTCAAAATGGCCAAAAGTTGCAATACCCCCCTGAAAGGAACAAATTCGCCTGAAAATTGCAAAAAATTGCATATCCCCCAAAAGGAAAAATTTCGCCTCAAAATGGCCAAAAGTTGAAATACTCCCCCAAAGGAACAATTTTGACTCAAAATTGCCAAAAGTTGCAATACCCCCCCCAAAGGAACAATTTTGCTTTAAAATGGCCAAAAGTTGCAAAACCCCCCCAAAGGAACAATTTCGCCTCAAAATAGCCAAAAGTTGCAATACCCCCCCAAAGGAACAAATTCGACTCAAAATTGCCAAAAGTTGCAATACCCCCCCAAAGGAACAATTTCGCCTCAAAATGGCCAAAAGTTGCAATACCCCCCTGAAAGGAACAAATTCACCTCAAAATTGTAAAAAAATGCATAACCCCCCAAAGGAACAATTTTACGTCAAAATGGCCAAAAGTTGAAATACTCCCCCAAAGGAACAATTTTGACTCTAAATTGCCAAAAGTTGCAATACCCCCCAAAGGAACAATTTCGCCTGAAAATTGCCGAAAGTTGCAATACCCTCCCAAAGGAACAGTTTCGCTTCAAAATAGCCAAAAGTTGCAATACCCCCCCAAAGGAACAATTTCGCGTCAAAATAGCCAAAAGTTGCAATACCCCCCCAAAGGAACAATTTCGCCTCAAAATGGCCAAAAGTTGGAATACCCCCCCAAAGGAACAATTTCGCCTCAAAATGGCCAAAAGTTGCAATACCCCCCTGAAAGGAACAAATTCGCCTCAAAATTGCAAAAAATTGCATAACCCCCCAAAGGAACAATTTCGCCTCAAAATGACCAAAAGTTGAAATACTCCCCCAAAGGAACAATTTTGACTCAAAATTGCCAAAAGTTGCAATACCCCCCCAAAGGAATAATTTCGCTTTAAAATGGCCAAAAGTTGCAATACCCCCCCAAAGGAACAATTTCGCCTCAAAATAGCCAAAAGTTGCAATACCCCCCAAAGGAACAATTCGCCTCAAAATGGCCAAAAGTTGCAATACCCCCCCAAAGGAACAATTTCGCCTCAAAATGGCCAAAAGTTGCAATACCCCCCTGAAAGGATCAATTTCACCTCAAAATTGTAAAAAATTGCATAACCCCCCAAAGGAACAATTTCACGTCAAAATGGCCAAAAGTTGAAATACTCCCCCAAAGGAACATATTTGACTCAAAATTGCCATAAGTTGCAATACCCCCCCAAAGGAACAATTTCACCTCAAAATGGCCAAAAGTTGCAATCCCCCCAAAGGAACAATTTCGCCTGAAAATGGCCAAAAGTTGCAATACCCCCCAAAAGAACAATTTCGCCTCAAAATGGAAAAAAGTTGCAATACCCCCCCAAAGGTGCAATTTCGCCTCAAAATGGCCAAAAGTTGCAATACCCCCCTGAAAGGAACAAATTTACCTGAAAATTGCAAAAAATTGCATAACCCCCCAAAGGAACAATTTCGCCTCAAAATGGCCAAAAGTTGAAATACCCCCCCAAAGGAACAAATTCGCCTCAAAATTGCCAAAAGTTGCAATACCCCCCCAAAGGAACAATTTCGCCTCAAAATGGCCAAAAGTTGCAATCCCCCCCAAAGGAACAATTTCGCCTGAAAATGGCCAAAATTTGCAATACCCCCCAAAAGAACAATTTCGCCTCAAAATGGCCAAAAGTTGCAATACCCCCCTGAAAGGAACAAATTCGCCTGAAAATTGCAAAAAATTGCATAACCCCCAAAAGAAAAAATTTCGACTCAAAATGGCCAAAAGTTGAAATATCCCCCCAAAGGAACAAATTTAACTCAAAATTGCCAAAAGTTCCAAAGGAACAATTTCGCTTTAAAATGGCCAAAAGTTGCAAAACCCCCCCAAAGGAACAATTTCGCCTCAAAATAGCCAAAAGTTGCAATACCCCCCCAAAGGAACAATTTCGCTTCAAAATGGCCAGAAGTTGCAATACCCCCCCTAAGGAACAATTTCGCCTCAAAATGGCCAAAAGTTGCAATACCCCCCTGAAAGGAACAAATTCGCCTCAAAATTGCAAAAAATTGCATAACCCCCCAAAGGAACAATTTCGCCTCAAAATGGCCAAAAGTTGAAATACTCCCCCAAAGGAACAATTTTGACTCAAAATTGCCAAAAGTTGCAATACCCCCCCAAAGGAACAATTTCGCCTGAAAATGGCCAAAAGTTGCAATACCATCCCAAAGGAACAGTTTCGCTTTAAAATGGCCAAAAGTTGCAATACCCCCCAAAGGAACAATTTCGCCTCAAAATGGCCAAAAGTTGCAATACCCCCCCAAAGGAACAATTTCGCCTCAAAATGGCCAAAAGTTGCAATACCCACCCCAAAGGAACAGTTTCGCCTCAAAATAACCAAAAGTTGCAATACCCCCCCAAAGGAACAATTTCGCCTGAAAATGGCCAAAAGTTGCAATACCCTCCCAAAGGAACAGTTTCGCTTTAAAATGGCCAAAAGTTGCAATACCCCCGCAAGGGAACAATTTCGCCTCAAAATAGCCAAAAGTTGCAATACCCCTCAAAGGAACAATTTCGCCTCAAAATAGCCAAAAGTTGCAATACCCACTCCAAAGGAACAATTTTGACTCAAAACTGCCAAAAGTTGCAATACCCCCCCAAAGGATCAATTTCGCCTCAAAATGGCCAAAAGTTGCAATACCCCCCCAAAGGAACAATTTCGCCTCAAAATAGCCAAAAGCTGCAATCCCCCCCAAAGGAACAGTTTTGCTTCAAAATGGCCAAAAGTTGCAATACCCCCCCAAAGGAACAATTTCGCCTCAAAATGGCCAAAAGTTGCAATACCCCCCCAAAGGAACAAATTCGCCTCAAAATTGCCAAAAGTTGCAATACCCCCCCAAAGGAACAATTTCGCCTCAAAATGACCAAAAGTTGCAATACCCCCCTGAAAGGAACAAATTAACCTCAAAATTGTAAAAAATTGCATAACCCCCCAAAGGAACAATTTCACGTCAAAATGGCCAAAAGTTGAAATACTCCCCCAAAGGAACAATTTTGAATCAAAACTGCCAAAAGTTGCAATACCCCCAGAAAGGAACAATTTCGCCTCAAAATAGCCAAAAGTTGCAATACCCCCCAAAGGAACAATTTCGCCTCAAAATGGCCAAAAGTTGCAATACCCCCCCAAAGGAATAATTTCGCCTCAAAATGGCCAAAAGTTGCAATACCCCCCAAAGGAACAATTTCGCCTGAAAATGGCCAAAAGTTGCAATACCCACAAAAGAACAATTTCACCTCAAAATGGCCAAAAGTTGCAATACCCCCCTGAAAGGAACAAATTCGCCTGAAAATTGCAAAAAATTGCATAACCCCCAAAAGAAAAAATTTCGACTCAAAATGGCCAAAAGTTGAAATACCCCCCCAAAGGAACAAATTTAACTCAAAATTGCCAAAAGTTCCAAAGGAACAATTTCGCTTTAAAATGGCCAAAAGTTGCAAAACCCCCCCAAAGGAACAATTTCGCCTCAAAATAGCCAAAAGTTGCAATACCCCCCCAAAGGAACAATTTCGCTTCAAAATGGCCAGAAGTTGCAATACCCCCCCTAAGGAACAATTTCGCCTCAAAATGGCCAAAAGTTGCAATACCCCCCTGAAAGGAACAAATTCGCCTCAAAATTGCAAAAAATTGCATAACCCCCCAAAGGAACAATTTCGCCTCAAAATGGCCAAAAGTTGAAATACTCCCCCAAAGGAACAATTTTGACTCAAAATTGCCAAAAGTTGCAATACCCCCCCAAAGGAACAATTTCGCCTGAAAATGGCCAAAAGTTGCTATACCATCCCAAAGGAACAGTTTCGCTTTAAAATGGCCAAAAGTTGCAATACCCCCCAAAGGAACAATTTCGCCTCAAAATGGCCAAATGTTGCAATACCCCCCCAAAGGAACAATTTCGCCTCAAAATGGCCAAAAGTTGCAATACCCACCCCAAAGGAACAGTTTCGCCTCAAAATAACCAAAAGTTGCAATACCCCCCCAAAGGAACAATTTCGCCTGAAAATGGCCAAAAGTTGCAATACCCTCCCAAAGGAACAGTTTCGCTTTAAAATGGCCAAAAGTTGCAATACCCCCGCAAAGGAACAATTTCGCCTCAAAATAGCCAAAAGTTGCAATACCCCTCAAAGGAACAATTTCGCCTCAAAATAGCCAAAAGTTGCAATACCCACTCCAAAGGAACAATTTTGATTTAAAACTGCCAAAAGTTGCAATACCCCCCCAAAGGATCAATTTCGCCTCAAAATGGCCAAAAGTTGCAATACCCCCCCAAAGGAACAATTTCGCCTCAAAATAGCCAAAAGCTGCAATCCCCCCCAAAGGAACAGTTTTGCTTCAAAATGGCCAAAAGTTGCAATACCCCCCCAAAGGAACAATTTCGCCTCAAAATGGCCAAAAGTTGCAATACCCCCCCAATGGAACAAATTCGCCTCAAAATTGCCAAAAGTTGCAATACCCCCCCCAAAGGAACAATTTCGCCTCAAAATGACCAAAAGTTGCAATACCCCCCTGAAAGGAACAAATTAACCTCAAAATTGTAAAAAATTGCATAACCCCCCAAAGGAACAATTTCACGTCAAAATGGCCAAAAGTTGAAATACTCCCCCAAAGGAACAATTTTGAATCAAAACTGCCAAAAGTTGCAATACCCCCAGAAAGGAACAATTTCGCCTCAAAATAGCCAAAAGTTGCAATACCCCCCAAAGGAACAATTTCGCCTCAAAATGGCCAAAAGTTGCAATACCCCCCCAAAGGAATAATTTCGCCTCAAAATGGCCAAAAGTTGCAATACCCCCCCAAAGGAACAATTTCGCCTGAAAATGGCCAAAAGTTGCAATACCCCCAAAAGAACAATTTCACCTCAAAATGGCCAAAAGTTGCAATACCCTCCTGAAAGGAACAAATTCGCCTCAAAATTGCAAAAAATTGCATAACCCCCCAAAGGAACAATTTCGTCTCAAAATAGCCAAAAGTTGAAATACTCCCCCAAAGAAACAATTTTGACTCAAAATTGCCAAAAGTTGCAATACCCCCCAAAGGATCAATTTCGCCTGAAAATGGCCAAAAGTTGCAATACCCTCCCAAAGGAACAGTTTCGCTTTAAAATGGCCAAAAGTTGCAATACCCTCCAAAAGGAACAATTTCGCCTCAAAATAGCCAAAAGTTGCAATACCCCCCCAAAGGAACAATTTCGCCTCAAAATGGCCAAAAGTTGCAATACCCCCCCAAAGGAACAATTTCGCCTCAAAATGGCCAAAAGTTGCAATACCCACCCCAAAGAAACAATTTTGACTCAAAACTGCCAAAAGTTGCAATACCCCCCCAAAGGAACAATTTCGCCTCAAAATGGCCAAAAGTTGCAATACCCACGCCAAAGGAGCAATTTCACCTCAAAATGGCCAAAAGTTGCAATACCCCCCTGAAAGGAACAAATTCACCTCAAAATTGTAAAAAAATGCATAACCCCCCAAAGGAACAATTTCACGTCAAAATGGCCAAAAGTTGAAATACTCCCCCAAAGGAATAATTTTGACTCAAAATTGCCAAAAGTTGCAATACCCCCCAAAGGAACAATTTCGAATGAAAATGGCCGAAAGTTGCAATACCCTCCCAAAGGAACAGTTTCGCTTCAAAATAGCCAAAAGTTGCAATACCCCCCCTAAGGAACAATTTCGCCTCAAAATGGCCAAAAGTTGCAATACCCCCCTAAAAGAAGAATTTCACCTCAAAATGGCCAAAAGTTGCAATACCCCCCCAAAGGAACAATTTAACCTCAAAATGGCCAAAAGTTGCAATCCCCCCAAAGGAACAATTTCGCCTCAAAATGGCCAAAAGTTGCAATACCCCCCCCAAAGGAGCAATTTCGCCTCAAAATGGCCAAAAGTTGCAATACCCCCCTGAAAGGAACAAATTCGCCTGAAAATTGCAAAAAATTGCAAAACCCCCAAAACAAAAAATTTCGCCTCAAAATGGCCAAAAGGTGAAATACTCCCCCAAAGGAACAAATTTAACTCAAAATTGCCAAAAGTTCCAAAGGAACAATTTCGCTTTAAAATGGCCAAAAGTTGCAAAACCCCCCCAAAGGAACAATTTCGCCTCAAAATAGCCAAAAGTTGCAATACCCCCCAAAGGAACAATTTCGCCTCAAAATGGCCAAAAGTTGCAATACCCCCCCAAAGGAACAAATTCGCCTCAAAATTGCCAAAAGTTGCAATACCCCCCTAAGGAACAATTTCGCCTCAAAATGGCCAGAAGGTGCAATACCCCCCTGAAAGGAACAAATTCGCCTCAAAATTGCAAAAAATTGCATAACCCCCCAAAGGAACAATTTCGCCTCAAAATGGCCAAAAGTTGAAATACCCCCCCAAAGGAACAAATTCGCCTCAAAATTGCCAAAAGTTGCAATACCCCCCCAAAGGAACAATTTCGCCTCAAAATGGCCAAAAGTTGCAATCCCCCCCAAAGGAACAATTTCGCCTGAAAATGGCCAAAAGTTGCAATACCCCCCAAAAGAACAATTTCGCCTCAAAATGGCCAAAAGTTGCAATACCCCCCTGAAAGGAACAAATTCGCCTGAAAATTGCAAAAAATTGCATAACCCCCAAAAGAAAAAATTTCGCCTCAAAATGGCCAAAAGTTGAAATACTCCCCCAAAGGAACAAATTTAACTCAAAATTGCCAAAAGTTCCAAAGGAACAATTTCGCTTTAAAATGGCCAAAAGTTGCAAAACCCCCCCAAAGGAACAATTTCACCTCAAAATAGTCAAAAGTTGCAATACCCCCCCAAAGGAACAATTTCGCTTCAAAATGGCCAAAAGTTGCAATACCCCCCCCAAAGGAACAAATTCGCCTCAAAATTGCTAAAAGTTGCAATACCCCCCTAAGGAACAATTTCGCCTCAAAATGGCCAAAAGTTGCAATACCCCCCTGAAAGGAACAAATTCGCCTCAAAGTTGCAAAAAATTGCATAACCCCCCAAAGGAACAATTTCGCCTCAAAATTGCCAAAAGTTGAAATACTCCCCCAAAGGAACAATTTTGACTCAAAATTGCCAAAAGTTGCAATACCCCCCCAAAGGAACAATTTCGCCTGAAAATGGCCAAAAGTTGCAATACCCTCCCAAAGGAACAGTTTCGCTTTAAAATGGCCAAAAGTTGCAATACCCCCCCAAAGGAACAATTTCGCCTCAAAATGGCCAAAAGTTGCAATACCCCCCAAAGGAACAATTTCGCCTCAAAATGGCCAAAAGTTGCAATACCCACTCCAAAGGAACAATTTTGAGTCAAAATGGCCAAAAGTTGCAATACCCACCCCAAAGGAACAATTTCGCCTCAAAATGGCCAAAAGTTGCAATACCCACTCCAAAGGAACAATTTTGACTCAAAACTGCCAAAAGTTGCAATACCCCCCCAAAGGATTAATTTCGCCTCAAAATGGCCAAAAGTTGCAATCCCCCCCAAAGGAACAGTTTCGCTTCAAAATGGCCAAAAGTTGCAATACCCCCCCAAAGGAACAATTTCGCCTCAAAATAGCCAAAAGTTGCAATACCCCCCCAAAGGAACAATTTCGCCTGAAAATGGCCAAAAATTGCAATACCCCCCAAAAGAACAATTTCGCCTGAAAATGGCCGAAAGTTGCAATACCCTCCCAAAGGAAGTTTCGCTTCAAAATAGCCAAAAGTTGCAATACCCCCCCTAAGGAACAATTTCGCCTCAAAATAGCCAAAAGTTGCAATACCCCCCCAAAGGAACAATTTCACCTCAAAATGGCCAAAAGTTGCAATACCCCCCTAAAAGAAGAATTTCACCTCAAAATAGCCAAAAGTTGGAATACCCCCCCAAAGGAACAATTTCGCCTCAAAATGGCCAAAAGTTGCAATACCCCCCTGAAAGGAACAACTTCGCCTCAAAATAGCCAAAAGTGTCAATACCCCCCCAAAGGAACAATTTCGCCTCAAAATGGCCAAAAGTTGCAATACCCCCCTAAAAGAAGAATTTCACCTCAAAATAGCCAAAAGTTGAATACTCCCCCAAAGAAACAATTTTGACTCAAAATTGCCAAAAGTTGCAATACCCCCCCAAAGGAACAATTTAACCTCAAAATGGCCAAAAGTTGCAATCCCCCCAAAGGAACAATTTCGCCTCAAAATGGCCAAAAGTTGCAATACCCCCCAAAAGGAGCAATTTCGCCTCAAAATGGCCAAAAGTTGCAATACCCCCCCAAAGGAACAATTTCGCCTCAAAATAGCCAAAAGTTGCAATACCCCCCCAAAGGAACAATTTCGCCTGAAAATGGCCAAAAATTGCAATACCCCCCAAAAGAACAATTTCGCCTGAAAATGGCCGAAAGTTGCAATACCCTCCCAAAGGAACAGTTTCGCTTCAAAATAGCCAAAAGTTGCAATACCCCCCCTAAGGAACAATTTCGCCTCAAAATAGCCAAAAGTTGCAATACCCCCCCAAAGGAACAATTTCGCCTCAAAATGGCCAAAAGTTGCAATACCCCCCTAAAAGAAGAATTTCACCTCAAAATAGCCAAAAGTTGGAATACCCCCCCAAAGGAACAATTTCGCCTCAAAATGGCCAAAAGTTGCAATACCCCCCTGAAAGGAACAACTTCGCCTCAAAATAGCCAAAAGTTGCAATACCCCCCCAAAGGAACAATTTCGCCTCAAAATGGCCAAAAGTTGCAATACCCCCCTAAAAGAAGAATTTCACCTCAAAATAGCCAAAAGTTGAATACTCCCCCAAAGAAACAATTTTGACTCAAAATTGCCAAAAGTTGCAATACCCCCCCAAAGGAACAATTTAACCTCAAAATGGCCAAAAGTTGCAATCCCCCCAAAGGAACAATTTCGCCTCAAAATGGCCAAAAGTTGCAATACCCCCCTAAGGAACAATTTCGCCTCAAAATGGCCAAAAGTTGAAATACCCCCCCAAAGGAACAAATTCGCCTCAAAATTGCCAAAAGTTGCAATACCCCCCCAAAGGAACAATTTCGCCTCAAAATGGCCAAAAGTTGCAATCCCCCCCAAAGGAACAATTTCGCCTGAAAATGGCCAAAAGTTGCAATACCCCCCAAAAGAACAATTTCGCCTCAAAATGGCCAAAAGTTGCAATACCCCCCTGAAAGGAACAAATTCGCCTGAAAATTGCAAAAAATTGCATAACCCCAAAAGAAAAAATTTCGCCTCAAAATGGCCAAAAGTTGAAACACTCCCCCAAAGGAACAAATTTAACTCAAAATTGCCAAAAGTTCCAAAGGAACAATTTCGCTTTAAAATGGCCAAAAGTTGCAAAACCCCCCCAAAGGAACAATTTCACCTCAAAATAGTCAAAAGTTGCAATACCCCCCCAAAGGAACAATTTCGCTTCAAAATGGCCAAAAGTTGCAATACCCCCCCAAAGGAACAAATTCGCCTCAAAATTGCTAAAAGTTGCAATAACCCCCTAAGGAACAATTTCGCCTCAAAATGGCCAAAAGTTGCAATACCCCCCTGAAAGGAACAAATTCGCCTCAAAGTTGCAAAAAATTGCATAACCCCCCAAAGGAACAATTTCGCCTCAAAATGGCCAAAAGTTGAAATACTCCCCCAAAGGAACAATTTTGACTCAAAATTGCCAAAAGTTGCAATACCCCCCCAAAGGAACAATTTCGCCTGAAAATGGCCAAAAGTTGCAATACCCTCCCAAAGGAACAGTTTCGCTTTAAAATGGCCAAAAGTTGCAATACCCCCCCAAAGGAACAATTTCGCCTCAAAATGGCCAAAAGTTGCAATACCCCCCCAAAGGAACAATTTCGCCTCAAAATGGCCAAAAGTTGCAATACCCACCCCAAAGGAACAGTTTCGCCTCAAAATAGCCAAAAGTTGCAATACCCACTCCAAAGGAACAATTTTGAGTCAAAATGGCCAAAAGTTGCAATACCCACCCCAAAGGAACAATTTCGCCTCAAAATGGCCAAAAGTTGCAATACCCACTCCAAAGGAACAATTTTGACTCAAAACTGCCAAAAGTTGCAATACCCCCCCAAAGGATCAATTTCGCCTCAAAATGGCCAAAAGTTGCAATCCCCCCCAAAGGAACAGTTTTGCTTCAAAATGGCCAAAAGTTGCAATACCCCCCCAAAGGAACAATTTCGCCTGAAAATGGCCAAAAGTTGCAATACCCTCCCAAAGGAACAATTTCGCCTCAAAATAGCCAAAAGTTGCAATACCCCCCCAAAGGAACAATTTCGCCTCAAAATGGCCAAAAGTGGCAATACCCCCCCAAAGGAGCAATTTCGCCTCAAAATGGCCAAAAGTTGCAATACCCCCCTGAAAGGAACAAATTCACCTCAAAATTGTAAAAAAATGCATAACCCCCAAAGGAAAAATTTCACGTCAAAATGGCCAAAAGTTGAAATACTCCCCCAAAGGAACAATTTTGACTCAAAATTGCCAAAAGTTGCAATACCCCCCAAAGGAACAATTTCGCCTGAAAATGGCCGAAAGTTGCAATACCCTCCCAAAGGAACAGTTTCGCTTCAAAATAGCCAAAAGTTGCAATACCCCCCCAAGGAACAATTTCGCCTCAAAATAGCCAAAAGTTGCAATACCCCCCCAAAGGAACAATTTCGCCTCAAAATGGCCAAAAGTTGCAATACCCCCCTAAAAGAAGAATTTCACCTCAAAATAGCCAAAAGTTGGAATACCCCCCCAAAGGAACAATTTCGCCTCAAAATGGCCAAAAGTTGCAATACCCCCCTGAAAGGAACAACTTCGCCTCAAAATAGCCAAAAGTTGCAATACCCCCCCAAAGGAACAATTTCGCCTCAAAATGGCCAAAAGTTGCAATACCCCCCTAAAAGAAGAATTTCACCTCAAAATAGCCAAAAGTTGAATACTCCCCCAAAGAAACAATTTTGACTCAAAATTGCCAAAAGTTGCAATACCCCCCAAAGGAACAATTTAACCTCAAAATGGCCAAAAGTTGCAATCCCCCCAAAGGAACAATTTCGCCTCAAAATGGCCAAAAGTTGCAATACCCCCCCAAAGGAGCAATTTCGCCTCAAAATGGCCAAAAGTTGCAATACCCCCCTGAAAGGAACAAATTCGCCTGAAAATTGCAAAAAATTGCATAACCCCCAAAAGAAAAAATTTTGCCTCAAAATGGCCAAAAGTTGAAATACTCCCCCAAAGGAACAAATTTAACTCAAAATTGCCAAAAGTTCCAAAGGAACAATTTCGCTTTAAAATGGCCAAAAGTTGCAAAACCCCCCCAAAGGAACAATTTCGCCTCAAAATAGCCAAAAGTTGCAATACCCCCCAAAGGAACAATTTCGCCTCAAAATGGCCAAAAGTTGCAATACCCCCCCAAAGGAACAAATTCGCCTCAAAATTGCCAAAAGTTGCAATACCCCCCTAAGGAACAATTTCGCCTCAAAATGGCCAAAAGGTGCAATACCCCCCTGAAAGGAACAAATTCGCCTCAAAATTTCAAAAAATTGCATAACCCCCCAAAGGAACAATTTCGCCTCAAAATGGCCAAAAGTTGAAATACCCCCCCAAAGGAACAAATTCGCCTCAAAATTGCCAAAAGTTGCAATACCCCCCCAAAGGAGCAATTTCGCCTCAAAATGGCCAAAAGTTGCAATACCCCCCTGAAAGGAACAAATTCGCCTCAAAATTGCAAAAAATTACAATATCCCCCAAAGGAACAATTTCACCTCAAAATGGCCAAAAGTTGCAATACCCCCCTGAAAGGAACAAATTCGCCTCCAAATTGCAAAAAATTGCATAACCCCCCAAAGGAACAATTTCGCCTCAAAATGGCCAAAAGTTGAAATACTCCCACAAAGGAACAATTTTGACTCAAAACTGCCAAAAGTTGCAATACCCCCCCAAAGGAACAATTTCGCCTGAAAATGGCCAAAAGTTGCAATACCCCCCAAAGGAACAATTTCGCCTGAAAATGGCAAAAAGTTGCAATACCCCCCAAAGGAACAATTTCGCTTTAAAATGGCCAAAAGTTGCAATACCCCCCCAAAAGAAGAATTTCACCTCAAAATAGCCAAAAGTTGGCATACCCCCCCAAAGGAACAATTTCGCCTCAAAATGGCCAAAAGTTGCAATACCCCCCAAAGGAACAATTTCGCCTCAAAATGGCCAAAAGTTGCAATACCCCCCTGAAAGGAACAAATTCACCTCAAAATTGTAAAAAATTGCATAACCCCCCAAAGGAACAATTTCGCCTCAAAATGGCCAAAAGTTGCAATACTCCCCCAAATGAACACTTTCACCTCAAAATGGCTAAAAGTTGCAATACCCCCCCCCCAAAGGAGCAATTTCGCCTCAAAATGGCCAAAAGTTGCAATACCCCTCTGAAAGGAACAAATTCACCTCAAAATTGTAAAAAAATGCATAACCCCCCAAAGGAACAATTTCACGTCAAAATGGCCAAAAGTTGAAATACTTCCCCAAAGGAACAATTTTGACTCAAAATTGCCAAAAGTTGCAATACCCCCCAAAGGAACAATTTAGCCTGAAAATGGCCGAAAGTTGCAATACCCTCCCAATGGAACAGTTTCGCTTCAAAATAGCCAAAAGTTGCAATACCCCCCCAAAGGAACAATGTCGCCTCAAAATAGCCAAAAGTTGCAAAACCCCACCAAAGGAGCAATTTCGCCTCAAAATGGCCAAAAGTTGCAATACCCCCCTGAAAGGAACAAATTCGCCTCCAAATTGCAAAAAATTGCATAACCCCCCAAAGGAACAATTTCGCCTTAAAATGGCCAAAAGTTGCAATACCCCCCCAAAGGAGCAATTTCGCCTCAAAATGGCCAAAAGTTGCAATACCCCCTTGAAAGGAACAAATTCGCCTACAAATTGCAAAAAATTGCATAACCCCCCAAAGGAACAATTTCGCCTGAAAATGGCCAAAAGTTGCAATACCCCCCCAAAGGAGCAATTTCGCCTCAAAATGGCCAAAAGTTGCAATACCCCCCTGAAAGGAACAAATTCGCCTCAAAATTGCAAAAAATTGCAATACCCCCCAAAGGAACAATTTCGCCTCAAAATGGCCAAAAGTTGCAATAACCCCCTGAAAGGAACAAATTCGCCTCCAAATTGCAAAAAATTGCATAACCCCCCAAAGGAACAATTTCGCCTCAAAATGGCCAAAAGTTGAAATACTCCCACAAAGGAACAATTTTGACTCAAAACTGCCAAAAGTTGCAATACCCCCCCAAAGGAACAATTTCGCCTGAAAATGGCCAAAAGTTGCAATACCCCCCAAAGGAACAATTTCGCCTCAAAATGGCCAAAAGTTACAATACCCCCCCAAGGAGCAATTTCTCCTCAAAATGGCCAAAAGTTGCAATACCCCCCTGAAAGGAACAAATTCGCCTCAAAATTGCAAAAAATTGCATAACCCCCCAAAGGAACAATTTCGCCTCAAAATGGCCAAAAGTTGAAATACTCCCCCAAAGGAACAATTTTGACTCAAAATTGCCAAAAGTTGCAATACCCCCCAAAGGAACAATTTAGCCTGAAAATGGCCGAAAGTTGCAATACCCTCCCAATGGAACAGTTTCGCTTCAAAACAGCCAAAAGTTGCAATACCCCCCCAAAGGAACAATGTCGCCTCAAAATAGCCAAAAGTTGCAATACCCCCCCAAAGGAACAATTTTGCCTCAAAATGGCCAAAAGTTGCAATACCCTCCCAATGGAACAGTTTCGCTTCAAAATAGCCAAAAGTTGCAATACCCCCCCAAAGGAACAATGTCGCCTCAAAATAGCCAAAAGTTGCAATACCCCCCTAAAGGAACAATTTCGCCTCAAAATGGCCAAAAGTTGCAATACCCCCCCAAATGAAGAATTTCACCTCAACATAGTCAAAAGTTGGAATACCCCCCCAAAGGAACAATTTCGCCTCAAAATGGCCAAAAGTTGCAATACCCCCCTGAAAGGAACAAATTCACATCAAAATTGTTAAAAATTGCATAACCCCCCAAAGGAACAATTTCGCCTGAAAATGGCCAAAAGTTGCAATACCCCCCAAAAGAACAATTTCGCCTCAAAATGGCCAAAAGTTGCAATACCCCCCCAAAGGAGCAATTTCACCTCAAAATGGCCAAAAGTTGCAATACCCCCCTGAAAGGAACAAATTCGCCTGAAAATTGCAAGAACAATTTCGCCTCAAAATAGCCAAAAGTTGCAATACCCCCCCAAAGGAACAATTTTGACTCAAAATTGCCAAAAGTTGCAATACCCCCCAAAGAAACAATTTAGCCTGAAAATGGCCGAAAGTTGCAATACCCTCCCAATGGAACAGTTTCGCTTCAAAACAGCCAAAAGTTGCAATACCCCCCCAAAGGAACAATGTCGCCTCAAAATAGCCAAAAGTTGCAATACCCCCCCAAAGGAACAATTTTGCCTCAAAATGGCCAAAAGTTGCAATACCCTCCCAATGGAACAGTTTCGCTTCAAAATAGCCAAAAGTTGCAATACCCCCCCAAAGGAACAATGTCGCCTCAAAATAGCCAAAAGTTGCAATACCCCCCTAAAGGAACAATTTCGCCTCAAAATGGCCAAAAGTTGCAATACCCCCCCAAATGAAGAATTTCACCTCAACATAGTCAAAAGTTGGAATACCCCCCCAAAGGAACAATTTCGCCTCAAAATGGCCAAAAGTTGCAATACCCCCCTGAAAGGAACAAATTCACATCAAAATTGTTAAAAATTGCATAACCCCCCAAAGGAACAATTTCGCCTGAAAATGGCCAAAAGTTGCAATACCCCCCAAAAGAACAATTTCGCCTCAAAATGGCCAAAAGTTGCAATACCCCCCCAAAGGAGCAATTTCACCTCAAAATGGCCAAAAGTTGCAATACCCCCCTGAAAGGAACAAATTCGCCTGAAAATTGCAAAAACAATTTCGCCTCAAAATAGCCAAAAGTTGCAATACCCCCCCAAAGGAACAAATTCGACTCAAAATTGCCAAAAGTTGCAATACCCCCCCAAAGGAACAATTTCGCCTCAAAATGGCCAAAAGTTGCAATACCCCCCTGAAAGGAACAAATTCACCTCAAAATTGTAAAAAAATGCATAACCCCCCAAAGGAACAATTTTACGTCAAAATGGCCAAAAGTTGAAATACTCCCCCAAAGGAACAATTTTGACTCAAAATTGCCAAAAGTTGCAATACCCCCCAAAGGAACAATTTCGCCTGAAAATGGCCGAAAGTTGCAATACCCTCCCAAAGGAACAGTTTCGCTTCAAAATAGCCAAAAGTTGCAATACCCCCCCAAAGGAACAATTTCGCGTCAAAATAGGCAAAAGTTGCAATACCCCCCCAAAGGAACAATTTCGCCTCAAAATGGCCAAAAGTTGGAATACCCCCCCAAAGGAACAATTTCGCCTCAAAATGGCCAAAAGTTGCAATACCCCCCTGAAAGGAACAAATTCGCCTCAAAATTGCAAAAAATTGCATAACCCCCAAAGGAACAATTTCGCCTCAAAATGACCAAAAGTTGAAATACTCCCCCAAAGGAACAATTTTGACTCAAAATTGCCAAAAGTTGCAATACCCCCCCAAAGGAATAATTTCGCTTTAAAATGGTCAAAAGTTGCAATACCCCCCCAAAGGAACAATTTCGCCTCAAAATAGCCAAAAGTTGCAATACCCCCCAAAGGAACAATTCGCCTCAAAATGGCCAAAAGTTGCAATACCCCCCCAAAGGAACAATTTCGCCTCAAAATGGCCAAAAGTTGCAATACCCCCCTGAAAGGATCAAATTCACCTCAAAATTGTAAAAAATTGCATAACCCCCCAAAGGAACAATTTCACGTCAAAATGGCCAAAAGTTGAAATACTCCCCCAAAGGAACAATTTCACCTCAAAATGGCCAAAAGTTGCAATCCCCCCAAAGGAACAATTTCGCCTGAAAATGGCCAAAAGTTGCAATACCCCCCAAAAGAACAATTACGCCTCAAAATGGAAAAAAGTTGCAATACCCCCCCAAAGGAGCAATTTCGCCTCAAAATGGCCAAAAGTTGCAATACCCCCCTGAAAGGAACAAATTTACCTGAAAATTGCAAAAAATTGCATAACCCCCCAAAGGAACAATTTCGCCTCAAAATGGCCAAAAGTTGAAATACCCCCCCAAAGGAACAAATTCGCCTCAAAATTGCCAAAAGTTGCAATACCCCCCCAAAGGAACAATTTCGCCTCAAAATGGCCAAAAGTTGCAATCCCCCCAAAGGAACAATTTCGCCTGAAAATGGCCAAAATTTGCAATACCCCCCAAAAGAACAATTTCGCCTCAAAATGGCCAAAAGTTGCAATACCCCCCTGAAAGGAACAAATTCGCCTGAAAATTGCAAAAAATTGCATAACCCCCAAAAGAAAAAATTTCGACTCAAAATGGCCAAAAGTTGAAATACCCCCCCAAAGGAACAAATTTAACTCAAAATTGCCAAAAGTTCCAAAGGAACAATTTCGCTTTAAAATGGCCAAAAGTTGCAAAACCCCCCCAAAGGAACAATTTCGCCTCAAAATAGCCAAAAGTTGCAATACCCCCCCAAAGGAACAATTTCGCTTCAAAATGGCCAGAAGTTGCAATACCCCCCCTAAGGAACAATTTCGCCTCAAAATGGCCAAAAGTTGCAATACCCCCCTGAAAGGAACAAATTCGCCTCAAAATTGCAAAAAATTGCATAACCCCCCAAAGGAACAATTTCGCCTCAAAATGGCCAAAAGTTGAAATACTCCCCCAAAGGAACAATTTTGACTCAAAATTGCCAAAAGCTGCAATACCCCCCCAAAGGAACAATTTCGCCTGAAAATGGCCAAAAGTTGCAATACCATCCCAAAGGAACAGTTCCGCTTTAAAATGGCCAAAAGTTGCAATACCCCCCAAAGGAACAATTTCGCCTCAAAATGGCCAAAAGTTGCAATACCCCCCCAAAGGAACAATTTCACCTCAAAATGGCCAAAAGTTGCAATACCCACCCCAAAGGAACAGTTTCGCCTCAAAATAACCAAAAGTTGCAATACCCCCCCAAAGGAACAATTTCGCCTGAAAATGGCCAAAAGTTGCAATACCCTCCCAAAGGAACAGTTTCGCTTTAAAATGGCCAAAAGTTGCAATACCCCCGCAAAGGAACAATTTCGCCTCAAAATAGCCAAAAGTTGCAATACCCCTCAAAGGAACAATTTCGCCTCAAAATAGCCAAAAGTTGCAATACCCACTCCAAAGGAACAATTTTGACTCAAAACTGCCAAAAGTTGCAATACCCCCCCAAAGGATCAATTTCGCCTCAAAATGGCCAAAAGTTGCAATACCCCCCCAAAGGAACAGTTTCGCTTCAAAATGGCCAAAAGTTGCAATACCCCCCCAAAGGAACAATTTCGCCTCAAAATGGCCAAAAGTTGCAATACCCCCCCAAAGGAACAAATTCGCCTCAAAATTGCCAAAAGTTGCAATACCCCCCCAAAGGAACAATTTCGCCTCAAAATGGCAAAAGTTGCAATACCCCCCTGAAAGGAACAAATTCACCTCAAAATTGTAAAAAATTGCATAACCCCCCAAAGGAACAATTTCACGTCAAAATGGCCAAAAGTTGAAATACTCCCCCAAAGGAACAATTTTGAATCAAAACTGCCAAAAGTTGCAATACCCCCAGAAAGGAACAATTTCGCCTCAAAATAGCCAAAAGTTGCAATACCCCCCAAAGGAACAATTTCGCCTCAAAATGGCCAAAAGTTGCAATACCCCCCCAAAGGAATAATTTCGCCTCAAAATGGCCAAAAGTTGCAATACCCCCCAAAGGAACAATTTCGCCTGAAAATGGCCAAAAGTTGCAATACCCCCAAAAGAACAATTTCACCTCAAAATGGCCAAAAGTTGCAATACCCCCCTGAAAGGAACAAATTCGCCTCAAAATTGCAAAAAATTGCATAACCCCCCAAAGGAACAATTTCGTCTCAAAATAGCCAAAAGTTGAAATACTCCCCCAAAGAAACAATTTTGACTCAAAATTGCCAAAAGTTGCAATACCCCCCAAAGGAACAATTTCGCCTGAAAATGGCCAAAAGTTGCAATACCCTCCCAAAGGAACAGTTTCGCTTTAAAATGGCCAAAAGTTGAAATACCCTCCAAAAGGAACAATTTCGCCTCAAAATAGCCAAAAGTTGCAATACCCCCCCAAAGGAACAATTTCGCCTCAAAATGGCCAAAAGTTGCAATACCCACCCCAAAGAAACAATTTTGACTCAAAACTGCCAAAAGTTGCAATACCCCCCCAAAGGAACAATTTCGCCTCAAAATGGCCAAAAGTTGCAATACCCACGCCAAAGGAGCAATTTCACCTCAAAATGGCCAAAAGTTGCAATACCCCCCTGAAAGGAACAAATTCACCTCAAAATTGTAAAAAAATGCATAACCCCCCAAAGGAACAATTTCACGTCAAAATGGCCAAAAGTTGAAATACTCCCCCAAAGGAATAATTTTGACTCAAAATTGCCAAAAGTTGCAATACCCCCCAAAGGAACAATTTCGAATGAAAATGGCCGAAAGTTGCAATACCCTCCCAAAGGAACAGTTTCGCTTCAAAATAGCCAAAAGTTGCAATACCCCCCCTAAGGAACAATTTCGCCTCAAAATGGCCAAAAGTTGCAATACCCCCCTAAAAGAAGAATTTCACCTCAAAATAGCCAAAAGTTGCAATACCCCCCCAAAGGAACAATTTCGCCTCAAAATGGCCAAAAGTTGCAATACCCCCCTAAAAGAAGAATTTCACCTCAAAATAGCCAAAAGTTGAATACTCCCCCAAAGAAACAATTTTGACTCAAAATTGCCAAAAGTTGCAATACCCCCCCAAAGGAACAATTTAACCTCAAAATGGCCAAAAGTTGCAATCCCCCCAAAGGAACAATTTCGCCTCAAAATGGCCAAAAGTTGCAATACCCCCCCCAAAGGAGCAATTTCGCCTCAAAATGGCCAAAAGTTGCAATACCCCCCTGAAAGGAACAAATTCGCCTGAAAATTGCAAAAAATTGCAAAACCCCCAAAACAAAAAATTTCGCCTCAAAATGGCCAAAAGTTGAAATACTCCCCCAAAGGAACAAATTTAACTCAAAATTGCCAAAAGTTCCAAAGGAACAATTTCGCTTTAAAATGGCCAAAAGTTGCAAAACCCCCCCAAAGGAACAATTTCGCCTCAAAATAGCCAAAAGTTGCAATACCCCCCAAAGGAACAATTTCGCCTCAAAATGGCCAAAAGTTGCAATACCCCCCCAAAGGAACAAATTCGCCTCAAAATTGCCAAAAGTTGCAATACCCCCCTAAGGAACAATTTCGCCTCAAAATGGCCAGAAGGTGCAATACCCCCCTGAAAGGAACAAATTCGCCTCAAAATTGCAAAAAATTGCATAACCCCCCAAAGGAACAATTTCGCCTCAAAATGGCCAAAAGTTGAAATACCCCCCCAAAGGAACAAATTCGCCTCAAAATTGCCAAAAGTTGCAATACCCCCCCAAAGGAACAATTTCGCCTCAAAATGGCCAAAAGTTGCAATCCCCCCCAAAGGAACAATTTCGCCTGAAAATGGCCAAAAGTTGCAATACCCCCCAAAAGAACAATTTCGCCTCAAAATGGCCAAAAGTTGCAATACCCCCCTGAAAGGAACAAATTCGCCTGAAAATTGCAAAAAATTGCATAACCCCCAAAAGAAAAAATTTCGTCTCAAAATGGCCAAAAGTTGAAATACTCCCCCAAAGGAACAAATTTAACTCAAAATTGCCAAAAGTTCCAAAGGAACAATTTCGCTTTAAAATGGCCAAAAGTTGCAAAACCCCCCCAAAGGAACAATTTCACCTCAAAATAGTCAAAAGTTGCAATACCCCCCCAAAGGAACAATTTCGCTTCAAAATGGCCAAAAGTTGCAATACCCCCCCAAAGGAACAAATTCGCCTCAAAATTGCTAAAAGTTGCAATACCCCCCTAAGGAACAATTTCGCCTCAAAATGGCCAAAAGTTGCAATACCCCCCTGAAAGGAACAAATTCGCCTCAAAGTTGCAAAAAATTGCATAACCCCCCAAAGGAACAATTTCGCCTCAAAATTGCCAAAAGTTGAAATACTCCCCCAAAGGAACAATTTTGACTCAAAATTGCCAAAAGTTGCAATACCCCCCCAAAGGAACAATTTCGCCTGAAAATGGCCGAAAGTTGCAATACCCTCCCAAAGGAACAGTTTCGCTTCAAAATAGCCAAAAGTTGCAATACCCCCCCTAAGGAACAATTTCGCCTCAAAATAGCCAAAAGTTGCAATACCCCCCCAAAGGAACAATTTCGCCTCAAAATGGCCAAAAGTTGCAATACCCCCCTAAAAGAAGAATTTCACCTCAAAATAGCCAAAAGTTGGAATACCCCCCCCAAAGGAACAATTTCGCCTCAAAATGGCCAAAAGTTGCAATACCCCCCTGAAAGGAACAACTTCGCCTCAAAATAGCCAAAAGTTGCAATACCCCCCCAAAGGAACAATTTCGCCTCAAAATGGCCAAAAGTTGCAATACCCCCCTAAAAGAAGAATTTCACCTCAAAATAGCCAAAAGTTGAATACTCCCCCAAAGAAACAATTTTGACTCAAAATTGCCAAAAGTTGCAATACCCCCCAAAGGAACAATTTAACCTCAAAATGGCCAAAAGTTGCAATCCCCCCAAAGAAACAATTTCGCCTCAAAATGGCCAAAAGTTGCAATACCCCCCCCAAAGGAGCAATTTCGCCTCAAAATGGCCAAAAGTTGCAATACCCCCCCAAAGGAACAATTTCGCCTCAAAATAGCCAAAAGTTGCAATACCCCCCCAAAGGAACAATTTCGCCTGAAAATGGCCAAAAATTGCAATACCCCCCAAAAGAACAATTTCGCCTGAAAATGGCCGAAAGTTGCAATACCCTCCCAAAGGAACAGTTTCGCTTCAAAATAGCCAAAAGTTGCAATACCCCCCCTAAGGAACAATTTCGCCTCAAAATAGCCAAAAGTTGCAATACCCCCCAAAGGAACAATTTCGCCTCAAAATGGCCAAAAATTGCAATACCCCCCTAAAAGAAGAATTTCACCTCAAAATAGCCAAAAGTTGGAATACCCCCCCCAAAGGAACAATTTCGCCTCAAAATGGCCAAAAGTTGCAATACCCCCCTGAAAGGAACAACTTCGCCTCAAAATAGCCAAAAGTTGCAATACCCCCCCAAAGGAACAATTTCGCCTCAAAATGGCCAAAAGTTGCAATACCCCCCTAAAAGAAGAATTTCACCTCAAAATAGCCAAAAGTTGAATACTCCCCCAAAGAAACAATTTTGACTCAAAATTGCCAAAAGTTGCAATACCCCCCCAAAGGAACAATTTAACCTCAAAATGGCCAAAAGTTGCAATCCCCCCAAAGGAACAATTTCGCCTCAAAATGGCCAAAAGTTGCAATACCCCCCTAAGGAACAATTTCGCCTCAAAATGGCCAAAAGGTGCAATACCCCCCTGAAAGGAACAAATTCGCCTCAAAATTGCAAAAAATTGCATAACCCCCCAAAGGAACAATTTCGCCTCAAAATGGCCAAAAGTTGAAATACCCCCCCAAAGGAACAAATTCGCCTCAAAATTGCCAAAAGTTGCAATACCCCCCCAAAGGAACAATTTCGCCTCAAAATGGCCAAAAGTTGCAATCCCCCCCAAAGGAACAATTTCGCCTGAAAATGGCCAAAAGTTGCAATACCCCCCAAAAGAACAATTTCGCCTGAAAATGGCCAAAAGTTGCAATACCCCCCTGAAAGGAACAAATTCGCCTGAAAATTGCAAAAAATTGCATAACCCCCAAAAGAAAAAATTTCGCCTCAAAATGGCCAAAAGTTGAAACACTCCCCCAAAGGAACAAATTTAACTCAAAATTGCCAAAAGTTCCAAAGGAACAATTTCGCTTTAAAATGGCCAAAAGTTGCAAAACCCCCCCAAAGGAACAATTTCACCTCAAAATAGTCAAAAGTTGCAATACCCCCCCAAAGGAACAATTTCGCTTCAAAATGGCCAAAAGTTGCAATACCCCCCCAAAGGAACAAATTCGCCTCAAAATTGCTAAAAGTTGCAATACCCCCCTAAGGAACAATTTCGCCTCAAAATGGCCAAAAGTTGCAATACCCCCCTGAAAGGAACAAATTCGCCTCAAAGTTGCAAAAAATTGCATAACCCCCCAAAGGAACAATTTCGCCTGAAAATGGCCAAAAGTTGCAATACCCTCCCAAAGGAACAGTTTCGCTTTAAAATGGCCAAAAGTTGCAATACCCCCCCAAAGGAACAATTTCGCCTCAAAATGGCCAAAAGTTGCAATACCCCCCCAAAGGAACAATTTCGCCTCAAAATGGCCAAAAGTTGCAATACCCACCCCAAAGGAACAGTTTCGCCTCAAAATAGCCAAAAGTTGCAATACCCACTCCAAAGGAACAATTTTGAGTCAAAATGGCCAAAAGTTGCAATACCCACCCCAAAGGAACAATTTCGCCTCAAAATGGCCAAAAGTTGCAATACCCACTCCAAAGGAACAATTTTGACTCAAAACTGCCAAAAGTTGCAATACCCCCCCAAAGGATCAATTTCGCCTCAAAATGGCCAAAAGTTGCAATCCCCCCCAAAGGAACAGTTTCGCTTCAAAATGGCCAAAAGTTGCAATACCCCCCCAAAGGAACAATTTCGCCTGAAAATGGCCAAAAGTTGCAATACCCTCCCAAAGGAACAATTTCGCCTCAAAATAGCCAAAAGTTGCAATACCCCCCCAAAGGAACAATTTCGCCTCAAAATGGCCAAAAGTGGCAATACCCCCCCCAAAGGAGCAATTTCGCCTCAAAATGGCCAAAAGTTGCAATACCCCCCTGAAAGGAACAAATTCACCTCAAAATTGTAAAAAAATGCATAACCCCCCAAAGGACAAATTTCACGTCAAAATGGCCAAAAGTTGAAATACTCCCCCAAAGGAACAATTTTGACTCAAAATTGCCAAAAGTTGCAATACCCCCCAAAGGAACAATTTCGCCTGAAAATGGCCGAAAGTTGCAATACCCTCCCAAAGGAACAGTTTCGCTTCAAAATAGCCAAAAGTTGCAATACCCCCCCTAAGGAACAATTTCGCCTCAAAATAGCCAAAAGTTGCAATACCCCCCCAAAGGAACAATTTCGCCTCAAAATGGCCAAAAGTTGCAATACCCCCCTAAAAGAAGAATTTCACCTCAAAATAGCCAAAAGTTGGAATACCCCCCCAAGGAACAATTTCGCCTCAAAATGGCCAAAAGTTGCAATACCCCCCTGAAAGGAACAACTTCGCCTCAAAATAGCCAAAAGTTGCAATACCCCCCCAAAGGAACAATTTCGCCTCAAAATGGCCAAAAGTTGCAATACCCCCCTAAAAGAAGAATTTCACCTCAAAATAGCCAAAAGTTGAATACTCCCCCAAAGAAACAATTTTGACTCAAAATTGCCAAAAGTTGCAATACCCCCCCAAAGGAACAATTTAACCTCAAAATGGCCAAAAGTTGCAATCCCCCCAAAGGAACAATTTCGCCTCAAAATGGCCAAAAGTTGCAATACCCCCCCCAAAGGAGCAATTTCGCCTCAAAATGGCCAAAAGTTGCAATACCCCCCTGAAAGGAACAAATTCGCCTGAAAATTGCAAAAAATTGCAAAACCCCCAAAACAAAAAATTTCGCCTCAAAATGGCCAAAAGTTGAAATACTCCCCCAAAGGAACAAATTTAACTCAAAATTGCCAAAAGTTCCAAAGGAACAATTTCGCTTTAAAATGGCCAAAAGTTGCAAAACCCCCCCAAAGGAACAATTTCGCCTCAAAATAGCCAAAAGTTGCAATACCCCCCAAAGGAACAATTTCGCCTCAAAATGGCCAAAAGTTGCAATACCCCCCCAAAGGAACAAATTCGCCTCAAAATTGCCAAAAGTTGCAATACCCCCCTAAGGAACAATTTCGCCTCAAAATGGCCAGAAGGGGCAATACCCCCCTGAAAGGAACAAATTCGCCTCAAAATTGCAAAAAATTGCATAACCCCCCAAAGGAACAATTTCGCCTCAAAATGGCCAAAAGTTGAAATACCCCCCCAAAGGAACAAATTCGCCTCAAAATTGCCAAAAGTTGCAATACCCCCCCAAAGGAACAATTTCGCCTCAAAATGGCCAAAAGTTGCAATCCCCCCCAAAGGAACAATTTCGCCTGAAAATGGCCAAAAGTTGCAATACCCCCCAAAAGAACAATTTCGCCTCAAAATGGCCAAAAGTTGCAATACCCCCCTGAAAGGAACAAATTCGCCTGAAAATTGCAAAAAATTGCATAACCCCCAAAAGAAAAAATTTCGTCTCAAAATGGCCAAAAGTTGAAATACTCCCCCAAAGGAACAAATTTAACTCAAAATTGCCAAAAGTTCCAAAGGAACAATTTCGCTTTAAAATGGCCAAAAGTTGCAAAACCCCCCCAAAGGAACAATTTCACCTCAAAATAGTCAAAAGTTGCAATACCCCCCCAAAGGAACAATTTCGCTTCAAAATGGCCAAAAGTTGCAATACCCCCCCAAAGGAACAAATTCGCCTCAAAATTGCTAAAAGTTGCAATACCCCCCTAAGGAACAATTTCGCCTCAAAATGGCCAAAAGTTGCAATACCCCCCTGAAAGGAACAAATTCGCCTCAAAGTTGCAAAAAATTGCATAACCCCCCAAAGGAACAATTTCGCCTCAAAATTGCCAAAAGTTGAAATACTCCCCCAAAGCAACAATTTTGACTCAAAATTGCCAAAAGTTGCAATACCCCCCCAAAGGAACAATTTCGCCTGAAAATGGCCAAAAGTTGCAATACCCTCCCAAAGAAACAGTTTCGCTTTAAAATGGCCAAAAGTTGCAATACCCCCCCAAAGGAACAATTTCGCCTCAAAATGGCCAAAAGTTGCAATACCCCCCAAAGGAACAATTTCGCCTCAAAATGGCCAAAAGTTGCAATACCCACTCCAAAGGAACAATTTTGAGTCAAAATGGCCAAAAGTTGCAATACCCACCCCAAAGGAACAATTTCGCCTCAAAATGGCCAAAAGTTGCAATACCCACTCCAAAGGAACAATTTTGACTCAAAACTGCCAAAAGTTGCAATACCCCCCCAAAGGATTAATTTCGCCTCAAAATGGCCAAAAGTTGCAATCCCCCCCAAAGGAACAGTTTCGCTTCAAAATGGCCAAAAGTTGCAATACCCACCCAAAGGAACAATTTCGCCTCAAAATAGCCAAAAGTTGCAATACCCCCCCAAAGGAACAATTTCGCCTGAAAATGGCCAAAAATTGCAATACCCCCCAAAAGAACAATTTCGCCTGAAAATGGCCGAAAGTTGCAATACCCTCCCAAAGGAACAGTTTCGCTTCAAAATAGCCAAAAGTTGCAATACCCCCCCTAAGGAACAATTTCGCCTCAAAATAGCCAAAAGTTGCAATACCCCCCCAAAGGAACAATTTCGCCTCAAAATGGCCAAAAGTTGCAATACCCCCCTAAAAGAAGAATTTCACCTCAAAATAGCCAAAAGTTGGAATACCCCCCCCAAAGGAACAATTTCGCCTCAAAATGGCCAAAAGTTGCAATACCCCCCTGAAAGGAACAACTTCGCCTCAAAATAGCCAAAAGTTGCAATACCCCCCCAAAGGAACAATTTCGCCTCAAAATGGCCAAAAGTTGCAATACCCCCCTAAAAGAAGAATTTCACCTCAAAATAGCCAAAAATTGAATACTCCCCCAAAGAAACAATTTTGACTCAAAATTGCCAAAAGTTGCAATACCCCCCAAAGGAACAATTTAACCTCAAAATGGCCAAAAGTTGCAATCCCCCCAAAGAAACAATTTCGCCTCAAAATGGCCAAAAGTTGCAATACCCCCCCAAAGGAGCAATTTCGCCTCAAAATGGCCAAAAGTTGCAATACCCCCCCAAAGGAACAATTTCGCCTCAAAATAGCCAAAAGTTGCAATACCCCCCCAAAGGAACAATTTCGCCTGAAAATGGCCAAAAATTGCAATACCCCCCAAAAGAACAATTTCGCCTGAAAATGGCCGAAAGTTGCAATACCCTCCCAAAGGAACAGTTTCGCTTCAAAATAGCCAAAAGTTGCAATACCCCCCCTAAGGAACAATTTCGCCTCAAAATAGCCAAAAGTTGCAATACCCCCCAAAGGAACAATTTCGCCTCAAAATGGCCAAAAATTGCAATACCCCCCTAAAAGAAGAATTTCACCTCAAAATAGCCAAAAGTTGGAATACCCCCCCCAAAGGAACAATTTCGCCTCAAAATGGCCAAAAGTTGCAATACCCCCCTGAAAGGAACAACTTCGCCTCAAAATAGCCAAAAGTTGCAATACCCCCCCAAAGGAACAATTTCGCCTCAAAATGGCCAAAAGTTGCAATACCCCCCTAAAAGAAGAATTTCACCTCAAAATAGCCAAAAGTTGAATACTCCCCCAAAGAAACAATTTTGACTCAAAATTGCCAAAAGTTGCAATACCCCCCCAAAGGAACAATTTAACCTCAAAATGGCCAAAAGTTGCAATCCCCCCAAAGGAACAATTTCGCCTCAAAATGGCCAAAAGTTGCAATACCCCCCTAAGGAACAATTTCGCCTCAAAATGGCCAAAAGGTGCAATACCCCCCTGAAAGGAACAAATTCGCCTCAAAATTGCAAAAAATTGCATAACCCCCCAAAGGAACAATTTCGCCTCAAAATGGCCAAAAGTTGAAATACCCCCCCAAAGGAACAAATTCGCCAAAAAATTGCCAAAAGTTGCAATACCCCCCCAAAGGAACAATTTCGCCTCAAAATGGCCAAAAGTTGCAATCCCCCCCAAAGGAACAATTTCGCCTGAAAATGGCCAAAAGTTGCAATACCCCCCAAAAGAACAATTTCGCCTGAAAATGGCCAAAAGTTGCAATACCCCCCTGAAAGGAACAAATTCGCCTGAAAATTGCAAAAAATTGCATAACCCCCAAAAGAAAAAATTTCGCCTCAAAATGGCCAAAAGTTGAAACACTCCCCCAAAGGAACAAATTTAACTCAAAATTGCCAAAAGTTCCAAAGGAACAATTTCGCTTTAAAATGGCCAAAAGTTGCAAAACCCCCCCAAAGGAACAATTTCACCTCAAAATAGTCAAAAGTTGCAATACCCCCCCAAAGGAACAATTTCGCTTCAAAATGGCCAAAAGTTGCAATACCCCCCCAAAGGAACAAATTCGCCTCAAAATTGCTAAAAGTTGCAATACCCCCCTAAGGAACAATTTCGCCTCAAAATGGCCAAAAGTTGCAATACCCCCCTGAAAGGAACAAATTCGCCTCAAAGTTGCAAAAAATTGCATAACCCCCCAAAGGAACAATTTCGCCTCAAAATGGCCAAAAGTTGAAATACTCCCCCAAAGGAACAATTTTGACTCAAAATTGCCAAAAGTTGCAATACCCCCCCAAAGGAACAATTTCGCCTGAAAATGGCCAAAAGTTGCAATACCCTCCCAAAGGAACAGTTTCGCTTTAAAATGGCCAAAAGTTGCAATACCCCCCCAAAGGAACAATTTCGCCTCAAAATGGCCAAGAGTTGCAATACCCCCCCAAAGGAACAATTTCGCCTCAAAATGGCCAAAAGTTGCAATACCCACCCCAAAGGAACAGTTTCGCCTCAAAATAGCCAAAAGTTGCAATACCCACTCCAAAGGAACAATTTTGAGTCAAAATGGCCAAAAGTTGCAATACCCACCCCAAAGGAACAATTTCGCCTCAAAATGGCCAAAAGTTGCAATACCCACTCCAAAGGAACAATTTTGACTCAAAACTGCCAAAAGTTGCAATACCCCCCCAAAGGATCAATTTCGCCTCAAAATGGCCAAAAGTTGCAATCCCCCCCAAAGGAACAGTTTCGCTTCAAAATGGCCAAAAGTTGCAATACCCCCTCAAAGGAACAATTTCGCCTGAAAATGGCCAAAAGTTGCAATACCCTCCCAAAGGAACAATTTCGCCTCAAAATAGCCAAAAGTTGCAATACCCCCCCAAAGGAACAATTTCGCCTCAAAATGGCCAAAAGTGGCAATACCCCCCCCAAAGGAGCAATTTCGCCTCAAAATGGCCAAAAGTTGCAATACCCCCCTGAAAGGAACAAATTCACCTCAAAATTGTAAAAAAAATGCATAACCCCCCAAAGGACAAATTTCACGTCAAAATGGCCAAAAGTTGAAATACTCCCCCAAAGGAACAATTTTGACTCAAAATTGCCAAAAGTTGCAATACCCCCCAAAGGAACAATTTCGCCTGAAAATGGCCGAAAGTTGCAATACCCTCCCAAAGGAACAGTTTCGCTTCAAAATAGCCAAAAGTTGCAATACCCCCCCTAAGGAACAATTTCGCCTCAAAATAGCCAAAAGTTGCAATACCCCCCCAAAGGAACAATTTCGCCTCAAAATGGCCAAAAGTTGCAATACCCCCCTAAAAGAAGAATTTCACCTCAAAATAGCCAAAAGTTGGAATACCCCCCCAAGGAACAATTTCGCCTCAAAATGGCCAAAAGTTGCAATACCCCCCTGAAAGGAACAACTTCGCCTCAAAATAGCCAAAAGTTGCAATACCCCCCCAAAGGAACAATTTCGCCTCAAAATGGCCAAAAGTTGCAATACCCCCCTAAAAGAAGAATTTCACCTCAAAATAGCCAAAAGTTGAATACTCCCCCAAAGAAACAATTTTGACTCAAAATTGCCAAAAGTTGCAATACCCCCCCAAAGGAACAATTTAACCTCAAAATGGCCAAAAGTTGCAATCCCCCCAAAGGAACAATTTCGCCTCAAAATGGCCAAAAGTTGCAATACCCCCCCCAAAGGAGCAATTTCGCCTCAAAATGGCCAAAAGTTGCAATACCCCCCTGAAAGGAACAAATTCGCCTGAAAATTGCAAAAAATTGCATAACCCCCAAAAGAAAAAAATTCGCCTCAAAATGGCCAAAAGTTGAAATACTCCCCCAAAGGAACAAATTTAACTCAAAATTGCCAAAAGTTCCAAAGGAACAATTTCACTTTAAAATGGCCAAAAGTTGCAAAACCCCCCCAAAGGAACAATTTCGACTCAAAATAGCCAAAAGTTGCAATACCCCCCAAAGGAACAATTTCGCCTCAAAATGGCCAAAAGTTGCAATACCCCCCCAAAGGAACAAATTCGCCTCAAAATTGCCAAAAGTTGCAATACCCCCCTAAGGAACAATTTCGCCTCAAAATGGCCAAAAGGTGCAATACCCCCCTGAAAGGAACAAATTCGCCTCAAAATTGCAAAAAATTGCATAACCCCCAAAGGAACAATTTCGCCTCAAAATGGCCAAAAGTTGAAATACCCCCCAAAGGAACAATTTCGCCTCAAAATGGCCAAAAGTTGCAATCCCCCCCAAAGGAACAATTTCGCCTGAAAATGGCCAAAAGTTGCAATACCCCCCAAAAGAACAATTTCGCCTCAAAATGGCCAAAAGTTGCAATACCCCCCTGAAAGGAACAAATTCGCCTGAAAATTGCAAAAAATTGCATAACCCCCAAAAGAAAAAATTTCGCCTCAAAATGGCCAAAAGTTGAAATACTCCCCCAAAGGAACAAATTTAACTCAAAATTGCCAAAAGTTCAAAAGGAACAATTTCGCTTTAAAATGGCCAAAAGTTGCAAAACCCCCCCAAAGGAACAATTTCACCTCAAAATAGTCAAAAGTTGCAATACCCCCCCAAAGGAACAATTTCGCTTCAAAATGGCCAAAAGTTGCAATACCCCCCCCAAAGGAACAAATTCGCCTCAAAATTGCTAAAAGTTGCAATACCCCCCTAAGGAACAATTTCGCCTCAAAATGGCCAAAAGTTGCAATACCCCCCTGAAAGGAACAAATTCGCCTCAAAGTTGCAAAAAATTGCATAACCCCCCAAAGGAACAATTTCGCCTCAAAATGGCCAAAAGGTGAAATACTCCCCCAAAGGAACAATTTTGACTCAAAATTGCCAAAAGTTGCAATACCCCCCAAAGGAACAATTTCGCCTGAAAATGGCCAAAAGTTGCAATACCCTCCCAAAGGAACAGTTTCGCTTTAAAATGGCCAAAAGTTGCAATACCCCCCCAAAGGAACAATTTCGCCTCAAAATGGCCAAAAGTTGCAATACCCCCCCAAAGGAACAATTTCGCCTCAAAATGGCCAAAAGTTGCAATACCCACTCCAAAGGAACAATTTTGAGTCAAAATGGCCAAAAGTTGCAATACCCACCCCAAAGGAACAATTTCGCCTCAAAATGGCCAAAAGTTGCAATACCCACTCCAAAGGAACAATTTTGACTCAAAACTGCCAAAAGTTGCAATACCCCCCCAAAGGATTAATTTCGCTTCAAAATGGCCAAAAGTTGCAATCCCCCCCAAAGGAACAGTTTCGCTTCAAAATGGCCAAAAGTTGCAATACCCCCCCAAAGGAACAATTTCGCCTCAAAATAGCCAAAAGTTGCAATACCCCCCCAAAGGAACAATTTCGCCTGAAAATGGCCAAAAATTGCAATACCCCCCAAAAGAACAATTTCGCCTGAAAATGGCCGAAAGTTGCAATACCCTCCCAAAGGAACAGTTTCGCTTCAAAATAGCCAAAAGTTGCAATACCCCCCCTAAGGAACAATTTCGCCTCAAAATAGCCAAAAGTTGCAATACCCCCCCAAAGGAACAATTTCGCCTCAAAATGGCCAAAAGTTGCAATACCCCCCTAAAAGAAGAATTTCACCTCAAAATAGCCAAAAGTTGGAATACCCCCCCCAAAGGAACAATTTCGCCTCAAAATGGCCAAAAGTTGCAATACCCCACTGAAAGGAACAACTTCGCCTCAAAATAGCCAAAAGTTGCAATACCCCCCCAAAAGGAACAATTTCGCCTCAAAATGGCCAAAAGTTGCAATACCCCCCTAAAAGAAGAATTTCACCTCAAAATAGCCAAAAGTTGAATACTCCCCCAAAGAAACAATTTTGACTCAAAATTGCCAAAAGTTGCAACACCCCCCCAAAGGAACAATTTAACCTCAAAATGGCCAAAAGTTGCAATCCCCCCAAAGGAACAATTTCGCCTCAAAATGGCCAAAAGTTGCAATACCCCCCCCAAAGGAGCAATTTCGCCTCAAAATGGCCAAAAGTTGCAATACCCCCCTGAAAGGAACAAATTCGCCTGAAAATTGCAAAAAATTGCATAACCCCCAAAAGGAACAATTTCGCCTCAAAATGGCCAAAAGTTGAAATACCCCCCAAAGGAACAAATTCGCCTCAAAATTGCCAAAAGTTGCAATACCCCCCCAAAGGAACAATTTCGCCTCAAAATGGCCAAAAGTTGCAATCCCCCCAAAGGAACAATTTCGCCTGAAAATGGCCAAAAGTTGCAATACCCCCCAAAAGAACAATTTCGCCTCAAAATGGCCAAAAGTTGCAATACCCCCCTGAAAGGAACAAATTCGCCTGAAAATTGCAAAAAATTGCATAACCCCCAAAAGAAAAAATTTCGCCTCAAAATGGCCAAAAGTTGAAACACTCCCCCAAAGGAACAAATTTAACTCAAAATTGCCAAAAGTTCCAAAGGAACAATTTCGCTTTAAAATGGCCAAAAGTTGCAAAACCCCCCCAAAGGAACAATTTCACCTCAAAATAGTCAAAAGTTGCAATACCCCCCCAAAGGAACAATTTCGCTTCAAAATGGCCAAAAGTTGCAATACCCCCCCAAAGGAACAAATTCGCCTCAAAATTGCTAAAAGTTGCAATACCCCCCTAAGGAACAATTTCGCCTCAAAATGGCCAAAAGTTGCAATACCCCCCTGAAAGGAACAAATTCGCCTCAAAGTTGCAAAAAATTGCATAACCCCCCAAAGGAACAATTTCGCCTCAAAATGGCCAAAAGTTGAAATACTCCCCCAAAGGAACAATTTTGACTCAAAATTGCCAAAAGTTGCAATACCCCCCCAAAGGAACAATTTCGCCTGAAAATGGCCAAAAGTTGCAATACCCTCCCAAAGGAACAGTTTCGCTTTAAAATGGCCAAAAGTTGCAATACCCCCCCAAAGGAACAATTTCGCCTCAAAATGGCCAAAAGTTGCAATACCCCCCCAAAGGAACAATTTCGCCTCAAAATGGCCAAAAGTTGCAATACCCACCCCAAAGGAACAGTTTCGCCTCAAAATAGCCAAAAGTTGCAATACCCACTCCAAAGGAACAATTTTGAGTCAAAATGGCCAAAAGTTGCAATACCCACCCCAAAGGAACAATTTCGCCTCAAAATGGACAAAAGTTGCAATACCCACTCCAAAGGAACAATTTTGACTCAAAACTGCCAAAAGTTGCAATACCCCCCCAAAGGATCAATTTCGCCTCAAAATGGCCAAAAGTTGCAATCCCCCCCAAAGGAACAGTTTCGCTTCAAAATGGCCAAAAGTTGCAATACCCCCCCAAAGGAACAATTTCGCCTGAAAATGGCCAAAAGTTGCAATACCCTCCCAAAGGAACAATTTCGCCTCAAAATAGCCAAAAGTTGCAATACCCCCCCAAAGGAACAATTTCGCCTCAAAATGGCCAAAAGTGGCAATACCCCCCCAAAGGAGCAATTTCGCCTCAAAATGGCCAAAAGTTGCAATACCCCCCTGAAAGGAACAAATTCACCTCAAAATTGTAAAAAAATGCATAGCCCCCCAAAGGAAAAATTTCACGTCAAAATGGCCAAAAGTTGAAATACTCCCCCAAAGGAACAATTTTGACTCAAAATTGCCAAAAGTTGCAATACCCCCCAAAGGAACAATTTCGCCTGAAAATGGCCGAAAGTTGCAATACCCTCCCAAAGAAACAGTTTCGCTTCAAAATAGCCAAAAGTTGCAATACCCCCCCTAAGGAACAATTTCGCCTCAAAATAGCCAAAAGTTGCAATACCCCCCCAAACGAACAATTTCGCCTCAAAATGGCCAAAAGTTGCAATACCCCCCTAAAAGAAGAATTTCACCTCAAAATAGCCAAAAGTTGGAATACCCCCCCAAAGGAACAATTTCGCCTCAAAATGGCCAAAAGTTGCAATACCCCCCTGAAAGGAACAACTTCGCCTCAAAATAGCCAAAAGTTGCAATACCCCCCCAAAGGAACAATTTCGCCTCAAAATGGCCAAAAGTTGCAATACCCCCCTAAAAGAAGAATTTCACCTCAAAATAGCCAAAAGTTGAATACTCCCCCAAAGAAACAATTTTGACTCAAAATTGCCAAAAGTTGCAATACCCCCCCAAAGGAACAATTTAACCTCAAAATGGCCAAAAGTTGCAATCCCCCCAAAGGAACAATTTCGCCTCAAAATGGCCAAAAGTTGCAATACCCCCCCCAAAGGAGCAATTTCGCCTCAAAATGGCCAAAAGTTGCAATACCCCCCTGAAAGGAACAAATTCGCCTGAAAATTGCAAAAAATTGCATAACCCCCAAAAGAAAAAATTTCGCCTCAAAATGGCCAAAAGTTGAAATACTCCCCCAAAGGAACAAATTTAACTCAAAATTGCCAAAAGTTCCAAAGGAACAATTTCGCTTTAAAATGGCCAAAAGTTGCAAAACCCCCCCAAAGGAACAATTTCGCCTCAAAATAGCCAAAAGTTGCAATACCCCCCAAAGGAACAATTTCGCCTCAAAATGGCCAAAAGTTGCAATACCCCCCCAAAGGAACAAATTCGCCTCAAAATTGCCAAAAGTTGCAATACCCCCCTAAGGAACAATTTCGCCTCAAAATGGCCAAAAGGTGCAATACCCCCCTGAAAGGAACAAATTCGCCTCAAAATTGCAAAAAATTGCATAACCCCCAAAGGAACAATTTCGCCTCAAAATGGCCAAAAGTTGCAATACCCCCCCAAAGGAACAAATTCGCCTCAAAATTGCCAAAAGTTGCAATACCCCCCCAAAGGAACAATTTCGCCTCAAAATGGCCAAAAGTTGCAATCCCCCCCAAAGGAACAATTTCGCCTGAAAATGGCCAAAAGTTGCAATACCCCCCAAAAGAACAATTTCGCCTCAAAATGGCCAAAAGTTGCAATACCCCCCTGAAAGGAACAAATTCGCCTGAAAATTGGAAAAAATTGCATAACCCCCAAAAGAAAAAATTTCGCCTCAAAATGGCCAAAAGTTGAAATACTCCCCCAAAGGAACAAATTTAACTCAAAATTGCCAAAAGTTGCAATACCCCCCCCAAAGGAACAATTTCACCTCAAAATAGTCAAAAGTTGCAATACCCCCCCAAAGGAACAATTTCGCTTCAAAATGGCCAAAAGTTGCAATACCCCCCCCAAAGGAACAAATTCGCCTCAAAATTGCTAAAAGTTGCAATACCCCCCTAAGGAACAATTTCGCCTCAAAATGGCCAAAAGTTGCAATACCCCCCTGAAAGGAACAAATTCGCCTCAAAGTTGCAAAAAATTGCATAACCCCCCAAAGGAACAATTTCGCCTCAAAATGGCCAAAAGTTGAAATACTCCCCCAAAGGAACAATTTTGACTCAAAATTGCCAAAAGTTGCAATACCCCCCCAAAGGAACAATTTCGCCTGAAAATGGCCAAAAGTTGCAATACCCTCCCAAAGGAACAGTTTCGCTTTAAAATGGCCAAAAGTTGCAATACCCCCCCAAAGGAACAATTTCGCCTCAAAAGTTGCAATACCCCCCCAAAGGAACAATTTCGCCTCAAAATGGCCAAAAGTTGCAATACCCACTCCAAAGGAACAATTTTGAGTCAAAATGGCCAAAAGTTGCAATACCCACCCCAAAGGAACAATTTCGCCTCAAAATGGCCAAAAGTTGCAATACCCACTCCAAAGGAACAATTTTGACTCAAAACTGCCAAAAGTTGCAATACCCCCCCAAAGGATTAATTTCGCCTCAAAATGGCCAAAAGTTGCAATCCCCCCCAAAGGAACAGTTTCGCTTCAAAATGGCCAAAAGTTGCAATACCCCCCCAAAGGAACAATTTCGCCTCAAAATAGCCAAAAGTTGCAATACCCCCCCAAAGGAACAATTTCGCCTGAAAATGGCCAAAAATTGCAATACCCCCCAAAAGAACAATTTCGTCTGAAAATGGCCGAAAGTTGCAATACCCTCCCAAAGGAACAGTTTCGCTTCAAAATAGCCAAAAGTTGCAATACCCCCCCTAAGGAACAATTTCGCCTCAAAATAGCCAAAAGTTGCAATACCCCCCCCAAAGGAACAATTTCGCCTCAAAATGGCCAAAAGTTGCAATACCCCCCTAAAAGAAGAATTTCACCTCAAAATAGCCAAAAGTTGGAATACCCCCCCCCAAAGGAACAATTTCGCCTCAAAATGGCCAAAAGTTGCAATACCCCCCTGAAAGGAACAACTTCGCCTCAAAATAGCCAAAAGTTGCAATACCCCCCCAAAGGAACAATTTCGCCTCAAAATGGCCAAAAGTTGCAATACCCCCCTAAAAGAAGAATTTCACCTCAAAATAGCCAAAAGTTGAATACTCCCCCAAAGAAACAATTTTGACTCAAAATTGCCAAAAGTTGCAATACCCCCCAAAGGAACAATTTAACCTCAAAATGGCCAAAAGTTGCAATCCCCCCAAAGGAACAATTTCGCCTCAAAATGGCCAAAAGTTGCAATACCCCCCCCAAAGGAGCAATTTCGCCTCAAAATGGCCAAAAGTTGCAATACCCCCCTGAAAGGAACAAATTCGCCTGAAAATTGCAAAAAATTGCATAACCCCCAAAAGAAAAAATTTCGCCTCTAAAATGGCCAAAAGTTGAAATACTCCCCCAAAGGAACAAATTTAACTCAAAATTGCCAAAAGTTCCAAAGGAACAATTTCGCTTTAAAATGGCCAAAAGTTGCAAAACCCCCCCAAATGAACAATTTCACCTCAAAATAGTCAAAAGTTGCAATACCCCCCCAAAGGAACAATTTCGCTTCAAAATGGACAAAAGTTGCAATACCCCCCCAAAGGAACAAATTCGCCTCAAAATTGCTAAAAGTTGCAATACCCCCCTAAGGAACAATTTCGCCTCAAAATGGCCAAAAGTTGCAATACCCCCCTGAAAGGAACAAATTCGCCTCAAAGTTGCAAAAAATTGCATAACCCCCCAAAGGAACAATTTCGCCTCAAAATGGCCAAAAGTTGAAATACTCCCCCAAAGGAACAATTTTGACTCAAAATTGCCAAAAGTTGCAATACCCCCCCAAAGGAACAATTTCGCCTGAAAATGGCCAAAAGTTGCAATACCCTCCCAAAGGAACAGTTTCGCTTTAAAATGGCCAAAAGTTGCAATACCCCCCCAAAGGAACAATTTCACCTCAAAATGGCCAAAAGTTGCAATACCCCCCCAAAGGAACAATTTCGCCTCAAAATGGCCAAAAGTTGCAATACCCACCCCAAAGGAACAGTTTCGCCTCAAAATAGCCAAAAGTTGCAATACCCACTCCAAAGGAACAATTTTGAGTCAAAATGGCCAAAAGTTGCAATACCCACCCCAAAGGATCAATTTCGCCTCAAAATGGCCAAAAGTTGCAATCCCCCCCAAAGGAACAGTTTCGCTTCAAAATGGCCAAAAGTTGCAATACCCCCCCAAAGGAACAATTTCGCCTCAAAATAGCCAAAAGTTGCAATACCCCCCCAAAGGAACAATTTCGCCTGAAAATGGCCAAAAATTGCAATACCCCCCAAAAGAACAATTTCGCCTCAAAATGGCCAAAAGTTGAAATACCCCCCCAAAGGAGAAAATTCGCCTCAAAATGGCCAAAAGTTTCAATAACCCTCTGAAAGGAACAATTTCGCCTCAAAATTGCAAAAAATTGCATAACCCTCCAAAGGAAATATTTTGCCTCAAAATGGCCAAAAGTTGAAATACTCCCCCAAAGGAACAAATTCGCCTCAAAATGGCCAAAAGTTGCAATAGCCTCCCAAAGGAACAGTTTCGTCTCAAAATGGCCAAAAGTTGCAATTCCCCCGCAAAGGAGCAATTTTTGCTTCAAAATGGCCAAAAGTTGCAATACCCCCCTGAAAGGAACAAATTTGCCTTAAAATTGCAAAAAACTGTATAACCCCCAAAGGAACAATTTCACCTGAAAATGGCCAAAAGTTGCAATACCCCCCAAAGGAGAAATTTCGCATCAAAATGGCCAAAAGTTACAATACCCCCTCAAAGGAACAAAAAATCGCTTCAAAATGGGCTAAAGTTGCAATACCCCCTGAAAGGAACAAATTCGCCTTAAAATGGCCAAAAGTTGCAATAGCCTACAAAAGGAACAATTTCGCCTCAAAATGGCCAAAAGTTTCAATACCCCCCAAAGGAACAAATTCGCCTAAAAATGGCCAAAAGTTGCAATACCCCCCCCAAACGAACAATTTCGCATCAAAATGGCCAAAAGTTGCAATACCCCCCCTGAAAGGATCAAATTTGCCTTAAAATTGCAAAAAATTGCATTACCCCCCAAAGAAACAATTTCGCCTCAAAATGGCCAAAAGTTGCAATGACCCCCTGAAAGGAACAAATTCACCTTAAAATTGCAAAAAATTGCATAACCCCCCAAAGGAACAATTTCGCCTCAAAATGGCCAAAAGTTGAAATACTCCCCCAAAGGAACAATTTTGACTCAAAATGGCCAAAAGCTCCAATACCCCCCCAAAGGAACAAATTCACCTCAAAATGGCAAAAAGTTGCAATAGCCTCCCAAAGGAACAATTTCGCCTCAAAATGGCCAAAAGTTGCAATACCCCCCCAAAGGAACAATTTCGCATCAAAATGGCCAAAAGTTGCAATACTCCTCCAAAGGAACAATTTTGCCTCAAAAGGGAAGGAAGTTGCAATACCCCCAAAAGGAACAATTTCGCCTCAAAATGGCCAAAAGTTGCAACACACCCCTGAAAGGATCAAATTCGCCTTAAAATTGCAAAAAATTGCATAACACCCCAAAGAAACAATTTCGCCTAAAAAAGGGCCAAAAGTTGAAATACTCCCCCAAAGGAACAATTTTGACTCAAAATGGCCAAAAGTTCCAATACTCCTCCAAAGGAACAATTTTGCCTCAAAAGGGAAGGAAGTTGCAATACCCCCAAAAGGAACAATTTCGCCTCAAAATGGCCAAAAGTTGCAACACACCCCAAAAGAACAATTTTGCCTCAAAATGGCCAAAAGTTGCAATATCCCCCCCAAAGGATCAATTTCGCCTCAAAATGGCCCTAAAATTACAATACTACCCCAAAGGAACAATTTTGCCTCAAAATTACCAAAAGTTGCAATACCCCTTCAAAGGAACAGTTTTGCCTCAAAATGGCCAAAAGTTGCAAAAGTTGCAAGGGAATAATTTCGCCTCAAAATGGTCAAAAGTTGCAATACCCTCGCAAAGGAACAATTTCGCCTCAAAATGGCCAGAAGTTGCAATACCCCCCTAAAAGGGAACAATTTCGCCTCAAAATGGTCAAAAGTTGCAAAACCCCCAAAGGAACAATTTCGCCTCAAAATGGCCAAAAGTTGCATTACCCCCCAAAGGAACAAATTCGCCTCAAAATTGCAAAAAGTTGCAATACCCCCCCAAAGGAACAATTTCGCCTGAAAATGGCCAAAATTTGCAATACCCCCCAAAGGAACAATTTCACCTGAAAATGGCCAAAAGTTGCAATACCCCCCCAAAGGAGCAATTTCGCATCAAAATGGCCAAAAGTTATAATAAACCCCCAAAGGAAAAAATTTGCCTCAAAATTAACAAAAGCTGCAAAACCCCCTGAAAGGAACAAATTCGCCTTAAAATTGCAAAAAATTTGCATAACCCCCCAAAGGAACAATTTCGCCTCAAAATGGCCAAAAGTTGAAATACTGCCCCAAAGGAACAATTTTGACTCAAAATGGCCAAAAGTTCCAATACCCCCCCAAAGGAACAAATTCGCCTCAAAATGGCCAAAAGTTGCAATACCCCCCAAAGGAACAATTTCGCCTCAAAATAGCCAAAAGTTGCAATACCCCCCCCCAAAGGAGCAATTTCGCCTCAAAATGGCCAAAAGTTGCAATACTCCCCTGAAAGGATCAAATTCGTCTTAAAATTGCAAAAAATTGCATAACCCCCAAAGGAACAATTTCGCCTCAAAATGGCCAAAAGTTGCAATACCCCCCCAAAGGAACAATTTCGCATCAAATGGCCAAAAGTTGCAATACCGCCCAAAGGAACAATTTCGCCTCAAAATGGCCAAAAGTTGCAATACCCCCCAAAGGAACAATTTTGACTCAAAACTGCCAAAAGTTGCTATACCCCCCCAAAACAGCAATTTCGCCTCAAAATGGCCAAAATTTGCAATACCCCCCTGAAAGGAACAAATTCGCCTCAAAATTGCAAAAAATTGCATAACCCCCCAAAGGAACAATTTTGACTGAAAATTGCCAAAAGTTGCAATACCCCCCCAAAGGAACAATTTCGCTTTAAAATGGCCAAAAGTTGCAATACCCCCCCCAAAGGAACAATTTTTCCTCAAAATAGCCAAAAGTTGGAATACTCCCGCAAAGGAACAATTTTGACTCAAAATTGCCAAAAGTTGCAATACCCCCCCAAAGGAACAATTTCGCTTTAAAATGGCCAAAAGTTGCAATACGCCCTCAAAGGAACAATTTCGCCTCAAAATAGCCAAAAGTTGCAATACCCCCCCAAAGGAACAATTTCGCCTCAAAATGGCCAAAAGTTGCAATACCCTCCTGAAAGGAACAAATTCGCCTCAAAATTGCAAAAATTGCATAACCCCCCAAAGGAACAATTTTGCCTCAAAATGGCCAAAAGTTGAAATACTCCCCCAAAGGAACAATTTTGACTCAAAATTGCCAAAAGTTGCAATACCCCCCCAAAGGAACAATTTCGCTTTAAAATGGCCAAAAGTTGCAATACGCCCTCAAAGGAACAATTTCGCCTCAAAATAGCCAAAAGTTGCAATACCCCCCCAAAGGAACAATTTCGCCTCAAAATGGCCAAAAGTTGCAATACCCCCCCAAAGGAACAAATTCGCCTCAAAATTGCCAAAAGTTGCAATACCCCACCAAAGGAACAATTTCACCTCAAAATGGCCAAAAGTTGCAATACCCACCCCAAAGGAACAATTTTGACTCAAAATTGCCAAAAGTTGCAATACCCCCCCAAAGGAACAATTTCACCTGAAAATGGCCAAAAGTTGCAATACCCCCCAAAGGAGCAATTTCGCATCAAAATGGCCAAAAGTTACAATACCCCCCCAAAGGAACAAATTCGCCTCAAAATGGGCAAAAGTTGCAATACCCCCCTGAAAGGAACAAATCCGCCTTAAAATTGCAAAAAATTCCATAGCCCCCCCAAAGGAACAACTTAGCCTCAAAATGGCCAAAAGTTGAAATATTCCCCCAAAGGAACAATTTTGACTCAAAATGGTCAAAAGTTCCAATACCCCCCCAAAGGAACAAATTCGCCTCAAAATGGCCAAAAGTTGCAATAGCCTCCCAAAGGAACAATTTCGCCTCAAAATGGCCAAAAGTTGCAATACCCCCCCAAAGGAACAATTTCGCCTCAAAATGGCCAAAAGTTTCAATACCCCCCAAAGGAACAAATTCGCCTCAAAATGGCCAAAAGTTGCAATACTCCCCCAAAGGAACAATTTCGCCTCAAAATGGCCAAAAGTTGCAATACTCCTCCAAAGGAACAATTTTGCCTCAAAAGGGAAAGAAGTTGCAATACCCCCCCAAAAGGATCAATTTCGCCTCAAAATGGCCCAAAAATTACAATACTACCCCAAAGGAACAATTTTGCCTCAAAATTACCAAAAGTTGCAATACCCCTTCTAAGGAACAGTTTTGCCTCAAAATGGCCAAAAGTTGCAAAAGTTGCAAGGGAACAATTTCGCCTCAAAATGGCCAGAAGTTGCAATACCCCCCTAAAAAGGAACAATTTCGCCTCAAAATGGTCAAAAGTTGCAAAACCCCCAAAGGAACAATTTCTCCTCAAAATGGCCAAAAGTTGCATTACCCCCCAAAGGAACAAATTTGCCTCAAAATTGCAAAAAGTTGCAATACCCCCCAAAGGAACAATTTCGCCTGAAAATGGCCAGAATTTGCAATACCCCCAAAGGAGCAATTTCGCCTCAAAATTGCCAAAAGTTGCAATACCCCCCCAAAGGAACAATTTCACCTGAAAATGGCCAAAAGTTGCAATAGCCTCCCAAAGGAACAATTTCACCTCAAAATGGCCAAAAGTTACAATACCCCCCCAAAGGAACAATTTCGCCTCAAAATTGCCAAAAGTTGCAATAAAGCCCCAAAGGAAAAAACTCGCCTCAAAATGGGCAAAAGTTGCAATACCCCCCTGAAAGGAACAAATTTGCCTTAAAATTGCAAAAAATTGCATAACCCCCCAAAGGAACAATTTCGCCTCAAAATGGACAAAAGTTGAAATACTCCCCCAAAGGAACAAATTCGCCTCAAAATAGCCAAAAGTTGCAAAACCCCCCCAAAGGAACAATTTCGCCTGAAAATGGCCAAAAGTTGCAATACCCTCCCAAAGGAACAGTTTCGCTTTAAAATGGCCAAAAGTTGCAATACCCCCGCAAAGGAACAATTTCGCCTCAAAATAGCCAAAAGTTGCAATACCTCCCCAAAGGAACAATTTCGCCTTAAAATGGCCAAAAGTTGCAATACCCCCCCAAAGGAACAATTTCGCCTCAAAATGGCCAAAAGTTGCAATACTTCTCTAAAGGAACAATTTTGCCTCAAAAGGGAAAGAAGTTGCAATACCTCCCCAAAGTAACAGTTTCGCCTCAAAATGGCCAAAATTGCAATACCCCCCAAAGGAATAATTTCGCCTCAAAATGGCCAAAAGTTGCAAAATCCCCCCCCAAAGGATCAATTTCGCCTCAAAATGGCCCAAAAATTACAATACTACCCCAAAGGAACAATTTTGCCTCAAAATTACCAAAAGTTGCAATACCCCTTCTAAGGCTTGCGACACACATCCGTGCTGCCGGCACGTGTTTGTCATTTTTTACACGTACCGGCGGCACGGAGACACGTTAACCAATGCTACCCTATTGTAGCAGGCACACACACGTAAAACCACACGGAACGTGTGTCCGTGTGCGTTTGTACGTGTGTGCGTTTTTCAAAGCGCTGACATGTCAGTGATTTCTCCCGCAGCACGGGTGTCACACGGCCCGCACCCGTACCACACGGGTGTAGTGTGGATGCGGTCCCGTGTGACACGCGCCAGAGAAAACACACATGTCAGTGAAAAAAAAAACAAACATTAACTCACCTTCTCCAGCCCTCCTGTCTCTGCCGCTGCTGCCTCTTGCTGCCGACCGCCGCTCATTATTCTCATTGAATATTCACTTCACTGCCTGGCAGCAGCAGCAGCGGGGAGACGGGAGGGCTGGAGACCGAGGATCAGCACCACGGACAGCAGCGCGGACAGCAGGAAGGACCAGGTGAGTATGATAATTACCGGTTCTACGTGTGCTATCGCGGATAGCACACGTAGAACACACGTGTCACGCACGTACCAGAGACACGTACTTACCTGCACGCAACACGCAGGGGAAATACGTGTCTCTCGGCACGTGCGTGAATTTCACGTGAGTGTGGCAGAAGCCTAAGGAACAGTTTTGCCTCAAAATGGCCAAAAGTTGCAAGGGAACAATTTCGCCTCAAAATGGTCAAAAGTTGCAATACCCTCGCAAAGGAACAATTTCGCCTCAAAATGGCCAGAAGTTGCAATACCCCCCTAAAAAGGAACAATTTCGCCTCAAAATGGTCAAAAGTTGCAAAACCCCCAAAGGAACAATTTCTCCTCAAAATGGCCAAAAGTTGCATTGCCCCCCAAAGGAACAAATTCGCCTCAAAATTGCAAAAAGTTGCAAAACCCCCCAAAGGAACAATTTCGCCTGAAAATGGCCAAAATTTGCATTACCCCAAAAGGAGCAATTTCGCCTCAAAATTGCCAAAAGTTGCAATACCCCCCCAAAGGAACAATTTCACCTGAAAATGGCCAAAAGTTGCAATAGCCTCCCAAAGGAACAATTTCACCTCAAAATGACCAAAAGTTGCAATACCCCCCCAAAGGTACAATTTCGCCTCAAAATGGCCAAAAGTTGCAATAAACCCCCAAAGGAAAAAATTCGCCTCAAAATGGGCAAAAGTTGCAATACACCCCTGAAAGGAACAAATTCGCCTTAAAATTGCAAAAAATTGCATAACCCCCCAAAGGAACAATTTCGCCTCAAAATGGCCAAAAGTTGAAATACTCCCCCAAAGGAACAATTTTGACTCAAAATAGCCAAAAGTTCCAATACCCCCCCAAAGGAACAAATTCGCCTCAAAATAGCCAAAAGTTGCAATACACCCCAAAGGAACAATTTCGCCTGAAAATGGCCAAAAGTTGCAATACCCTCCCAAAGGAACAGTTTCGCTTTAAAATGGCCAAAAGTTGATACCCCCCCAAAGGAACAATTTCGCCTCAAAATGGCCAAAAGTTGCAATACCCCCCAAAGGAACAAATTCGCCTCAAAATGGCCAAAAGTTGCAATACCCCCCCAAAGGAAAAATTTCGCCTCAAAATGGCCAAAAGTTGCAATACCCACCCCAAAGGAACAATTTTGACTCAAAACTGCCAAAAGTTGCAATACCCCTTCCAAAGGAACAATTTCGCCTCAAAATGGCCAAAAGTTGCAATACCCCCCCAAAGGAGCAATTTCGCCTCAAAATGGCCAAAAGTTGCAATACCCCCCTGAAAGGAACAAATTCACCTCAAAATTGCAAAAAATTGCATAACCCCCCAAAGGAACAATTTCACGTCAAAATGGCCAAAAGTTGAAATACTCCCCAAAGGAACAATTTTGACTCAAAATTGCCAAAAGTTGCAATACCCCCCAAAGGAACAACTTCGCCTCAAAATAGCCAAAAGTTGCAATTCCCCCCCAAAGGAACAATTTCGCCTCAAAATGGCCAAAAGTTGCAATACCCCCCCAAAGGAACAATTTCGCCTGAAAATGGCCAAAAATTGCAATACCCCCCAAAGGAGCAATTTCGCCTCAAAATGGCCAAAAGTTTCAATACCCCTCTGAAAGGAACAAATTCGCCTCAAAATTAAAAAAAATTGCATAACCCCCAAAGGAAAAATTTCGCCTCAAAATGGCCAAAAGTTGAAATACTCCCCCAAAGGAACAATTTCGCCTCAAAATGGCCAAAAGTTGCAATTCCTCCCCAAAGGTGCAATTTTGCCTCAAAATGGCCAAAAGTTGCAATACCTCCCTGAAAGGAACAAATTCGCCTCAAAATTGCAAAAAAATTGCATAACCCCCCAAAGGAACAATTTCACCTCAAAATGGCCAAAAGTTGAAATACTCCCCCAAAGGAACAATTTTGACTCAAAATGGCCAAAAGTTCCAATACCCCCCCAAAGGAACAAATTCGCCTCAAAATGGCCAAAAGTTGCAATAGCCTCCCAAAGGAACAGTTTTGCTTCAAAATGGCCAAAAGTTGCAATACCCCCCCAAAGGAACAATTTCGCCTCAAAATGGCCAAAAGTTGCAATTCCCCCCAAAGGTGCAATTTTGCCTCAAAATGGCCAAAAGTTGCAATACCCCCCTGAAAGGAACAAATTCGCCTCAAAATTGCAAAAAAATTGCATAACCCCCCAAAGGAACAATTTCACCTCAAAATGGCCAAAAGTTGAAATACTCCCCCAAAGGAACAATTTTGACTCAAAATGGCCAAAAGTTCCAATACCCCCCCAAAGGAACAAATTCGCCTCAAAATGGCCAAAAGTTGCAATAGCCTCCCAAAGGAACAATTTCGCCTCAAAATGGCCAAAAGTTGCAATACCCCTCCAAAGGAACAATTTCGCCTCAAAATGGCCAAAAGTTTCAATACCCCCCAAAGGAACAAATTCGCCTCAAAATGGCCAAAAGTTGCAATACCCCCATAAAGGAACAATTTCGCATCAAAATGGCCAAAAGTTGCAATACCCCCCCAAAGGAGCAATTTTGCCTCAAAATGGCCAAAAGTTGCAATTCCCCCCTGAAAGGATCAAATTCGCCTTAAAATTGCAAAAAATTGCATAACCCCCCAAAGAAACAATTTCGCCTCAAAATGGCCAAAGGTTGCAATACCCCCCCAAAGGAGCAATTTCGCCTTAAAATGGCCAAAAGTTGCAATGCCCCCCTGAAAGGAACAAATTCGCCTCAAAATTGCAAAAAATTGTATAACCCCCCAAAGGAACAATTTCGCCTCAAAATGGCCAAAAGTTGAAATACTCCCCCAAAGGAACAATTTTGACTCAAAATGGCCAAAAGTTCCAATACCCCCCCAAAGGAACAATTTCGCCTCAAAATGGCCAAAAGTTGCAATACTCCTCCAAAGGAACAATTTTGCCTCAAAAGGGAAAGAAGTTGCAATACCCCCCCAAAGGAACAGTTTCGCCTCAAAATGGCCAAAATTGCAATACCCCCCAAAGGAACATTTTCGCCTCAAAATGGCCAAAAGTTGCAACACCCCCCAAAGGAACAATTTCGCCTCAAAATGGCCAAAAGTTGCAATATCCCCCCCAAAGGATCAATTTCGCCTCAAAATGGCCCAAAAATTACAATACTACCCCAAAGGAACAATTTTTCCTCAAAATTACCAAAAGTTGCAATATACCCTTTCAAAGGAACAGTTTTGCCTCAAAATGGCCAAAAGTTGCAAAAGTTGCAAGGGAATAATTTCGCCTCAAAATGGTCAAAAGTTGCAATACCCTCGCAAAGGAACAATTTCGCCTCAAAATGGCAAGAAGTTGCAATACCCCCCTAAAAAGGAACAATTTCGCCTCAAAATGGTCAAAAGTTGCAAAACCCCCAAAAGAACAATTTCGCCTCAAAATGGCCAAAAGTTGCATTACCCCCCAAAGGAACAAATTCGCCTCAAAATTGCAAAAAGTTGCAATACACCCCCAAAGGAACAATTTCGCCTGAAAATGGCCAAAAGTTGCAATACCCCCAAAGGAATAATTTCGCTTTAAAATGGCCAAAAGTTGCAATACCCCCCCCAAAGGAGCAATTTCGCCTCAAAATGGCCAAAAGTTGCAATACTCCCCTGAAAGGATCAAATTCGTCTTAAAATTGCAAAAAATTGCATAACCCCCCAAAGGAACAATTTCGCCTCAAAATGGCCAAAAGTTGCATTACCCCCCAAAGGAATAATTTTGACTCAAAACTGCAAAAAGTTGCAATACCCCCCTGAAAGGAACAAATTCGAATCAAAATTGCAAAAAATTGCATAACTCCCCAAAGGAACAATTTCGCCTCAAAATGGCCAAAAGTTGAAATACTCCCCCAAAGGAACAATTTTGACTTAAAATTGCCAAAAGTTGCAATACCCCCCTGAAAGGAACAATTTCGCTTTAAAATGGCCAAAAGTTGCAATACCCCCCCAAAGGAACAATTTTTCCTCAAAATAGCCAAAAGTTGGAATACCCCCCAAAGGAACAATTTCGCCTCAAAATGGCCAAAAGTTGCAATACCCCCCTGAAAGGAACAAATTCGCCTCAAAATTGCAAAAAATTGCATAACCCCCCAAAGGAACAATTTTGCCTCAAAATTGCAAAAAGTTGCAATACACCCCCAAAGGAACAATTTCGCCTGAAAATGGCCAAAAGTTGCAATACCCCCCAAAGGAATAATTTCGCTTTAAAATGGCCAAAAGTTGCAATACCCCCCCAAAGGAGCAATTTCGCCTCAAAATGGACAAAAGTTGCAATACTCCCCTGAAAGGATCAAATTCGTCTTAAAATTGCAAAAAATTGCATAACCCCCCAAAGGAACAATTTCGCCTCAAAATGGCCAAAAGTTGCAATACCCCCCCAAAGGAACAATTTCGCATCAAAATTGCAAAAAATTGCAATACCCCCCCAAAGGAACAATTTCGCATCAAAATGGCCAAAAGTTGCAATACCCCCCCAAAGGAACAATTTCGCCTCAAAATGGCCAAAAGTTGCATTACCCCCCAAAGGAACAATTTTGACTCAAAACTGCCAAAAGTTGCAATACCCCCCTGAAAGGAACAAATTCGAATCAAAATTGCAAAAAATTGCATAACCCCCCAAAGAAACAATTTCGCCTCAAAATGGCCAAAGGTTGCAATACCCCCCAAAGGAACAATTTCGCTTTAAAATTGCCAAAAGGTGCAATACCCCCCTAAAGGAACAATTTCGCCTCAAAATGGCCAAAAGTTGCAATACCCACCCCAAAGGAACAATTTTGACTCAAAATTGCCAAAAGTTGCAATACCCCCCCAAAGGAACAATTTCACCTGAAAATGGCCAAAAGTTGCAATACCCCCCCAAAGGAACAAATTCGCCTCAAAATGGGCAAAAGTTGCAATACCCCCCTGAAAGGAACAAATCTGCCTTAAAATTGCCAAAAGTTGCAATAGCCTCCCAAAGGAACAATTTCGCCTCAAAATGGCCAAAAGTTGCAATACCCCCCAAAGGAAGAAATTCGCCTTAAAATGGCCAAAAGTTGCAATACCCCCCCAAAGAAACAAATTCGCCTCAAAATTGCCAAAAGTTGCAATACCCCCCCAAACTAACAATTTTGCCTCAAAATGGCCAAAAGTTGCAATACCCACCCCAAAGGAACAATTTTGACTCAAAATTGCCAAAAGTTGCAATAACCCCCCAAAGGAACAAATTCGCCTCAAAATTGCCAAAAGTTGCAATACCCCCCCAAACGAACAATTTCGCCTTAAAATGGCCAAAAGTTGCAATACCCAACCCAAAGGAACAATTTTGACTCAAAATTGCCAAAAGTTGCAATACCCCCCAAAGGAACAATTTCACCTGAAAATGGCCAAAAGTTGCAATACCCCCCCAAAGGAACAGTTTATCCTCAAAATGGCCAAAATTGCAATACCCCCCAAAGGAACAATTTCGCCTCAAAATGGCCCAAAAATTAAAATACTACCCCAAAGGAACAATTTTGCCTCAAAAATACCAAAAGTTGAAATATACTCTTTCAAAGGAACAGTTTTGCCTCAAAATGGCCAAGAGTTGCAAAAGTTGCAAAAAAACAATTTCGCCTCAAAATGGCCAGAAGTTGCAATACCCCCCTAAAAAGGAACAATTTCGCCTCAAAATGGTCAAAAGTTGCAAAACCCCCAAAGGAACAATTTCGCCTCAAAATGGCCAAAAGTTGCATTACCCCCCAAAGGAACAAATTCGCCTCAAAATTGCAAAAAGTTGCAATACCCCCCCAAAGGAACAATTTCGCCTGAAAATGGCCAAAATTTGCAATACCCCCAAAGGAGCAATTTCGCCTCAAAATTGCCAAAAGTTGCAATACCCCCCCAAAGGAGCAATTTCGCATCAAAATGGCCAAAAGTTACAATACTCCCCCAAAGGAACAATTTTGACTCAAAATGGCCAAAAGTTCCAATACCCTCCCAAAGGAACAAATTCGCCTCAAAATGGCCAAAAGTTGCAATAGCCTCCCAAAGGAACAATTTCGCCTCAAAATGGCCAAAAGTTGCATTACCCCCCCAAAGGAACAAATTCGCTTCAAAATGGCCAAAAGTTGCAATACCCCCCAAAGGAATAATTTCGCCTCAAAATGGCCAAAAGTTGCATAACCCCCCAAAAGGAACAATTTCGCCTCAAAATGGCCAAAAGTTGAAATACTCCCCCAAAGGAACAATTTTGGCTCAAAATTGCCAAAAGTTGCAATACCCCCCCCAAAGGAACAATTTCGCTTTAAAATGGCCAAACGTTGCAATACGCCCTCAAAGGAACAATTTCGCCTCAAAATGGCCAAAAGTTGCAATACCCACCCCAAAGGAACAATTTCGCCTCAAAATTGCCAAAAGGTGCAATACCCCCCCAAAGGAACAATTTCGCCTCAAAATGGCCAAAAGTTGCAATACCCACCCCAAAGGAACAATTTTGACTCAAAATTGCCAAAAGTTGCAATACCCCCCCCCCAAAGGAGCAATTTCGCATCAAAATGGCCAAAAGTTACAATACCCCCCCAAAGGAACAAATGTGCCTCAAAATGGGCAAAAGTTGCAATACCCCCCTGAAAGGAACAAATCCGCCTTAAAATTGCCAAAAGTTGCAATAGCCTCCCAAAGGAACAATTTCGCCTCAAAATGGCCAAAAGTTGCAATACCCCCAAAGGAAGAAATTCGCCTCAAAATGGCCAAAAGTTGCAATACCCCCCCAAAGGAACAAATTCGCCTCAAAATTGCCAAAAGTTGCAATACCCCCCCAAAGGAACAATTTCGCCTCAAAATGGCCAAAAGTTGCAATACCCACCCCAAAGGAACAATTTTGACTCAAAATTGCCAAAAGTTGCAATACCCCCCCAAAGGAACAATTTCACCTGAAAATGGCCAAAAGTTGCAATACCCCCCCAAAGGAGCAATTTCGCATCAAAATGGCCAAAAGCTGCAATACTCCTCCAAAGGAACAATTTTGCCTCAAAAGGGAAAGAAGTTGCAATACCCCCCCAAAGGAACAGTTTCGCCTCAAAATGGCCAAAATTGCAATACCCCCCAAAGGAACAATTTCGCCTCAAAATGGCCAAAAGTTGCAACACCCCCCAAAGGAACAATTTCGCCTCAAAATGGCCAAAAGTTGCAATATCCCCCCCAAAGGATCAATTTCGCCTCAAAATGGCCCAAAAATTACAATACTACCCCAAAGGAACAGTTTTGCCTCAAAATGGCCAAAAGTTGCAAAAGTTGCAAGGGAATAATTTCGCCTCAAAATGGTCAAAAGTTGCAATACCCCCCTAAACAGGAACAATTTCGCCTCAAAATGGTCAAAAGTTGCAAAACCCCCAAAGGAACAATTTCGCATCAAAATGGCCAAAAGTTACAATAAACCTCCAAAGGAAAAAATTTGCCTCAAAATGGGCAAAAGCTGCAATACCCCCCTGAAAGGAACAAATTCGCCTTAAAATTGCAAAAAATTGCATAACCCCCCAAAGGAACAATTTCGCCTCAAAATGGCCAAAAGTTGAAATACTCCCCCAAAGGAACAATTTTGACTCAAAATGGCCAAAAGTTCCAATACCCCCCCAAAGGAACAAATTTGCCTCAAAATGGCCAAAAGTTGAAATAGCCTCCCAAAGGAACAATTTCACCTCAAAATGGCCAAAAGTTGCAATACCCCCCCAAAGGAACAATTTCGCCTCAAAATGGCCAAAAGTTGCATTACCCCCCCAAAGGAACAAATTCGCCTCAAAATGGCCAAAAGTTTCAATACCCCCCAAAGGTATAATTTCGCCTCAAAATGGCCAAAAGTTGCAATACTCCCCTGAAAAGATCATATTCGTCTTAAAATTGCAAAAAATTGCATAACCCCCCAAAGGAACAATTTCGCCTCAAAATGGCCAAAAGTTGCAATACCCCCCAAAGGAACAATTTTGACTCAAAACTGCCAAAAGTTGCAATACCCCCCCAAAGCAGCAATTTCGCCTCAAAATGGCCAAAAGTTGCAATACCCCCCTGAAAGTAACAAATTCGCCTCAAAATTGCAAAAAATTGCATAACCCCCAAAGGAACAATTTCGCCTCAAAATGGCCAAAAGTTGAAATACTCCCCCAAAGGAACAATTTTGACTTAAAATTGCGAAAAGTTGCAATACCCCCCCAAAGGAACAATTTCGCTTTAAAATAGCCAAAAGTTGCAATACCCCCCTGAAAGGAACAAATTCGCCTCAAAATTGCGAAAAATTGCATAACCCCCCAAAGGAACAATTTTGACTCAAAATTGCCAAAAGTTGCAATACCCCCCCAAAGGAACAAATTCGCTTTAAAATGGCCAAAAGTTGCAATACGCCCTCAAAGGAACAATTTCGCCTCAAAATAGCCAAAAGTTGCAATACCCCCCCAAAGGAACAATTTCACCTCAAAATGGCCAAAAGTTGCAATACCCCCCAAAGGAAAAAATTCGCCTCAAAATGGCCAAAAGTTGCAATAGCCTCCCAAAGGAACAATTTCACCTCAAAATGGCCAAAAGTTGCAATACCCCCCCAAAGGAACAATTTCGCCTCAAAATGGCCAAAAGTTGCATTACCCCCCCAAAGGAACAAATTCGCCTCAAAATGGCCAAAAGTTTCAATACCCCCAAAAGGTATAATTTCGCCTCAAAATGGCCAAAAGTTGCAATACTCCCCTGAAAGGATCATATTCGTCTTAAAATTGCAAAAAATTGCATAACCCCCCAAAGGAACAATTTCGCCTCAAAATGGCCAAAAGTTGCAATACCCCCCAAAGGAACAATTTCGCATCAAAATTGCAAAAAGTTGCAATACCCCCCCAAAGGAACAATTTCGCATCAAAATGGCCAAAAGTTGCAATACCCCCCAAAGGAACAATTTCGCCTCAAAATGGCCAAAAGTTGCAATACCCCCCAAAGGAACAATTTTGACTCAAAACTGCCAAAAGTTGCAATACCCCCCCAAAGCAGCAATTTCGCCTCAAAATGGCCAAAAGTTGTAATACCCCCCTGAAAGGAACAAATTCGCTTCAAAATTGCGAAAAATTGCATAACCCCCAAAGGAACAATTTTGCCTCAAAATGGCCAAAAGTTGAAATACTCCCCCAAAGGAACAATTTTGACTCAAAATTGCCAAAAGTTGCAATACCCCCCAAAAGAACAAATTCGCTTTAAAATGGCCAAAAGTTGCAATACGCCCTCAAAGGAACAATTTCGCCTCAAAATAGCCAAAAGTTGCAATACTCCCCCAAAGGAACAATTTCACCTCAAAATGGCCAAAAGTTGCAATACCCCCCAAAGGAAAAAATTCGCCTCAAAATGGCCAAAAGTTGCAATAGCCTCCCAAAGGAACAATTTGACCTCAAAATGGCCAAAAGTTGCAATACCCCCCCAAAGGAACAATTTCGCCTCAAAATGGCCAAAAGTTGCATTACCCCCCCAAAGGAACAAATTCGCCTCAAAATGGCCAAAAGTTTCAATACCCCCAAAAGGTATAATTTCGCCTCAAAATGGCCAAAAGTTGCAATACTCCCCTGAAAGGATCATATTCGTCTTAAAATTGCAAAAAATTGCATAACCCCCCAAAGGAACAATTTCGCCTCAAAATGGCCAAAAGTTGCAATACCCCCCAAAGGAACAATTTCGCATCAAAATTGCAAAAAGTTGCAATACCCCCCCAAAGGAACAATTTCGCATCAAAATGGCCAAAAGTTGCAATACCCCCCAAAGGAACAATTTCGCCTCAAAATGGCCAAAAGTTGCAATACCCCCCAAAGGAACAATTTTGACTCAAAACTGCCAAAAGTTGCAATACCCCCCCAAAGCAGCAATTTCGCCTCAAAATGGCCAAAAGTTGTAATACCCCCCTGAAAGGAACAAATTCGCTTCAAAATTGCGAAAAATTGCATAACCCCCAAAGGAACAATTTTGCCTCAAAATGGCCAAAAGTTGAAATACTCCCCCAAAGGAACAATTTTGACTCAAAATTGCCAAAAGTTGCAATACCCCCCAAAAGAACAAATTCGCTTTAAAATGGCCAAAAGTTGCAATACGCCCTCAAAGGAACAATTTCGCCTCAAAATAGCCAAAAGTTGCAATACCCCCCCAAAGGAACAATTTCACCTCAAAATGGCCAAAAGTTGCAATACCCCCCAAAGGAAAAAATTCGCCTCAAAATGGCCAAAAGTTGCAATAGCCTCCCAAAGGAACAATTTCACCTCAAAATGGCCAAAAGTTGCAATACCCCCCCAAAGGAACAATTTCGCCTCAAAATGGCCAAAAGTTGCATTACCCCCCCAGAGGAACAAATTCGCCTCAAAATGGCCAAAAGTTTCAATACCCCCAAAAGGTATAATTTCGCCTCAAAATGGCCAAAAGTTGCAATACTCCCCTGAAAGGATCATATTCGTCTTAAAATTGCAAAAAATTGCATAACCCCCCAAAGGAACAATTTCGCCTCAAAATGGCCAAAAGTTGCAATACCCCCCAAACGAACAATTTCGCATCAAAATTGCAAAAAGTTGCAATACCCCCCCAAAGGAACAATTTCGCATCAAAATGGCCAAAAGTTGCAATACCCCCCCAAAGGAACAATTTCGCCTCAAAATGGCCAAAAGTTGCAATACCCCCCCAAAGCAGCAATTTCGCCTCAAAATGGCCAAAAGTTGCAATACCCCCCTGAAAGTAACAAATTCGCCTCAAAATTGCAAAAAATTGCATAACCCCCAAAGGAACAATTTCGCCTCAAAATGGCCAAAAGTTGCAATACCCCCCCAAAGGAACAATTTCGCTTTAAAATGGCAAAAAGTTGCAATACCCCCCTGAAAGGAACAAATTCGCCTCAAAATTGCGAAAAATTGCATAACCCCCCAAAGGAACAATTTTGCCTCAAAATGGCCAAAAGTTGAAATACTCCCCCAAAGGAACAATTTTGACTCAAAATTGCCAAAAGTTGCAATACCCCCCAAAAGAACAAATTCGTTTTAAAATGGCCAAAAGTTGCAATACGCCCTCAAAGGAACAATTTCGCCTCAAAATAGCCAAAAGTTGCAATACCCCCCCAAAGGAACAATTTCACCTCAAAATGGCCAAAAGTTGCAATACCCCCCAAAGGAACAATTTCGCCTCAAAATGGCCAAAAGTTGCAATACCCACCCCAAAGGAACAATTTCACCTGAAAATGGGCAAAAGTTGCAATACCCCCCTGAAAGGAACAAATCCGCCTCATAATTGCAAAAATTTCCATAACCCCCCAAAGGAACAACTTCGCCTCAAAATGGCCAAAAGTTGAAATACTCACCCGAAGGAACAATTTTGACTCAAAATGGCCAAAAGTTCCAATACCCCCCCAAAGGAACAAATTCGCCTCAAGGTGGCCAAAAGTTGCAATAGCCCCCCAAAGGAACAATTTCGCCTCAAAATGGCCAAAAGTTGCAATACTCCTCCAAAGGAACAATTTTGCCTCAAAAGGGAAAGAAGTTGCAATACCCCCCCAAAGGAACAGTTTCGCCTCAAAATGGCCAAAATTGCAATACCCCCCAAAGGAACAATTTCGCCTTAAAATGGCCAAAAGTTGCAACACCCCCAAAGGAACAATTTCGCCTCAAAATGGCCAAAAGTTGCAATATCCCCCACAAAGGATCAATTTCGCCTCAAAATGGCCCAAAAATTACAATACTACCCCAAAGGAACAATTTTGCCTCAAAATTACCAAAAGTTGCAATACCCCTTCTAAGGAACAGTTTTGCCTCAAAATGGCCAAAAGTTGCAAAAGTTGCAAGGGAACAATTTCGCCTCAAAATGTTCAAAAGTTGCAATACCCTCGCAAAGGAACAATTTCGCCTCAAAATGGTCAAAAGTTGCAAAACCCCCAAAGGAACAATTTCTCCTCAAAATGGCCAAAAGTTGCATTACCCCCAAAGGAACAAATTCACCTCAAAATTGCAAAAAGTTGCAATACCCCCCAAAGGAACAATTTCGCCATAAAATGGCCAAAATTTGCAATACCCCCAAAGGAGCAATTTCGCCTCAAAATTGCCAAAAGTTGCAATACCCCCACAAAGGAACAATTTCACCTGCAAATGGCCAAAAGTTTCAATAGCCCCCCAAAGGAACAATTTCGCCTCAAAATGGCCAAAAGTTGCAATAAACCCCCAAAGGAAAAAATTCGCCTCAAAATGGGCAAAAGTTGCATCACCCCCCTGAAAGGAACAAATTCGCCTTAAAATTGCAAAAAATTGCATAACCCCCAAAGGAACAATTTCGCCTCAAAATGGCCAAAAGTTGAAATACCCCCCCAAAGGAAGAATTTCGCCTGAAAATGGCCAAAAGTTGCAATACCATCCCAAAGGAACAGTTTCGCTTTAAAATGGCCAAAAGTTGCAATACCGCCCCAAAGGAACAATTTCGCCTGAAAATGGCCAAAAGTTGCAATACCCCCCCAAAGACACAATTTCGCCTCAAAATGGCCAAAAGTGTCAATACCCCTCCAAAGGAACAAATTCGCCTCAAAATGGCCAAAAGTTGCAATACCCCCCAAAGGAACAATTTCGCCTGAAAATGGCCAAAAGTTGCAATACCCACCCCAAAGGAACAATTTTGAATCAAAACTGCCAAAAGCTGCAATACCCCCCCAAAGGATCAATTTCGCCTCAAAATGGCCAAAAGTTGCAATACCCCCCCAAAGGAGCAATTTCGCCTCAAAATGGCCAAAAGTTGCAATACCCCCCTGAAAGGAACAAATTCACCTCAAAATTGCAAAAAATTGCATAACCCCCAAAGGAACAATTTCACATCAAAATGGCCAGAAGTTGAAATAATCCCCCAAAGGAACAATTTTGACTCAAAATTGCCAAAAGTTTCAATACCCCCCAAAGGAACAAATTCGCCTCAAAATGGCCAAAAGTTGCAATACTCCTCCAAAGGAACAATTTTGCCTCAAAAGGGAAAGAAGTTGCAATACCCCCCCAAAGGAACAGTTTCGCCTCAAAACGGCCAAAATTGCAATACCCCCCAAAGGAACAATTTCGCCTCAAAACGGCCAAAATTGCAATACCCCCCAAAGGAACAATTTCGCCTCAAAATGGTCAAAAGTTGCAACACCCCCCAAAGGAACAATTTCGCCTCAAAATGGCCAAAAGTTGCAATATCCCCCCCCAAAGGATCAATTTCGCCTCAAAATGGCCAAAAGTTGCAATTCACCTCCGAAGGAACAATTTCGCCTCAAAATGGCCAAAAGTTGCAATACCCCCCCAAAGGAACAATTTCGCCTGAAAATGGCCAAAAATTGCAATACCCCCCAAAAGAACAATTTCGCCTCAAAATGGCCAAAAGTTGCAATACCCCCCCAAAGGAACAATTTCGCCTGAAAATGGCCAAAAATTGCAATACCCCCCAAAAGAACAATTTCGCCTCAAAATGGCCAAAAGTTGCAATTCCCCTCTGAAGGAACAATTTCGCCTCAAAATGGCCAAAAGTTGCAATACCCCCCCAAAGGAACAATTTCGCCTGAAAATGGCCAAAAATTGCAATACCCCCCAAAAGAACAATTTCGCCTCAAAATGGCCAAAAGTTGAAATACCCCCCCAAAGGAACAATTTCACGTCAATATGGCCAAAAGTTGAAATACTCCCCCAAAGGAACAATTTTGACTCAAAATTGCCAAAAGTTGCAATACCCCCAAAGGAACAATTTCGTCTGAAAATGGCCGAAAGTTGCAATACCCTCCCAAAGGAACAGTTTCGCTTCAAAATAGCCAAAAGTTGCAATACCCCCCCAAAGGAACAATTTCGCCTCAAAATAGCCAAAAGTTGCAATACCCCCCCAAAGGAACAATTTCGCCTCAAAATGGCCAAAAGTTGCAATCCCCCCAAAGGAACAAATTCGCCTCAAAATGGCCAAAAGTTGCAATTCCCCTCCAAAGGAACAATTTCGCCTCAAAATGGCCAAAAGTTGCAATACCCCCCCAAAGGAACAATTTCGCCTGAAAATGGCCAAAAGTTGCAATACCCCCCCAAAGGAACAATTTCACCTCAAAATGGCCAAAAGTTGCAATACCCCCCAAAGGAACAATTTCGCCTCAAAATGGCCAAAAGTTGCAATACCCACCCCAAAGGAACAATTTCACCTGAAAATGGGCAAAAGTTGCAATACCCCCCTGAAAGGAACAAATCCGCCTCATAATTGCAAAAATTTCCATAACCCCCCAAAGGAACAACTTCGCCTCAAAATGGCCAAAAGTTGAAATACTCACCCGAAGGAACAATTTTGACTCAAAATGGCCAAAAGTTCCAATACCCCCCCAAAGAAACAAATTCGCCTCAAGGTGGCCAAAAGTTGCAATAGCCCCCCAAAGGAACAATTTCGCCTCAAAATGGCCAAAAGTTGCAATACTCCTCCAAAGGAACAATTTTGCCTCAAAAGGGAAAGAAGTTGCAATACCCCCCCAAAGGAACAGTTTCGCCTCAAAATGGCCAAAATTGCAATACCCCCCAAAGGAACAATTTCGCCTTAAAATGGCCAAAAGTTGCAACACCCCCCAAAGGATCAATTTCGCCTCAAAATGGCCCAAAAATTACAATACTACCCCAAAGGAACAATTTTGCCTCAAAATTACCAAAAGTTGCAATACCCCTTCTAAGGAACAGTTTTGCCTCAAAATGGCCAAAAGTTGCAAAAGTTGCAAGGGAACAATTTCGCCTCAAAATGTTCAAAAGTTGCAATACCCTCGCAAAGGAACAATTTCGCCTCAAAATGGTCAAAAGTTGCAAAACCCCCAAAGGAACAATTTCTCCTCAAAATGGCCAAAAGTTGCATTACCCCCCAAAGGAACAAATTCACCTCAAAATTGCAAAAAGTTGCAATACCCCCCAAAGGAACAATTTCGCCATAAAATGGCCAAAATTTGCAATACCCCCAAAGGAGCAATTTCGCCTCAAAATTGCCAAAAGTTGCAATACCCCCCCAAAGGAACAATTTCACCTGAAAATGGCCAAAAGTTGCAATAGCCCCCCAAAGGAACAATTTCGCCTCAAAATGGCCAAAAGTTGCAATAAACCCCCAAAGGAAAAAATTCGCCTCAAAATGGGCAAAAGTTGGATCACCCCCCTGAAAGGAACAAATTCGCCTTAAAATTGCAAAAAATTGCATAACCCCCAAAGGAACAATTTCGCCTCAAAATGGCCAAAAGTTGAAATACCCTCCCAAAGGAAGAATTTCGCCTGAAAATGGCCAAAAGTTGCAATACCCTCCCAAAGGAACAGTTTCGCTTTAAAATGGCCAAAAGTTGCAATACCGCCCCAAAGGAACAATTTCGCCTGAAAATGGCCAAAAGTTGCAATACCCCCCCCAAAGACACAATTTCGCCTCAAAATGGCCAAAAGTTGCAATACCCCTCCAAAGGAACAAATTCGCCTCAAAATGGCCAAAAGTTGCAATACCCCCCAAAGGATCAATTTCGCCTCAAAATGGCCAAAAGTTGAAACACCCCCCCAAAGGAGCAATTTCGCCTCAAAATGGCCAAAAGTTGCAATACCCCCCTGAAAGGAACAAATTCACCTCAAAATTGCAAAAAATTGCATAACCCCCAAAGGAACAATTTCACATCAAAATGGCCAAAAGTTGAAATACTCCCCCAAAGGAACAATTTTTACTCAAAATTGCCAAAAGTTTCAATACCCCCCAAAGGAACAAATTCGCCTCAAAATGGCCAAAAGTTACAATACTCCTCCAAAGGAACAATTTTGCCTCAAAAGGGAAAGAAGTTGCAATACCCCCCCCAAAGGAACAATTTCACCTCAAAATGGTCAAAAGTTGCAACACCCCCCAAAGGAACAATTTCGCCTCAAAATGGCCAAAAGTTGCAATATCTCCCCCAAAGGATCAATTTCGCCTCAAAATGGCCAAAAGTTGCAATTCCCCTCCGAAGTAACAATTTCGCCTCAAAATGGCCAAAAGTTGCAATACCCCCCCAAAGGAACAATTTCGCCTGAAAATGGCCAAAAATTGCAATACCCCCCAAAAGAACAATTTCGCCTCAAAATGGCCAAAAGTTGAAATACCCCCCCAAAGGAACAATTTCACGTCAAAATAGCCAAAAGTTGAAATACTCCCCCAAAGGAACAATTTTGACTCAAAATTGCCAAAAGTTGCAATACCCCCCAAAGGAACAATTTCGCCTCAAAATGTTCAAAAGTTGCAATACCCTCGCAAAGGAACAATTTCGCCTCAAAATGGTCAAAAGTTGCAAAACCCCCAAAGGAACAATTTCTCCTCAAAATGGCCAAAAGTTGCATTACCCCCCAAAGGAACAAATTCACCTCAAAATTGCAAAAAGTTGCAATACCCCCCAAAGGAACAATTTCGCCATAAAATGGCCAAAATTTGCAATACCCCCAAAGGAGCAATTTCGCCTCAAAATTGCCAAAAGTTGCAATACCCCCCCAAAGGAACAATTTCACCTGAAAATGGCCAAAAGTTGCAATAGCCCCCCAAAGGAACAATTTCGCCTCAAAATGGCCAAAAGTTGCAATAAACCCCCAAAGGAAAAAATTCGCCTCAAAATGGGCAAAAGTTGCATCACCCCCCTGAAAGGAACAAATTCGCCTTAAAACTGCAAAAAATTGCATAACCCCCAAAGGAACAATTTCGCCTCAAAATGGCCAAAAGTTGAAATACCCCCCCAAAGGAAGAATTTCGCCTGAAAATGGCCAAAAGTTGCAATACCATCCCAAAGGAACAGTTTCGCTTTAAAATGGCCAAAAGTTGCAATACCGCCCCAAAGGAACAATTTCGCCTGAAAATGGCCAAAAGTTGCAATACCCCCCCAAAGACACAATTTCGCCTCAAAATGGCCAAAAGTGTCAATACCCCTCCAAAGGAACAAATTCGCCTCAAAATGGCCAAAAGTTGCAATACCCCCCAAAGGAGCAATTTCGCCTGAAAATGGCCAAAAGTTGCAATACCCACCCCAAAGGAACAATTTTGAATCAAAACTGCCAAAAGCTGCAATACCCCCCCAAAGGATCAATTTCGCCTCAAAATGGATAAAAGTTGCAATACCCCCCCAAAGGAGCAATTTCGCCTCAAAATGGCCAAAAGTTGCAATACCCCCCTGAAAGGAACAAATTCACCTCAAAATTGCAAAAAATTGCATAACCCCCAAAGGAACAATTTCACATCAAAATGGCCAAAAGTTGAAATACTCCCCCAAAGGAACAATTTTGACTCAAAATTGCCAAAAGTTTCAATACCCCCCAAAGGAACAAATTCGCCTCAAAATGGCCAAAAGTTGCAATACTCCTCCAAAGGAACAATTTTGCCTCAAAAGGGAAAGAAGTTGCAATACCCCCCCAAAGGAACAGTTTCGCCTCAAAACGGCCAAAATTGCAATACCCCCCAAAGGAACAATTTCGCCTCAAAACGGCCAAAATTGCAATACCCCCCAAAGGAACAATTTCGCCTCAAAATGGTCAAAAGTTGCAACACCCCCCAAAGGAACAATTTCGCCTCAAAATGGCCAAAAGTTGCAATATCCCCCCCAAAGGATCAATTTCGCCTCAAAATGGCCAAAAGTTGCAATTCACCTCCGAAGGAACAATTTCGCCTCAAAATGGCCAAAAGTTGCAATACCCCCCCAAAGGAACAATTTCGCCTGAAAATGGCCAAAAATTGCAATACCCCCCAAAAGAACAATTTCGCCTCAAAATGGCCAAAAGTTGAAATACCCCCCCAAAGGAACAATTTCACGTCAAAATGGCCAAAAGTTGAAATACTCCCCCAAAGGAACAATTTTGACTCCAGATTGCCAAAAGTTGCAATACCCCCCAAAGGAACAATTTCGCCTGAAAATGGCCGAAAGTTGCAATACCCTCCCAAAGGAACAGTTTCGCTTCAAAATAGCCAAAAGTTGCAATATCCCCCCAAAGGAACAATTTCGCCTCAAAATAGCCAAAAGTTGCAATACCCCCCCAAAGGAACAATTTCGCCTCAAAATGGCCAAAAGTTGCAATCCCCCCAAAGGAACAAATTCGCCTCAAAATGGCCAAAAGTTGCAATTCCCCTCCAAAGGAACAATTTCGCCTCAAAATGGCCAAAAGTTGCAATACCCCCCCAAAGGAACAATTTCGCCTGAAAATGGCCAAAAGTTGCAATACCCCCCCAAAGGAACAATTTCACCTCAAAATGGCCAAAAGTTGCAATACCCCCCAAAGGAACAATTTCGCCTCAAAATGGCCAAAAGTTGCAATACCCACCCCAAAGGAACAATTTCACCTGAAAATGGGCAAAAGTTGCAATACCCCCCTGAAAGGAACAAATCCGCCTCATAATTGCAAAAATTTCCATAACCCCCCAAAGGAACAACTTCGCCTCAAAATGGCCAAAAGTTGAAATACTCACCCGAAGGAACAATTTTGACTCAAAATGGCCAAAAGTTCCAATACCCCCTCAAAGGAACAAATTCGCCTCAAGGTGGCCAAAAGTTGCAATAGCCCCCCAAAGGAACAATTTCGCCTCAAAATGGCCAAAAGTTGCAATACTCCTCCAAAGGAACAATTTTGCCTCAAAAGGGAAAGAAGTTGCAATACCCCCCCAAAGGAACAGTTTCGCCTCAAAATGGCCAAAATTGCAATACCCCCCAAAGGAACAATTTCGCCTTAAAATGGCCAAAAGTTGCAACACCCCCCAAAGGATCAATTTCGCCTCAAAATGGCCCAAAAATTACAATACTACCCCAAAGGAACAATTTTGCCTCAAAATTACCAAAAGTTGCAATACCCCTTCTAAGGAACAGTTTTGCCTCAAAATGGCCAAAAGTTGCAAAAGTTGCAAGGGAACAATTTCGCCTCAAAATGTTCAAAAGTTGCAATACCCTCGCAAAGGAACAATTTCGCCTCAAAATGGTCAAAAGTTGCAAAACCCCCAAAGGAACAATTTCTCCTCAAAATGGCCAAAAGTTGCATTACCCCCCAAAGGAACAAATTCACCTCAAAATTGCAAAAAGTTGCAATACCCCCCAAAGGAACAATTTCGCCATAAAATGGCCAAAATTTGCAATACCCCCAAAGGAGCAATTTCGCCTCAAAATTGCCAAAAGTTGCAATACCCCCCCAAAGGAACAATTTCACCTGAAAATGGTCAAAAGTTGCAATAGCCCCCCAAAGGAACAATTTCGCCTCAAAATGGCCAAAAGTTGCAATAAACCCCCAAAGGAAAAAATTCGCCTCAAAATGGGCAAAAGTTGGATCACCCCCCTGAAAGGAACAAATTCGCCTTAAAATTGCAAAAAATTGCATAACCCCCAAAGGAACAATTTCGCCTCAAAATGGCCAAAAGTTGAAATACCCCCCCAAAGGAAGAATTTCGCCTGAAAATGGCCAAAAGTTGCAATACCCTCCCAAAGGAACAGTTTCGCTTTAAAATGGCCAAAAGTTGCAATACCGCCCCAAAGGAACAATTTCGCCTGAAAATGGCAAAAAGTTGCAATACCCCCCCCAAAGACACAATTTCGCCTCAAAATGGCCAAAAGTTGCAATACCCCTCCAAAGGAACAAATTCGCCTCAAAATGGCCAAAAGTTGCAATACCCCCCAAAGGAACAATTTCGCCTGAAAATGGCCAAAAGTTGCAATACCCACCCCAAAGGAACAATTTTGACTCAAAACTGCCAAAAGCTGCAATACCCCCCCAAAGGATCAATTTCGCCTCAAAATGGCCAAAAGTTGCAATACCTTCCCAAAGGAGCAATTTCGCCTCAAAATGGCCAAAAGTTGCAATACCCCCCTGAAAGGAACAAATTCACCTCAAAATTGCAAAAAATTGCATAACCCCCAAAGGAACAATTTCACATCAAAATGGCCAAAAGTTGAAATACTCCCCCAAAGGAACAATTTTGACTCAAAATTGCCAAAAGTTTCAATACCCCCCAAAGGAACAAATTCGCCTCAAAATGGCCAAAAGTTACAATACTCCTCCAAAGGAACAATTTTGCCTCAAAAGGGAAAGAAGTTGCAATACCCCCCCCAAAGGAACAATTTCGCCTCAAAATGGTCAAAAGTTGCAACACCCCCCAAAGGAACAATTTCGCTTTAAAATGGCCAAAAGTTGCAATATCCCCCCCAAAGGATCAATTTCGCCTCAAAATGGCCAAAAGTTGCAATTCCCCTCCGAAGGAACAATTTCGCCTCAAAATGGCCAAAAGTTGCAATACCCCCCCAAAGGAACAATTTCGCCTGAAAATGGCCAAAAATTGCAATACCCCCCAAAAGAACAATTTCGCCTCAAAATGGCCAAAAGTTGAAATACCCCCCCAAAGGAACAATTTCACGTCAAAATGGCCAAAAGTTGAAATACTCCCCCAAAGGAACAATTTTGACTCAAAATTGCCAAAAGTTGCAATACCCCCCAAAGGAACAATTTCGCCTGAAAATGGCCGAAAGTTGCAATACCCTCCCAAAGGAACAGTTTCGCTTCAAAATAGCCAAAAGTTGCAATACCCCCCCAAAGGAACAATTTCGCCTCAAAATAGCCAAAAGTTGCAATACCCCCCCAAAGGAACAATTTCGCCTCAAAATGGCCAAAAGTTGCAATCCCCCCAAAGGAACAAATTCGCCTCAAAATGGCCAAAAGTTGCAATTCCCCTCCAAAGGAACAATTTCGCCTGAAAATGGCCAAAAATTGCAATACCCCCAAAAGAACAATTTCGCCTCAAAATGGCCAAAAGTTGCAATACCCCCCAAAGGAGCAATTTCGCCTCAAAATGGCCAAAATTTTCAATACCCCTCTGAAAGGAACAAATTCGCCTCAAAATTGCAAAAAATTGCATAACCCCCCAAAGTTAAAATTTCGCCTCAAAATGGCCAAAAGTTGAAATACTCCCCCAAAGGAACAATTTTGACTCAAAATAGCCAAAAGTTCCAATACCCCCCAAAGGAACAAATTCGCCTCAAAATGGCCAAAAGTTGCAATAGCCTCCCAAAGGAACAGTTTTGCTTCAAAATGGCCAAAAGTTGCAATACCCCCCCAAAGGAACAATTTCGCCTCAAAATGGCCAAAAGTTGCAATTCCCCCCCAATGGAGCAATTTTGCCTCAAAATGGCCAAAAGTTGCAATACCCCCCTGAAAGGAACAAATTCGCCTCAAAATTGCAAAAAATTGCATAACCCCCCAAAGGAACAATTTCGCCTCAAAATGGCCAAAAGTTGAAATACTCCCCCAAATGGAACAATTTTGACTCAAAATTGCCAAAAGTTGCAATACCCCCCCAAAGGAACAATTTCACCTGAAAATGGCCAAAAGTTGCAATACCCCCCAAAGGAGCAATTTCGCATCAAAATGGCCAAAAGTTACAATACCCCCTCAAAGGAACAAATTCGCCTCAAAATGGGCAAAAGTTGCAATACCCCCATAAAAGGAACAAATTCGCCTTAAAATTGCAAAAAATTGGATAACCCCCCAAAGGAACAATTTAGCCTCAAAATGGCCAAAAGTTGAAATACTCCCCCAAAGGAACAATTTTGACTCAAAATGGCCAAAAGTTCCAATATCCCCCCAAAGGAACAAATTCGCCTCAAAATGGCCAAAACTTGCTATAGCCTCCCAAAGGAACAATTTCGCCTCAAAATGGCCAAAAGTTGCAATACCCCCCAAAGGAACAATTTCGCCTCAAAATGACCAAAAGTTTCAATACCCCCCAAAGTAAGAAATTCGCCTCAAAATGGCCAAAAGTTGCAATACCCCCCCAAAGGAACAAATTCGCCTCAAAATGGCCAAAACTTGCTATAGCCTCCCAAAGGAACAATTTCGCCTCAAAATGGCCAAAAGTTGCAATACCCCCCAAAGGAACAATTTCGCCTCAAAATGACCAAAAGTTTCAATACCCCCCAAAGTAACAAATTCGCCTCAAAATGGCCAAAAGTTGCAATACCCCCCCAAAGGAACAATTTCGCATCAAAATGGCCAAAAGTTGCAATACCCCCCCAAAGGAGCAATTTTGCCTCAAAATGGCCAAAAGTTTCAATACCCCCCAAAGGAACAAATTCGCCTCAAAATGGCCAAAAGGTTCAATACCCCCCCAAAGGAACAATTTCGCCTCAAAATGGCCAAAAGTTGCAATACTCCTCCAAAGGAACAATTTTGCCTCAAAAGGGAAAGAAGTTGCAATACCCCCCAAAGGAACAATTTCGCCTCAAAATGGCCAAAAGTTGCAATACCCCTTCTAAGGAACAGTTTTGCCTCAAAATGGCCAAAAGTTGCAAAAGTTGCAAGGGAACAATTTCGCCTCAAAATGGTAAAAAGTTGCAATACCCTCGCAAAGGAACAATTTCGCCTCAAAATGGCCAGAAGTTGCAATACCCCCCTAAAAAGGAACAATTTCGCCTCAAAATGGCCAAAAGTTGCATTACCCCCCAAAGGAACAAATTTGCCTCAAAATTGCAAAAAGTTGCAATACCCCCCAAAGGAACAATTTCACCTGAAAATGGCCAAAAGTTGCAATAGCCTCCCAAAGGAACAATTTCACCTCAAAATGGCCAAAAGTTGCAATAGCCCCCCAAAGGAACAATTTCGCCTCAAAATGGCCAAAAGTTGCAATAAACCCCCAAAGGAAAAAATTCGCCTCAAAATGGGCAAAAGTTGCAATACCCCCCTGAAAGGAACAAATTCGCCTTAAAATTGCAAAAAATTGCATAACCCCCCAATGGAACAATTTCGCCTCAAAATGGTCAAAAGTTGAAATACTCCCCCAAAGGAACAATTTTGACTCAAAATGGCCAAAAGTTCCAAAACCCCCCCAATGGAACAATTTCGCCTGAAAATGGCCAAAAGTTGCAATACCCTCCCAAAGGAACAGTTTCGCTTTAAAATGGCCAAAAGTTGCAATACCGCCCCAAAGGAACAATTTCGCCTGAAAATGGCCAAAAGTTGCAATACCCCCCCAAAGGAACAATTTCGCCTCAAAATGGCCAAAAGTTGCAATACCCCCCCAAAGGAACAAATTCGCCTCAAAATGGCCAAAAGTTGCAATACCCCCCCAAAGGATCAATTTCCTCTGAAAATGGCCAAAAGTTGCAATACCCACCCAAAGGAACAATTTTGACTCAAAACTGCCAAAAGTTGCAATACCCCCCCAAAGGATCAATTTCGCCTCAAAATGGCCAAAAGTTGCAATACACCCCCAAAGGAGCAATTTTGCCTAAAAATGGCCAAAAGTTGCAATACCCCCCTGAAAGGAACAAATTCGCCTCAAAATTGCAAAAAATTGCATAACCCCCCAAAGGAACAATTTCGCCTCAAAATGGCCAAAAGTTGAAATACTCCCCCAAAAGGAACAATTTTGACTCAAAATTGCCAAAAGTTGCAATACTCCCCCAAAGGAACAATTTTACCTTAAAATGGCCAAAAGTTGCAATACCCCCCAAAGGAGCAATTTCGCATCAAAATGGCCAAAAGGTACAATACCCCCTCAAAGGAACAAATTCGCCTCAAAATGGGCAAAAGTTGCAATACCCCCCCTTGAAAGGAACAAATTCGCCTCAAAATGGCCAAAAGTTTCAATACCCCCCAAAGGACCAAATTCGCCTCAAAATGGCCAAAAGTTGCAATACCCCCCAAAGGAACAATTTCGCTTCAAAATGGCCAAAAGTTGCAATACCCCCCCAAAGGAGCAATTTTGCCTCAAAATGGCCAAAAGTTGCAATACTCCCCCAAAGGAACAATTTTGACTCAAAATGGCCAAAAGTTCCAATACCCCCCCAATTCGCCTCAAAATGGCCAAAAGTTGCAATAGCCTCCCAAAGGAACAATTTCACCTCAAAATGGCCAAAAGTTGCAATACCCCCCCAAAGGAACAATTTCGCCTCTAAATGGCCAAAAGTTGCATTACCCCCCCAAAGGAACAAATTTGCCTCAAAATGGCCAAAAGTTGCAATACCCCCCAAAGGAACAATTTCGCCTCAAAATGACCAAAAGTTGCAATACCCCCCCAAAGGAGCAATTTCGCCTCAAAATGGCCAAAAGTTGCAATACTCCCCTGAAAGGATCAAATTCGTCTTAAAATTGCAAAAAATTGCATAACCCCCCAAAGGAACAATTTCGCCTCAAAATGGCCAAAAGTTGCAATACCCCCCAAAGGAGCAATTTCGCATCAAAATGGCCAAAAGGTACAATACCCCCTCAAAGGAACAAATTCGCCTCAAAATGGGCAAAAGTTGCAATACCCCCCCTTGAAAGGAACAAATTCGCCTCAAAATGGCCAAAAGTTTCAATACCCCCCAAAGGACCAAATTCGCCTCAAAATGGCCAAAAGTTGCAATACCCCCCCAAAGGAGCAATTTTGCCTCAAAATGGCCAAAAGTTGCAATACTCCCCCAAAGGAACAATTTTGACTCAAAATGGCCAAAAGTTCCAATACCCCCCCAATTCGCCTTAAAATGGCCAAAAGTTGCAATAGCCTCCCAAAGGAACAATTTCACCTCAAAATGGCCAAAAGTTGCAATACCCCCCCAAAGGAACAATTTCGCCTCAAAATGGCCAAAAGTTGCATTACCCCCCCAAAGGAACAAATTCGCCTCAAAATGGCCAAAAGTTGCAATACCCCCCAAAGGAACAATTTCGCCTCAAAATGACCAAAAGTTGCAATACCCCCCCAAAGGAGAAATTTCGCCTCAAAATGGCCAAAAGTTGCAATACTCCCCTGAAAGGATCAAATTCGTCTTAAAATTGCAAAAAATTGCATAACCCCCCAAAGGAACAATTTCGCCTCAAAATGGCCAAAAGTTGCAATACCCCCCCAAAGGAACAATTTTTCCTCAAAATAGCCAAAAGTGGAATACCCCCCCAAGGAACAATTTCGCCTTAAATGGCCAAAAGTTGCAATACTCCCCTGAAAGGATCAAATTCGTCTTAAAATTGCAAAAAATTGCATAACCCCCCAAAGGAACAATTTCGCCTCAAAATGGCCAAAAGTTGCAATACCCCCCAAAGGAGCAATTTCGCATCAAAATGGCCAAAAGGTACAATACCCCCTCAAAGGAACAAATTCGCCTCAAAATGGGCAAAAGTTGCAATACCCCCCCTTGAAAGGAACAAATTCGCCTCAAAATGGCCAAAAGTTTCAATACCCCCCAAAGGACCAAATTCGCCTCAAAATGGCCAAAAGTTGCAATACCCCCCCAAAGGAGCAATTTTGCCTCAAAATGGCCAAAAGTTGCAATACTCCCCCAAAGGAACAATTTTGACTCAAAATGGCCAAAAGTTCCAATACCCCCCCAATTCGCCTCAAAATGGCCAAAAGTTGCAATAGCCTCCCAAAGGAACAATTTCACCTCAAAATGGCCAAAAGTTGCAATACCCCCCCAAAGGAACAATTTCGCCTCAAAATGGCCAAAAGTTGCATTACCCCCCCAAAGGAACAAATTCGCCTCAAAATGGCAAAAAGTTGCAATACCCCCCAAAGGAACAATTTCGCCTCAAAATGACCAAAAGTTGCAATACCCCCCCAAAGGAGCAATTTCGCCTCAAAATGGCCAAAAGTTGCAATACTCCCCTGAAAGGATCAAATTCGTCTTAAAATTGCAAAAAATTGCATAACCCCCAAAAGGAACAATTTCGCCTCAAAATGGCCAAAAGTTGCAATACCCCCCCAAAGGAACAATTTTTCCTCAAAATAGCCAAAAGTGGAATACCCTCCCAAAGGAGCAATTTTGCCTCAAAATGGCCAAAAGTTGCAATACTCCCCCAAAGGAACAATTTTGACTCAAAATGGCCAAAAGTTCCAATACCCCCCCAATTCGCCTCAAAATGGCCAAAAGTTGCAATAGCCTCCCAAAGGAACAATTTCACCTCAAAATGGCCAAAAGTTGCAATACCCCCCCAAAGGAACAATTTCGCCTCTAAATGGCCAAAAGTTGCATTACCCCCCCAAAGGAACAAATTTGCCTCAAAATGGCCAAAAGTTGCAATACCCCCCAAAGGAACAATTTCGCCTCAAAATGACCAAAAGTTGCAATACCCCCCCAAAGGAGCAATTTCGCCTCAAAATGGCCAAAAGTTGCAATACTCCCCTGAAAGGATCAAATTCGTCTTAAAATTGCAAAAAATTGCATAACCCCCCAAAGGAACAATTTCGCCTCAAAATGGCCAAAAGTTGCAATACCCCCCAAAGAAGCAATTTCGCATCAAAATGGCCAAAAGGTACAATACCCCCTAAAAGGAACAAATTCGCCTCAAAATGGGCAAAAGTTGCAATACCCCCCCTTGAAAGGAACAAATTCGCCTCAAAATGGCCAAAAGTTTCAATACCCCCCAAAGGACCAAATTCGCCTCAAAATGGCCAAAAGTTGCAATACCCCCCCAAAGGAGCAATTTTGCCTCAAAATGGCCAAAAGTTGCAATACTCCCCCAAAGGAACAATTTTGACTCAAAATGGCCAAAAGTTCCAATACCCCCCCAATTCGCCTTAAAATGGCCAAAAGTTGCAATAGCCTCCCAAAGGAACAATTTCACCTCAAAATGGCCAAAAGTTGCAATACCCCCCCAAAGGAACAATTTCGCCTCAAAATGGCCAAAAGTTGCATTACCCCCCCAAAGGAACAAATTCGCCTCAAAATGGCCAAAAGTTTCAATACCCCCCAAAGGAACAATTTCGCCTCAAAATGACCAAAAGTTGCAATACCCCCCCAAAGGAGCAATTTCGCCTCAAAATGGCCAAAAGTTGCAATACTCCCCTGAAAGGATCAAATTCGTCTTAAAATTGCAAAAAATTGCATAACCCCCCAAAGGAACAATTTCGCCTCAAAATGGCCAAAAGTTGCAATACCCCCCCAAAGGAACAATTTTTCCTCAAAATAGCCAAAAGTGGAATACCCCCCCAAAGGAACAATTTCGCCTCAAAATGGCCAAAAGTTGCAATACTCCCCTGAAAGGATCAAATTCGTCTTAAAATTGCAAAAAATTGCATAACCCCCCAAAGGAACAATTTCGCCTCAAAATGGCCAAAAGTTGCAATACCCCCCAAAGGAGCAATTTCGCATCAAAATGGCCAAAAGGTACAATACCCCCTCAAAGGAACAAATTCGCCTCAAAATGGGCAAAAGTTGCAATACCCCCCCTTGAAAGGAACAAATTCGCCTCAAAATGGCCAAAAGTTTCAATACCCCCCAAAGGACCAAATTCGCCTCAAAATGGCCAAAAGTTGCAATACCCCCCCAAAGGAGCAATTTTGCCTCAAAATGGCCAAAAGTTGCAATACTCCCCCAAAGGAACAATTTTGACTCAAAATGGCCAAAAGTTCCAATACCCCCCCAATTCGCCTCAAAATGGCCAAAAGTTGCAATAGCCTCCCAAAGGAACAATTTCACCTCAAAATGGCCAAAAGTTGCAATACCCCCCCAAAGGAACAATTTCGCCTCAAAATGGCCAAAAGTTGCATTACCCCCCCAAAGGAACAAATTCGCCTCAAAATGGCCAAAAGTTGCAATACCCCCCAAAGGAACAATTTCGCCTCAAAATGACCAAAAGTTGCAATACCCCCCAAAGGAGCAATTTCGCCTCAAAATGGCCAAAAGTTGCAATACTCCCCTGAAAGGATCAAATTCGTCTTAAAATTGCAAAAAATTGCATAACCCCCCAAAGGAACAATTTCGCCTCAAAATGGCCAAAAGTTGCAATACCCCCCCAAAGGAACAATTTTTCCTCAAAATAGCCAAAAGTGGAATACCCCCCCAAAGGAACAATTTCGCCTCAAAATGGCCAAAAGTTGCAATACCCCCCCAAAGGAACAAATTCACCTCAAAATTGCCAAAAGTTGCAATACCCCCCCAAAGGAACAATTCAGCCTCAAAATGGCCAAAAGTTGCAATACCCACCCCAAAGGAACAATTTCGCCTCAAAATGGCCAAAAGTTTCAATACCCCCCAAAGGAAAAAATTCGCCTCAAAATGGCCAAAAGTTGCAATACCCCCCCAAAGGAACAAATTCGCCTCAAAATTGCCAAAAGTTGCAATACCCCCCAAAAGGAACAATTTCACCTAAAAATGGCCAAAAGTTGCAATACCCCCCCAAAGGAACAATTTCGCCTCAAAATAGCCAAAAGTTGCAATACCCCCCCAAAGGAACAATTTCGCCTCAAAATGGCCAAAAGTTGCAATCCCCCCAAAGGAACAAATTCACCTCAAAATGGCCAAAAGTTGCAATTCCCCTCCAAAGGAACAATTTCGCCTCAAAATGGCCAAAAGTTGCAATACCCCCCCAAAGGAACAATTTCGCCTGAAAATGGCCTAAAATTGCAATACCCCCCAAAAGAACAATTTCGTCTCAAAATGGCCAAAAGTTGAAATACCCCCTCAAAGGAACAAATTCGCCTCAAAATGGGCAAAAGTTGCAATACCCCCCCTTGAAAGGAACAAATTCGCCTCAAAATGGCCAAAAGTTTCAATACCCCCCAAAGGACCAAATTCGCCTCAAAATGGCCAAAAGTTGCAATACCCCCCCAAAGGAGCAATTTTGCCTCAAAATGGCCAAAAGTTGCAATACTCCCCCAAAGGAACAATTTTGACTCAAAATGGCCAAAAGTTCCAATACCCCCCCAATTCGCCTCAAAATGGCCAAAAGTTGCAATAGCCTCCCAAAGGAACAATTTCACCTCAAAATGGCCAAAAGTTGCAATACCCCCCCAAAGGAACAATTTCGCCTGAAAATGGCCAAAAGTTGCATTACCCCCCCAAAGGAACAAATTCGCCTCAAAATGGCAAAAAGTTGCAATACCCCCCAAAGGAACAATTTCGCCTCAAAATGACCAAAAGTTGCAATACCCCCCCAAAGGAGCAATTTCGCCTCAAAATGGCCAAAAGTTGCAATACTCCCCTGAAAGGATCAAATTCGTCTTAAAATTGCAAAAAATTGCATAACCCCCCAAAGGAACAATTTCGCCTCAAAATGGCCAAAAGTTGCAATACCCCCCCAAAGGAACAATTTTTCCTCAAAATAGCCAAAAGTGGAATACCCTCCCAAAGGAGCAATTTTGCCTCAAAATGGCCAAAAGTTGCAATACTCCCCCAAAGGAACAATTTTGACTCAAAATGGCCAAAAGTTCCAATACCCCCCCAATTCGCCTCAAAATGGCCAAAAGTTGCAATAGCCTCCCAAAGGAACAATTTCACCTCAAAATGGCCAAAAGTTGCAATACCCCCCCAAAGGAACAATTTCGCCTCTAAATGGCCAAAAGTTGCATTACCCCCCCAAAGGAACAAATTTGCCTCAAAATGGCCAAAAGTTGCAATACCCCCCAAAGGAACAATTTCGCCTCAAAATGACCAAAAGTTGCAATACCCCCCCAAAGGAGCAATTTCGCCTCAAAATGGCCAAAAGTTGCAATACTCCCCTGAAAGGATCAAATTCGTCTTAAAATTGCAAAAAATTGCATAACCCCCCAAAGGAACAATTTCGCCTCAAAATGGCCAAAAGTTGCAATACCCCCCAAAGGAGCAATTTCGCATCAAAATGGCCAAAAGGTACAATACCCCCTCAAAGGAACAAATTCGCCTCAAAATGGGCAAAAGTTGCAATACCCCCCCTTGAAAGGAACAAATTCGCCTCAAAATGGCCAAAAGTTTCAATACTCCCCAAAGGACCAAATTCGCCTCAAAATGGCCAAAAGTTGCAATACCCCCCCAAAGGAGCAATTTTGCCTCAAAATGGCCAAAAGTTGCAATACTCCCCCGAAGGAACAATTTTGACTCAAAATGGCCAAAAGTTCCAATACCCCCCCAATTCGCCTCAAAATGGCCAAAAGTTGCAATAGCCTCCCAAAGGAACAATTTCACCTCAAAATGGCCAAAAGTTGCAATACCCCCCCAAAGGAACAATTTCGCCTCAAAATGGCCAAAAGTTGCATTACCCCCCCAAAGGAACAAATTCGCCTCAAAATGGCCAAAAGTTGCAATACCCCCCAAAGGAACAATTTCGCCTCAAAATGACCAAAAGTTGCAATACCCCCCAAAGGAGCAATTTCGCCTCAAAATGGCCAAAAGTTGCAATACTCCCCTGAAAGGATCAAATTCGTCTTAAAATTGCAAAAAATTGCATAACCCCCCAAAGGAACAATTTCGCCTCAAAATGGCCAAAAGTTGCAATACCCCCCCAAAGGAACAATTTTTCCTCAAAATAGCCAAAAGTGGAATACCCCCCCAAAGGAACAATTTCGCCTCAAAATGGCCAAAAGTTGCAATACCCCCCCAAAGGAACAAATTCACCTCAAAATTGCCAAAAGTTGCAATACCCCCCCAAAGGAACAATTCAGCCTCAAAATGGCCAAAAGTTGCAATACCCACCCCAAAGGAACAATTTCGCCTCAAAATGGCCAAAAGTTTCAATACCCCCCAAAGGAAAAAATTCGCCTCAAAATGGCCAAAAGTTGCAATACCCCCCCAAAGGAACAAATTCGCCTCAAAATTGCCAAAAGTTGCAATACCCCCCAAAAGGAACAATTTCACCTAAAAATGGCCAAAAGTTGCAATACCCCCCCAAAGGAACAATTTCGCCTCAAAATAGCCAAAAGTTGCAATACCCCCCCAAAGGAACAATTTCGCCTCAAAATGGCCAAAAGTTGCAATCCCCCCAAAGGAACAAATTCACCTCAAAATGGCCAAAAGTTGCAATTCCCCTCCAAAGGAACAATTTCGCCTCAAAATGGCCAAAAGTTGCAATACCCCCCCAAAGGAACAATTTCGCCTGAAAATGGCCTAAAATTGCAATACCCCCCAAAAGAACAATTTCGTCTCAAAATGGCCAAAAGTTGAAATACCCCCTCAAAGGAACAAATTCGCCTCAAAATGGGCAAAAGTTGCAATACCCCCCCTTGAAAGGAACAAATTCGCCTCAAAATGGCCAAAAGTTTCAATACCCCCCAAAGGACCAAATTCGCCTCAAAATGGCCAAAAGTTGCAATACCCCCCCAAAGGAGCAATTTTGCCTCAAAATGGCCAAAAGTTGCAATACTCCCCCAAAGGAACAATTTTGACTCAAAATGGCCAAAAGTTCCAATACCCCCCCAATTCGCCTCAAAATGGCCAAAAGTTGCAATAGCCTCCCAAAGGAACAATTTCACCTCAAAATGGCCAAAAGTTGCAATACCCCCCCAAAGGAACAATTTCGCCTGAAAATGGCCAAAAGTTGCATTACCCCCCCAAAGGAACAAATTCGCCTCAAAATGGCAAAAAGTTGCAATACCCCCCAAAGGAACAATTTCGCCTCAAAATGACCAAAAGTTGCAATACCCCCCCAAAGGAGCAATTTCGCCTCAAAATGGCCAAAAGTTGCAATACTCCCCTGAAAGGATCAAATTCGTCTTAAAATTGCAAAAAATTGCATAACCCCCCAAAGGAACAATTTCGCCTCAAAATGGCCAAAAGTTGCAATACCCCCCCAAAGGAACAATTTTTCCTCAAAATAGCCAAAAGTGGAATACCCTCCCAAAGGAGCAATTTTGCCTCAAAATGGCCAAAAGTTGCAATACTCCCCCAAAGGAACAATTTTGACTCAAAATGGCCAAAAGTTCCAATACCCCCCCAATTCGCCTCAAAATGGCCAAAAGTTGCAATAGCCTCCCAAAGGAACAATTTCACCTCAAAATGGCCAAAAGTTGCAATACCCCCCCAAAGGAACAATTTCGCCTCTAAATGGCCAAAAGTTGCATTACCCCCCCAAAGGAACAAATTTGCCTCAAAATGGCCAAAAGTTGCAATACCCCCCAAAGGAACAATTTCGCCTCAAAATGACCAAAAGTTGCAATACCCCCCCAAAGGAGCAATTTCGCCTCAAAATGGCCAAAAGTTGCAATACTCCCCTGAAAGGATCAAATTCGTCTTAAAATTGCAAAAAATTGCATAACCCCCCAAAGGAACAATTTCGCCTCAAAATGGCCAAAAGTTGCAATACCCCCCAAAGGAGCAATTTCGCATCAAAATGGCCAAAAGGTACAATACCCCCTCAAAGGAACAAATTCGCCTCAAAATGGGCAAAAGTTGCAATACCCCCCCTTGAAAGGAACAAATTCGCCTCAAAATGGCCAAAAGTTTCAATACCCCCCAAAGGACCAAATTCGCCTCAAAATGGCCAAAAGTTGCAATACCCCCCCAAAGGAGCAATTTTGCCTCAAAATGGCCAAAAGTTGCAATACTCCCCCAAAGGAACAATTTTGACTCAAAATGGCCAAAAGTTCCAATACCCCCCCAATTCGCCTTAAAATGGCCAAAAGTTGCAATAGCCTCCCAAAGGAACAATTTCACCTCAAAATGGCCAAAAGTTGCAATACCCCCCCAAAGGAACAATTTCGCCTCAAAATGGCCAAAAGTTGCATTACCCCCCCAAAGGAACAAATTCGCCTCAAAATGGCCAAAAGTTGCAATACCCCCAAAGGAACAATTTCGCCTCAAAATGACCAAAAGTTGCAATACCCCCCCAAAGGAGCAATTTCGCCTCAAAATGGCCAAAAGTTGCAATACTCCCCTGAAAGGATCAAATTCGTCTTAAAATTGCAAAAAATTGCATAACCCCCCAAAGGAACAATTTCGCCTCAAAATGGCCAAAAGTTGCAATACCCCCCCAAAGGAACAATTTTTCCTCAAAATAGCCAAAAGTGGAATACCCCCCCAAAGGAACAATTTCGCCTCAAAATGGCCAAAAGTTGCAATACTCCCCTGAAAGGATCAAATTCGTCTTAAAATTGCAAAAAATTGCATAACCCCCCAAAGGAACAATTTCGCCTCAAAATGGCCAAAAGTTGCAATACCCCCCAAAGGAGCAATTTCGCATCAAAATGGCCAAAAGGTACAATACCCCCTCAAAGGAACAAATTCGCCTCAAAATGGGCAAAAGTTGCAATACCCCCCCTTGAAAGGAACAAATTCGCCTCAAAATGGCCAAAAGTTTCAATACCCCCCAAAGGACCAAATTCGCCTCAAAATGGCCAAAAGTTGCAATACCCCCCCAAAGGAGCAATTTTGCCTCAAAATGGCCAAAAGTTGCAATACTCCCCCAAAGGAACAATTTTGACTCAAAATGGCCAAAAGTTCCAATACCCCCCCAATTCGCCTCAAAATGGCCAAAAGTTGCAATAGCCTCCCAAAGGAACAATTTCACCTAAAAATGGCCAAAAGTTGCAATACCCCCCCAAAGGAACAATTTCGCCTCAAAATGGCCAAAAGTTGCATTACCCCCCCAAAGGAACAAATTCGCCTCAAAATGGCCAAAAGTTGCAATACCCCCCAAAGGAACAATTTCGCCTCAAAATGACCAAAAGTTGCAATACCCCCCCAAAGGAGCAATTTCGCCTCAAAATGGCCAAAAGTTGCAATACTCCCCTGAAAGGATCAAATTCGTCTTAAAATTGCAAAAAATTGCATAACCCCCCAAAGGAACAATTTCGCCTCAAAATGGCCAAAAGTTGCAATACCCCCCCAAAGGAACAATTTTTCCTCAAAATAGCCAAAAGTGGAATACCCCCCCAAAGGAACAATTTCGCCTCAAAATGGCCAAAAGTTGCAATACCCCCCCAAAGGAACAAATTCACCTCAAAATTGCCAAAAGTTGCAATACCCCCCCAAAGGAACAATTCAGCCTCAAAATGGCCAAAAGTTGCAATACCCACCCCAAAGGAACAATTTCGCCTCAAAATGGCCAAAAGTTTCAATACCCCCCAAAGGAAAAAATTCGCCTCAAAATGGCCAAAAGTTGCAATACCCCCCCAAAGGAACAAATTCGCCTCAAAATTGCCAAAAGTTGCAATACCCCCCAAAAGGAACAATTTCACCTAAAAATGGCCAAAAGTTGCAATACCCCCCCAAAGGAACAATTTCGCCTCAAAATAGCCAAAAGTTGCAATACCCCCCCAAAGGAACAATTTCGCCTCAAAATGGCCAAAAGTTGCAATCCCCCCAAAGGAACAAATTCACCTCAAAATGGCCAAAAGTTGCAATTCCCCTCCAAAGGAACAATTTCGCCTCAAAATGGCCAAAAGTTGCAATACCCCCCCAAAGGAACAATTTCGCCTGAAAATGGCCTAAAATTGCAATACCCCCCAAAAGAACAATTTCGTCTCAAAATGGCCAAAAGTTGAAATACCCCCTCAAAGGAACAAATTCGCCTCAAAATGGGCAAAAGTTGCAATACCCCCCCTTGAAAGGAACAAATTCGCCTCTAAATGGCCAAAAGTTTCAATACCCCCCAAAGGACCAAATTCGCCTCAAAATGGCCAAAAGTTGCAATACCCCCCCAAAGGAGCAATTTTGCCTCAAAATGGCCAAAAGTTGCAATACTCCCCCAAAGGAACAATTTTGACTCAAAATGGCCAAAAGTTCCAATACCCCCCCAATTCGCCTCAAAATGGCCAAAAGTTGCAATAGCCTCCCAAAGGAACAATTTCACCTCAAAATGGCCAAAAGTTGCAATACCCCCCCAAAGGAACAATTTCGCCTCAAAATGGCCAAAAGTTGCATTACCCCCCCAAAGGAACAAATTCGCCTCAAAATGGCAAAAAGTTGCAATACCCCCCAAAGGAACAATTTCGCCTCAAAATGACCAAAAGTTGCAATACCCCCCCAAAGGAGCAATTTCGCCTCAAAATGGCCAAAAGTTGCAATACTCCCCTGAAAGGATCAAATTCGTCTTAAAATTGCAAAAAATTGCATAACCCCCCAAAGGAACAATTTCGCCTCAAAATGGCCAAAAGTTGCAATACCCCCCCAAAGGAACAATTTTTCCTCAAAATAGCCAAAAGTGGAATACCCTCCCAAAGGAGCAATTTTGCCTCAAAATGGCCAAAAGTTGCAATACTCCCCCAAAGGAACAATTTTGACTCAAAATGGCCAAAAGTTCCAATACCCCCCCAATTCGCCTCAAAATGGCCAAAAGTTGCAATAGCCTCCCAAAGGAACAATTTCACCTCAAAATGGCCAAAAGTTGCAATACCCCCCCAAAGGAACAATTTCGCCTCTAAATGGCCAAAAGTTGCATTACCCCCCCAAAGGAACAAATTTGCCTCAAAATGGCCAAAAGTTGCAATACCCCCCAAAGGAACAATTTCGCCTCAAAATGACCAAAAGTTGCAATACCCCCCCAAAGGAGCAATTTCGCCTCAAAATGGCCAAAAGTTGCAATACTCCCCTGAAAGGATCAAATTCGTCTTAAAATTGCAAAAAATTGCATAACCCCCCAAAGGAACAATTTCGCCTCAAAATGGCCAAAAGTTGCAATACCCCCCAAAGGAGCAATTTCGCATCAAAATGGCCAAAAGGTACAATACCCCCTCAAAGGAACAAATTCGCCTCAAAATGGGCAAAAGTTGCAATACCCCCCCTTGAAAGGAACAAATTCGCCTCAAAATGGCCAAAAGTTTCAATACCCCCCAAAGGACCAAATTCGCCTCAAAATGGCCAAAAGTTGCAATACCCCCCCAAAGGAGCAATTTTGCCTCAAAATGGCCAAAAGTTGCAATACTCCCCCAAAGGAACAATTTTGACTCAAAATGGCCAAAAGTTCCAATACCCCCCCAATTCGCCTTAAAATGGCCAAAAGTTGCAATAGCCTCCCAAAGGAACAATTTCACCTCAAAATGGCCAAAAGTTGCAATACCCCCCCAAAGGAACAATTTCGCCTCAAAATGGCCAAAAGTTGCATTACCCCCCCAAAGGAACAAATTCGCCTCAAAATGGCCAAAAGTTGCAATACCCCCCAAAGGAACAATTTCGCCTCAAAATGACCAAAAGTTGCAATACCCCCCCAAAGGAGCAATTTCGCCTCAAAATGGCCAAAAGTTGCAATACTCCCCTGAAAGGATCAAATTCGTCTTAAAATTGCAAAAAATTGCATAACCCCCCAAAGGAACAATTTCGCCTCAAAATGGCCAAAAGTTGCAATACCCCCCCAAAGGAACAATTTTTCCTCAAAATAGCCAAAAGTGGAATACCCCCCCAAAGGAACAATTTCGCCTCAAAATGGCCAAAAGTTGCAATACTCCCCTGAAAGGATCAAATTCGTCTTAAAATTGCAAAAAATTGCATAACCCCCCAAAGGAACAATTTCGCCTCAAAATGGCCAAAAGTTGCAATACCCCCCAAAGGAGCAATTTCGCATCAAAATGGCCAAAAGGTACAATACCCCCTCAAAGGAACAAATTCGCCTCAAAATGGGCAAAAGTTGCAATACCCCCCCTTGAAAGGAACAAATTCGCCTCAAAATGGCCAAAAGTTTCAATACCCCCCAAAGGACCAAATTCGCCTCAAAATGGCCAAAAGTTGCAATACCCCCCCAAAGGAGCAATTTTGCCTCAAAATGGCCAAAAGTTGCAATACTCCCCCAAAGGAACAATTTTGACTCAAAATGGCCAAAAGTTCCAATACCCCCCCAATTCGCCTCAAAATGGCCAAAAGTTGCAATAGCCTCCCAAAGGAACAATTTCACCTCAAAATGGCCAAAAGTTGCAATACCCCCCCAAAGGAACAATTTCGCCTCAAAATGGCCAAAAGTTGCATTACCCCCCCAAAGGAACAAATTCGCCTCAAAATGGCCAAAAGTTGCAATACCCCCCAAAGGAACAATTTCGCCTCAAAATGACCAAAAGTTGCAATACCCCCCCAAAGGAGCAATTTCGCCTCAAAATGGCCAAAAGTTGCAATACTCCCCTGAAAGGATCAAATTCGTCTTAAAATTGCAAAAAATTGCATAACCCCCCAAAGGAACAATTTCGCCTCAAAATGGCCAAAAGTTGCAATACCCCCCCAAAGGAACAATTTTTCCTCAAAATAGCCAAAAGTGGAATACCCCCCCAAAGGAACAATTTCGCCTCAAAATGGCCAAAAGTTGCAATACCCCCCCAAAGGAACAAATTCACCTCAAAATTGCCAAAAGTTGCAATACCCCCCCAAAGGAACAATTCAGCCTCAAAATGGCCAAAAGTTGCAATACCCACCCCAAAGGAACAATTTCGCCTCAAAATGGCCAAAAGTTTCAATACCCCCCAAAGGAAAAAATTCGCCTCAAAATGGCCAAAAGTTGCAATACCCCCCCAAAGGAACAAATTCGCCTCAAAATTGCCAAAAGTTGCAATACCCCCCAAAAGGAACAATTTCACCTAAAAATGGCCAAAAGTTGCAATACCCCCCCAAAGGAACAATTTCGCCTCAAAATAGCCAAAAGTTGCAATACCCCCCCAAAGGAACAATTTCGCCTCAAAATGGCCAAAAGTTGCAATCCCCCCAAAGGAACAAATTCACCTCAAAATGGCCAAAAGTTGCAATTCCCCTCCAAAGGAACAATTTCGCCTCAAAATGGCCAAAAGTTGCAATACCCCCCCAAAGGAACAATTTCGCCTGAAAATGGCCTAAAATTGCAATACCCCCCAAAAGAACAATTTCGTCTCAAAATGGCCAAAAGTTGAAATACCCCCCCAAAGGAGCAATTTCGCCTCAAAATGGCCAAAAGTTGCAATAAACCCCCAAAGGAAAAAATTCGCCTCAAAATGGGCAAAAGTTGCAATACCCCCCTGAAAGGAACAAATTCGCCTTAAAATTGCAAAAAATTGCATAACCCCCCAATGGAACAATTTCGCCTCAAAATGGTCAAAAGTTGAAATACTCCCCCAAAGGAACAATTTTGACTCAAAATGGCCAAAAGTTGAAATACCCCCCCAAATGAGCAATTTCGCCTCAAAATGGCCAAAATTTTCAATACCCCTCTGAAAGGAACAAATTCGCCTCAAAATTGCAAAAAATTGCATAACCCCCAAAGGAAAAATTTCGCCTCAAAATAGCCAAAAGTTGAAATACTCCCCCAAAGGAACAAATTCGCCTCAAAATGGCCAAAAGTTGCAATAGCCTCCCAAAGGAACAGTTTTGCTTCAAAATGGCCAAAAGTTGCAATACCCCCCCAAAGGAACAATTTCGCCTCAAAATGGCCAAAAGTTGCAATTCCCCCCTAATGGAGCAATTTTGCCTCAAAATGGCCAAAAGATGCAATACCCCCTGAAAGGAACAAATTCGCCTCAAAATTGCAAAAAATTGCATAACCCCCCAAAGGAACAATTTCGCCTCAAAATGGCCAAAAGTTGAAATACTCCCCCAAATGGAACAATTTTGACTCAAAATTGCCAAAAGTTGCAATACCCCCCCAAAGGAACAATTTCACCTGAAAATGGCCAAAAGTTGCAATACCCCCCAAAGGAGCAATTTCGCATCAAAATGGCCAAAAGTTACAATACACCCTCAAAGGAACAAATTCGCCTCAAAATGGGCAAAAGTTGCAATACCCCCCTGAAAGGAACAAATTTGCCTTAAAATTGCAAAAAATTGGATAACCCCCCAAAGGAACAAATTCGCCTCAAAATGGCCAAAACTTGCAATAGCCTCCCAAAGGAACAATTTCGCCTCAAAATGGCCAAAAGTTGCAATACCCCCCAAAGGAACAATTTCGCCTCAAAATGGCCAAAAGTTTCAATACCCCCCAAAGGAACAAATTCGCCTCAAAATGGCCAAAAGTTGCAATACCCCCAAAGGAACAATTTCGCATCAAAATGGCCAAAAGTTGCAATACCCCCCCAAAGGAGCATCTTTGCCTCAAAATGGCCAAAAGTTTCAATACCCCCCAAAGGAACAAATTCGCCTCAAAATGGCCAAAAGGTTCAATACCCCCCCAAAGGAACAATTTCTCCTCAAAATGGCCAAAAGCTGCAATACCCCTCCAAAGGAACAATTTTGCCTCAAAAGGGAAAGAAGTTGCAATACCCCCCAAAAGGAACAGTTTCGCCTCAAAATGGCCAAAATTGCAATACCCCCCAAAGGAACAATTTCGCCTCAAAATGGCCAAAAGTTGCAATACCCATTCTAAGGAACAGTTTTGCCTCAAAATGGCCAAAAGTTGCAAAAGTTGCAAGGGAACAATTTCGCCTCAAAATGATCAAAAGTTGCAATACCCTCGCAAAGTAACAATTTCGCCTCAAAATGGCCAGAAGTTGCAATACCCCCCTAAAAAGGAACAATTTCGCCTAAAAATGGTCAAAAGTTGCAAAACCCCCAAAGGAACAATTTCTCCTCAAAATGGCCAAAAGTTGCATTACCCCCCAAAGGAACAAATTCGCCTCAAAATTGCAAAAAGTTGCAATACCCCCCAAAGGAACAACTTCGCCTGAAAATGGCCAAAAGTTGCAATAGCCTCCCAAAGGAACAATTTCACCTCAAAATGGCCAAAAGTTGCAATAGCCCCCCAAAGGAACAATTTCGCCTCAAAATGGCCAAAAGTTGCAATACCCCCCAAAGGAACAATTTCACCTGAAAATGGCCAAAAGTTGCAAAAGCCTCCCAAAGGAACAATTTCACCTCAAAATGGCCAAAAGTTGCAATAGCCCCCCAAAGGAACAATTTCGCCTCAAAATAGCCAAAAGTTGCAATAAATCCCCAAAGGAAAAAATTCGCCTCAAAATGGGCAAAAGTTGCAATACCCCCCTGAAAGGAACAAATTCGCCTTAAAATTGCAAAAAATTGCATAACCCCCCAATGGAACAATTTCGCCTCAAAATGGCCAAAAGTTGAAATACTCCCCCAAAGGAACAATTTTGACTCAAAATGGCCAAAAGTTCCAATACCCCCCCAAAGGAACAATTTCGCCTGAAAATGGCCAAAAGTTGCAATACCCTCCCAAAGGAACAGTTTCGCTTTAAAATGGCCAAAAGTTGCAATACCCCCCCAAAGGATCAATTTCGCCTGAAAATGGCCAAAAGTTGCAATACCCACCCCAAAGGAACAATTTTGACTCAAAACTGCCAAAAGTTGCAATACCCCCCCAAAGGATCAATTTCGCCTCAAAATGGCCAAAAGTTGCAATACCCCCCCAAAGGAGCAATTTCGCCTAAAAATGGCCAAAAGTTGCAATACCCCCCTGAAAGAAACAAATTCGCCTCAAAATTGCAAAAAATTGCATAACCCCCCAAAGGAACAATTTCGCCTCAAAATGGCCAAAAGTTGAAATACTCCCCCAAAAGGAACAATTTTGACTCAAAATTGCCAAAAGTTGCAATACCCCCCCAAAGGAACAATTTCACCTGAAAATGGCCAAAAGTTGCAATACCCCCCAAAGGAGCAATTTCGCATCAAAATGGCCAAAAGGTACAATACCCCCTCAAAGGAACAAATTTGCCTCAAAATGGGCAAAAGTTGCAATACCCCCCTGAAAGGAACAAATTCGCCTCAAAATGGCCAAAAGTTTCAATACCCCCCAAAGGACCAAATTCGCCTCAAAATGGCCAAAAGTTGCAATACCCCCCCAAAGGAGCAATTTTGCCTCAAAATGGCCAAAAGTTGCAATACTCCTCCAAAGGAACAATTTTGACTCAAAATGGCCAAAAGTTCCAATACCCCCCCAATTCGCCTCAAAATGGCCAAAAGTTGCAATAGCCTCCCAAAGGAACAATTTCACCTCAAAATGGCCAAAAGTTGCAAAACCCCCCCAAAGGAACAATTTCGCCTCAAAATGGCCAAAAGTTGAAATACTCCCCCAAAGGAACAATTTTGACTCAAAATGGGCAATACCCCCCCAAAGGAACAATTTCGCCTCAAAATGGCCAAAAGTTGCAATTCCCCCCCAATGGAGCAATTTTGCCTCAAAATGGCCAAAAGTTGCAATACCCCCCCAAAGGAACAAATTCGCCTCAAAATGGCCAAAAGTTGCAATAGCCTCCCAAAGGAACAGTTTTGCTTCAAAATGGCCAAAAGTTGCAATACCCCCCCAAAGGAACAATTTCGCCTCAAAATGGCCAAAAGTTGCAATTCCCCCCAAATGGAGCAATTTTGCCTCAAAATGGCCAAAAGTTGCAATACCCCCCCAAATTTTAACAATTTTGACTCAAAATTGCCAAAAGTTGCAATACCCCCCCAAAGGAACAATTTCACCTGAAAATGGCCAAAAGTTGCAATACCCTCCAAAGGAGCAATTTCGCATCAAAATGGCCAAAAGTTACAATACCCCCTCAAAGGAACAAATTCGCCTCAAAATGGGCAAAAGTTGCAATACCCCCCTGAAAGGAACAAATTTGCCTTAAAATTGCAAAAAATTGGATAACCCCCCAAAGGAACAATTTCGCCTCAAAATGGCCAAAAGTTGAAATACTCCCCCAAAGGAACAATTTTGACTCAAAATGGCCAAAAGTTCCCTGAAAGGAACAAATTCGCCTCAAAATTGCAAAAAATTGCATAACCCCCAAAGGAACAATTTCGCCTCAAAATGGCCAAAAGTTGAAATACTCCCCCAAAGGAACAATTTTGACTCAAAATGGCCAAAAGTTCCAAAACCCCCCAAAGGAACAAATTCGCCTCAAAATGGCCAAAACTTGCTATAGCCTCCCAAAGGAACAATTTCGCCTCAAAATGGCCAAAAGTTGCAATACCCCCCAAAGGAACAATTTCGCCTCAAAATGGCCAAAAGTTTCAATACCCCCAAAGGAACAAATTTGCCTCAAAATGGCCAAAAGTTGCAATACCCCCCCAAAGGAACAATTTCGCATCAAAATGGCCAAAAGTTGCAATACCCCCCCAAAGGAGCAATTTTGCCTCAAAATGGCCAAAAGTTTCAATACCCCCCAAAGGAACAAATTCGCCTCAAAATGGCCAAAAGGTTCAATACCCCCCCAAAGGAACAATTTCGCCTCAAAATGGCCAAAAGTTGCAATACTCCTCCAAAGGAACAATTTTGCCTCAAAAGGGAAAGAAGTTGCAATACCCCCCAAAGGAACAGTTTCGCCTCAAAATGGCCAAAATTGCAATACCCCCCAAAGGAACAATTTCGCCTCAAAATGGCCAAAAGTTGCAATACCCCTTCTAAGGAAAAGTTTTGCCTCAAAATGGCCAAAAGTTGCAAAAGTTGCAAGGGAACAATTTCGCCTCAAAATGGTCAAAAGTTGCAATACCCTCGCGAAGGAACAATTTCGCCTCAAAATGGCCAGAAGTTGCAATACCCCCCTAAAAAGGAACAATTTCGCCTCAAAATGGTTAAAAGTTGCAAAACCCCCAAAGGAACAATTTCTCCTCAAAATGGCCAAAAGTTGCATTACCCCCCAAAGGAACAAATTCGCCTCAAAATTGCAAAAAATTGCAATACCCCCCAAAGGAACAAATTCGCCTGAAAATGGCCAAAATTTGCAATACCCCCAAAGGAGCAATTTCGCCTCAAAATTGCCAAAAGTTGCAATACCCCCCAAAGGAACAATTTCACCTGAAAATGGCCAAAAGTTGCAATAGCCTCCCAAAGGAACAATTTCACCTCAAAATGGCCAAAAGTTGCAATAGCCCCCCAAAGTAACAATTTCGCCTCAAAATGGCCAAAAGTTGCAATAAACCCGCAAAGGAAAAAATTCGCCTCAAAATGGGCAAAAGTTGCAATACCCCTCTGAAAGGAACAAATTTGCCTTAAAATTGCAAAAAATTACATAACCCCCCAATGGAACAATTGCGCCTCAAAATGGTCAAAAGTTGAAATACTCCCCCAAAGGAACAATTTTGACTCAAAATGGCCAAAAGTTCCAAAACCCCCCCAAAGGAACAATTTCGCCTGAAAATGGCCAAAAGTTGCAATACTCCCCCAAAGGAACAATTTTACCTTAAAATGGCCAAAAGTTGCAATACCCCCCAAAGGAGCAATTTCGCATCAAAATGGCCAAAAGGTACAATACCCCCTCAAAGGAACAAATTCGCCTCAAAATGGGCAAAAGTTGCAATACCCCCCCTTGAAAGGAACAAATTCGCCTCAAAATGGCCAAAAGTTTCAATACCCCCCAAAGGACCAAATTCGCCTCAAAATGGCCAAAAGTTGCAATACCCCCCCAAAGGAACAATTTCGCTTCAAAATGGCCAAAAGTTGCAATACCCCCCCAAAGGAGCAATTTTGCCTCAAAATGGCCAAAAGTTGCAATACTCCCCCAAAGGAACAATTTTGACTCAAAATGGCCAAAAGTTCCAATACCCCCCCAATTCGCCTCAAAATGGCCAAAAGTTGCAATAGCCTCCCAAAGGAACAATTTCACCTCAAAATGGCCAAAAGTTGCAATACCCCCCCAAAGGAACAATTTCGCCTCAAAATGGCCAAAAGTTGCATTACCCCCCCAAAGGAACAAATTCGCCTCAAAATGGCCAAAAGTTGCAATACCCCCCAAAGGAACAATTTCGCCTCAAAATGACCAAAAGTTGCAATACCCCCCCAAAGGAGCAATTTCGCCTCAAAATGGCCAAAAGTTGCAATACTACCCTGAAAGGATCAAATTCGTCTTAAAATTGCAAAAAATTGCATAACCCCCCAAAGGAACAATTTCGCCTCAAAATGGCCAAAAGTTGCAATACCCCCCCAAAGGAACAATTTTTCCTCAAAATAGCCAAAAGTGGAATACCCCCCCAAAGGAACAATTTCGCCTCAAAATGGCCAAAAGTTGCAATACCCCCCCAAAGGAACAAATTCACCTCAAAATTGCCAAAAGTTGCAATACCCCCCCAAAGGAACAATTTAGCCTCAAAATGGCTAAAAGTTGCAATACCCACCCCAAAGGAACAATTTCGCCTCAAAATGGCCAAAAGTTTCAATACCCCTCAAAGGAAAAAATTCGCCTCAAAATGGCCAAAATTTGCAATACCCCCCCAAAGGAACAAATTCGCCTCAAAATTGCCAAAAGTTGCAATACCCCCCCAAAGGAACAATTTCGCCTCAAAATGGCCAAAAGTTGCAATCCCCCCCAAAGGAACAAATTCACCTCAAAATGGCCAAAAGTTGCAATTCCCCTCCAAAGGAACAATTTCGCCTCAAAATGGCCAAAAGTTGCAATACCCCCCCAAAGGAACAATTTCGCCTGAAAATGGCCTAAAATTGCAATACCCCCCAAAAGAACAATTTCGCCTCAAAATGGCCAAAAGTTGAAATACCCCCCCAAAGGAGCAATTTCGCCTCAAAATGGCCAAAAGTTGCAATAAACCCCCAAAGGAAAAAATTCGCCTTAAAATGGGCAAAAGTTGCAATACCCCCCTGAAAGGAACAAATTCGCCTTAAAATTGCAAAAAATTGCATAACCCCCCAATGGAACAATTTCGCCTCAAAATGGTCAAAAGTTGAAATACTCCCCCAAAGGAACAATTTTGACTCAAAATGGCCAAAAGTTGAAATACCCCCCCAAAGGAGCAATTTCGCCTCAAAATGGCCAAAATTTTCAATACCCCTCTGAAAGGAACAAATTCGCCTCAAAATTGCAAAAAATTGCATAACCCCCCAAAGGAAAAATTTCGCCTCAAAATAGCCAAAAGTTGAAATACTCCCCCAAAGGAACAAATTCGCCTCAAAATGGCCAAAAGTTGCAATAGCCTCCCAAAGGAACAGTTTTGCTTCAAAATGGCCAAAAGTTGCAATACCCCCCCAAAGGAACAATTTCGCCTCAAAATGGCCAAAAGTTGCAATTCCCCCCCAATGGAGCAATTTTGCCTCAAAATGGCCAAAAGTTGCAATTCCCCCTGAAAGGAACAAATTCGCCTCAAAATTGCAAACAATTGCATAACCCCCCAAAGGAACAATTTCGCCTCAAAATGGCCAAAAGTTGAAATACTCCCCCAAATGGAACAATTTTGACTCAAAATTGCCAAAAGTTGCAATACCCCCCCAAAGGAACAATTTCACCTGAAAATGGCCAAAAGTTGCAATACCCCCCAAAGGAGCAATTTCGCATCAAAATGGCCAAAAGTTACAATACACCCTCAAAGGAACAAATTCGCCTCAAAATGGGCAAAAGTTGCAATACCCCCCTGAAAGGAACAAATTTGCCTTAAAATTGCAAAAAATTGGATAACCCCCCAAAGGAACAATTTCGCCTCAAAATGGCCAAAAGTTCCAATACCCCCCCAAAGGAACAAATTCGCCTCAAAATGGCCAAAACTTGCAATAGCCTCCCAAAGGAACAATTTCGCCTCAAAATGGCCAAAAGTTGCAATACCCCCCAAAGGAACAATTTCGCCTCAAAATGGCCAAAAGTTTCAATACCCCCCAAAGGAACAAATTCGCCTCAAAATGGCCAAAAGTTGCAATACCCCCAAAGGAACAATTTCGCATCAAAATGGCCAAAAGTTGCAATACCCCCACAAAGGAGCAATTTTGCCTCAAAATGGCCAAAAGTTTCAATACCCCCCAAAGGAACAAATTCGCCTCAAAATGGCCAAAAGGTTCAATACCCCCCCAAAGGAACAATTTCTCCTCAAAATGGCGAAAAGTTGCAATACTCCCCTGAAAGGATCAAATTCGTCTTAAAATTGCAAAAAATTGCATAACCCCCCAAAGGAACAATTTCGCCTCAAAATGGCCAAAAGTTGCAATACCCCCCAAAGGAGCAATTTCGCATCAAAATGGCCAAAAGGTACAATACCCCCTCAAAGGAACAAATTCGCCTCAAAATGGGCAAAAGTTGCAATACCCCCCCTTGAAAGGAACAAATTCGCCTCAAAATGGCCAAAAGTTTCAATACCCCCCAAAGGACCAAATTCGCCTCAAAATGGCCAAAAGTTGCAATACCCCCCCAAAGGAACAATTTCGCTTCAAAATGGCCAAAAGTTGCAATACCCCCCCAAAGGAGCAATTTTGCCTCAAAATGGCCAAAAGTTGTAATACTCCCCCAAAGGAACAATTTTGACTCAAAATGGCCAAAAGTTCCAATACCCCCCCAATTCGCCTCAAAATGGCCAAAAGTTGCAATAGCCTCCCAAAGGAACAATTTCACCTCAAAATGGCCAAAAGTTGCAATACCCCCCCAAAGGAACAATTTCGCCTCAAAATGGCCAAAAGTTGCATTACCCCCCCAAAGGAACAAATTCGCCTCAAAATGGCCAAAAGTTGCAATACCCCCCAAAGGAACAATTTCGCCTCAAAATGACCAAAAGTTGCAATACCCCCCCAAAGGAGCAATTTCGCCTCAAAATGGCCAAAAGTTGCAATACTACCCTAAAAGGATCAAATTCGTCTTAAAATTGAAAAAATTGCATAACCCCCCAAAGGAACAATTTCGCCTCAAAATGGCCAAAAGTTGCAATACCCCCCCAAAGGAACAATTTTTCCTCAAAATAGCCAAAAGTGGAATACCCCCCCAAAGGAACAATTTCGCCTCAAAATGGCCAAAAGTTGCAATACCCCCCCAAAGGAACAAATTCACCTCAAAATTGCCAAAAGTTGCAATACCCCCCCAAAGGAACAATTTAGCCTCAAAATGGCCAAAAGTTGCAATACCCACCCCAAAGGAACAATTTCGCCTCAAAATGGCCAAAAGTTTCAATACCCCTCAAAGGAAAAAATTCGCCTCAAAATGGCCAAAATTTGCAATACCCCCCCAAAGGAACAAATTCGCCTCAAAATTGCCAAAAGTTGCAATACCCCCCCAAAGGAACAATTTCGCCTCAAAATGGCCAAAAGTTGCAATCCCCCCCAAAGGAACAAATTCACCTCAAAATGGCCAAAAGTTGCAATTCCCCTCCAAAGGAACAATTTCGCCTCAAAATGGCCAAAAGTTGCAATACCCCCCCAAAGGAACAATTTCGCCTGAAAATGGCCTAAAATTGCAATACCCCCCAAAAGAACAATTTCGCCTCAAAATGGCCAAAAGTTGAAATACCCCCCCAAAGGAGCAATTTCGCCTCAAAATGGCCAAAAGTTGCAATAAACCCCCAAAGGAAAAAATTCGCCTCAAAATGGGCAAAAGTTGCAATACCCCCCTGAAAGGAACAAATTCGCCTTAAAATTGCAAAAAATTGCATAACCCCCCAATGGAACAATTTCGCCTCAAAATGGTCAAAAGTTGAAATACTCCCCCAAAGGAACAATTTTGACTCAAAATGGCCAAAAGTTGAAATACCCCCCCAAGGGAGCAATTTCGCCTCAAAATGGCCAAAATTTTCAATACCCCTCTGAAAGGAACAAATTCGCCTCAAAATTGCAAAAAATTGCATAACCCCCCAAAGGAAAAATTTCGCCTCAAAATAGCCAAAAGTTGAAATACTCCCCCAAAGGAACAAATTCGCCTCAAAATGGCCAAAAGTTGCAATAGCCTCCCAAAGGAACAGTTTTGCTTCAAAATGGCCAAAAGTTGCAATACCCCCCCAAAGGAACAATTTCGCCTCAAAATGGCCAAAAGTTGCAATTCCCCCCCAATGGAGCAATTTTGCCTCAAAATGGCCAAAAGTTGCAATACCCCCCCAAAGGAACAATTTCACCTGAAAATGGCCAAAAGTTGCAATACCCCCCAAAGGAGCAATTTCGCATCAAAATGGCCAAAAGTTACAATACACCCTCAAAGGAACAAATTCGCCTCAAAATGGGCAAAAGTTGCAATACCCCCCTGAAAGGAACAAATTTGCCTTAAAATTGCAAAAAATTGGATAACCCCCCAAAGGAACAATTTCGCCTCAAAATGGCCAAAAGTTCCAATACCCCCCCAAAGGAACAAATTCGCCTCAAAATGGCCAAAACTTGCAATAGCCTCCCAAAGGAACAATTTCGCCTCAAAATGGCCAAAAGTTGCAATACCCCCCAAAGGAACAATTTCGCCTCAAAATGGCCAAAAGTTTCAATACCCCCCAAAGGAACAAATTCGCCTCAAAATGGCCAAAAGTTGCAATACCCCCAAAGGAACAATTTCGCATCAAAATGGCCAAAAGTTGCAATACCCCGCCAAAGGAGCAATTTTGCCTCAAAATGGCCAAAAGTTTCAATACCCCCCAAAGGAACAAATTCGCCTCAAAATGGCCAAAAGGTTCAATACCCCCCCAAAGGAACAATTTCTCCTCAAAATGGCCAAAAGTTGCAATACTCCTCCAAAGGAACAATTTTGCCTCAAAAGGGAAAGAAGTTGCAATACCCCCCAAAAGGAACAGTTTCGCCTCAAAATGGCCAAAATTGCAATACCCCCCAAAGGAACAATTTCGCCTCAAAATGGCCAAAAGTTGCAATACCCATTCTAAGGAACAGTTTTGCCTCAAAATGGCCAAAAGTTGCAAAAGTTGCAAGGGAACAATTTCGCCTCAAAATGATCAAAAGTTGCAATACCCTCGCAAAGTAACAATTTCGCCTCAAAATGGCCAGAAGTTGCAATACCCCCCTAAAAAGGAACAATTTCGCCTAAAAATGGTCAAAAGTTGCAAAACCCCCAAAGGAACAATTTCTCCTCAAAATGGCCAAAAGTTGCATTACCCCCCAAAGGAACAAATTCGCCTCAAAATTGCAAAAAGTTGCAATACCCCCCAAAGGAACAACTTCGCCTGAAAATGGCCAAAAGTTGCAATAGCCTCCCAAAGGAACAATTTCAGCTCAAAATGGCCAAAAGTTGCAATAGCCCCCCAAAGGAACAATTTCGCCTCAAAATGGCCAAAAGTTGCAATACCCCCCAAAGGAACAATTTCACCTGAAAATGGTCAAAAGTTGCAATAGCCTCCCAAAGGAACAATTTCACCTCAAAATGGCCAAAAGTTGCAATAGCCCCCCAAAGGAACAATTTCGCCTCAAAATAGCCAAAAGTTGCAATAAATCCCCAAAGGAAAAAATTCGCCTCAAAATGGGCAAAAGTTGCAATACCCCCCTGAAAGGAACAAATTCGCCTTAAAATTGCAAAAAATTGCATAACCCCCCAAAGGAACAATTTCGCCTCAAAATGGCCAAAAGTTGAAATACTCCCCCAAAAGGAACAATTTTGACTCAAAATTGCCAAAAGTTGCAATACCCCCCCAAAGGAACAATTTCACCTGAAAATGGCCAAAAGTTGCAATACCCCCCAAAGGAGCAATTTCGCATCAAAATGGCCAAAAGGTACAATACCCCCTCAAAGGAACAAATTCGCCTCAAAATGGGCAAAAGTTGCAATACCCCCCTGAAAGGAACAAATTCGCCTCAAAATGGCCAAAAGTTTCAATACCCCCCAAAGGACCAAATTCGCCTCAAAATGGCCAAAAGTTGCAATACCCCCCCAAAGGAGCAATTTTGCCTCAAAATGGCCAAAAGTTGCAATACTCCTCCAAAGGAACAATTTTGACTCAAAATGGCCAAAAGTTCCAATACCCCCCCAATTCGCCTCAAAATGGCCAAAAGTTGCAATAGCCTCCCAAAGGAACAATGTCACCTCAAAATGGCCAAAAGTTGCAAAACCCCCCCAAAGGAACAATTTCGCCTCAAAATGGCCAAAAGTTGAAATACTCCCCCAAAGGAACAATTTTGACTCAAAATGGCCAAAAGTTCCCTGAAAGGAACAAATTCGCCTCAAAATTGCAAAAAATTGCATAACCCCCAAAGGAACAATTTCGCCTCAAAATGGCCAAAAGTTGAAATACTCCCCCAAAGGAACAATTTTGACTCAAAATGGCCAAAAGTTCCAATACCCCCCCAAAGGAACAAATTCGCCTCAAAATGGCCAAAACTTGCTATAGCCTCCCAAAGGAACAATTTCGCCTCAAAATGGCCAAAAGTTGCAATACCCCCCAAAGGAACAATTTCGCCTCAAAATGGCCAAAAGTTTCAATACCCCCCAAAGGAACAAATTTGCCTCAAAATGGCCAAAAGTTGCAATACCCCCCCAAAGGAACAATTTCGCATCAAAATGGCCAAAAGTTGCAATACCCCCCCAAAGGAGCAATTTTGCCTCAAAATGGCCAAAAGTTTCAATACCCCCCAAAGGAACAAATTCGCCTCAAAATGGCCAAAAGGTTCAATACCCCCCCAAAGGAACAATTTCGCCTCAAAATGGCCAAAAGTTGCAATACTCCTCCAAAGGAACAATTTTGCCTCAAAAGGGAAAGAAGTTGCAATACCCCCCAAAGGAACAGTTTCGCCTCAAAATGGCCAAAATTGCAATACCCCCCAAAGGAACAATTTCGCCTCAAAATGGCCAAAAGTTGCAATACCCCTTCTAAGGAAAAGTTTTGCCTCAAAATGGCCAAAAGTTGCAAAAGTTGCAAGGGAACAATTTCGCCTCAAAATGGTCAAAAGTTGCAATACCCTCGCGAAGGAACAATTTCGCCTCAAAATGGCCAGAAGTTGCAATACCCCCCTAAAAAGGAACAATTTCGCCTCAAAATGGTCAAAAGTTGCATTACCCCCCAAAGGAACAAATTCGCCTCAAAATTTCAAAAAGTTGCAATACCCCCCAAAGGAACAAATTCGCCTGAAAATGGACAAAATTTGCAATACCCCCAAAGGAGCAATTTCGCCTCAAAATTGCCAAAAGTTGCAATACCCCCCAAAGGAACAATTTCACCTGAAAATGGCCAAAAGTTGCAATAGCCTCCCAAAGGAACAATTTCACCTCAAAATGGCCAAAAGTTGCAATAGCCCCCCAAAGGAACAATTTCGCCTCAAAATGGCCAAAAGTTGCAATAAACCCCCAAAGGAAAAAATTCGCCTCAAAATGGGCAAAAGTTGCAATACCCTCCCAAAGGAACATTTTCGTTTTAAAATGGCCAAAAGTTGCAATACCGCCCCAAAGGAACAATTTCGCCTGAAAATGGCCAAAAGTTGCAATACCCCCCCAAAGGAACAATTTCGCCTCAAAATGGCCAAAAGTTGCAATTCCCCCCCAATGGAGCAATTTTGCCTCAAAATGGCCAAAAGTTGCAATACCCCCTGAAAGGAACAAATTCGCCTCAAAATTGCAAACAATTGCATAACCCCCCAAAGGAACAATTTCGCCTCAAAATGGCCAAAAGTTGAAATACTCCCCCAAATGGAACAATTTTGACTCAAAATTGCCAAAAGTTGCAATACCCCCCCAAAGGAACAATTTCACCTGAAAATGGCCAAAAGTTGCAATACCCCCCAAAGGAGCAATTTCGCATCAAAATGGCCAAAAGTTACAATACACCCTCAAAGGAACAAATTCGCCTCAAAATGGGCAAAAGTTGCAATACCCCCCTGAAAGGAACAAATTTGCCTTAAAATTGCAAAAAATTGGATAACCCCCCAAAGGAACAATTTCGCCTCAAAATGGCCAAAAGTTGCAATACCCCCCAAAGGAACAATTTCGCCTCAAAATGGCCAAAAGTTTCAATACCCCCCAAAGGAACAAATTCGCCTCAAAATGGCCAAAAGTTGCAATACCCCCAAAGGAACAATTTCGCATCAAAATGGCCAAAAGTTGCAATACCCCCACAAAGGAGCAATTTTGCCTCAAAATGGCCAAAAGTTTCAATACCCCCCAAAGGAACAAATTCGCCTCAAAATGGCCAAAAGGTTCAATACCCCCCCAAAGGAACAATTTCTCCTCAAAATGGCGAAAAGTTGCAATACTCCCCTGAAAGGATCAAATTCGTCTTAAAATTGCAAAAAATTGCATAACCCCCCAAAGGAACAATTTCGCCTCAAAATGGCCAAAAGTTGCAATACCCCCCAAAGGAGCAATTTCGCATCAAAATGGCCAAAAGGTACAATACCCCCTCAAAGGAACAAATTCGCCTCAAAATGGGCAAAAGTTGCAATACCCCCCCTTGAAAGGAACAAATTCGCCTCAAAATGGCCAAAAGTTTCAATACCCCCCAAAGGACCAAATTCGCCTCAAAATGGCCAAAAGTTGCAATACCCCCCCAAAGGAACAATTTCGCTTCAAAATGGCCAAAAGTTGCAATACCCCCCCAAAGGAGCAATTTTGCCTCAAAATGGCCAAAAGTTGTAATACTCCCCCAAAGGAACAATTTTGACTCAAAATGGCCAAAAGTTCCAATACCCCCCCAATTCGCCTCAAAATGGCCAAAAGTTGCAATAGCCTCCCAAAGGAACAATTTCACCTCAAAATGGCCAAAAGTTGCAATACCCCCCCAAAGGAACAATTTCGCCTCAAAATGGCCAAAAGTTGCATTACCCCCCCAAAGGAACAAATTCGCCTCAAAATGGCCAAAAGTTGCAATACCCCCCAAAGGAACAATTTCGCCTCAAAATGACCAAAAGTTGCAATACCCCCCCAAAGGAGCAATTTCGCCTCAAAATGGCCAAAAGTTGCAATACTACCCTGAAAGGATCAAATTCGTCTTAAAATTGCAAAAAATTGCATAACCCCCCAAAGGAACAATTTCGCCTCAAAATGGCCAAAAGTTGCAATACCCCCCCAAAGGAACAATTTTTCCTCAAAATAGCCAAAAGTGGAATACCCCCCCAAAGGAACAATTTCGCCTCAAAATGGCCAAAAGTTGCAATACCCCCCCAAAGGAACAAATTCACCTCAAAATTGCCAAAAGTTGCAATTCCCCTCCAAAGGAACAATTTCGCCTCAAAATGGCCAAAAGTTGCAATACCCCCCCAAAGGAACAATTTCGCCTGAAAATGGCCAAAAGTTGCAATACCCCCCCAAAGGAACAATTTCGCCTGAAAATGGCCTAAAATTGCAATACCCCCCAAAAGAACAATTTCGCCTCAAAATGGCCAAAAGTTGAAATACCCCCCCAAAGGAGCAATTTCGCCTCAAAATGGCCAAAAGTTGCAATAAACCCCCAAAGGAAAAAATTCGCCTCAAAATGGGCAAAAGTTGCAATACCCCCCTGAAAGGAACAAATTCGCCTTAAAATTGCAAAAAATTGCATAACCCCCCAATGGAACAATTTCGCCTCAAAATGGTCAAAAGTTGAAATACTCCCCCAAAGGAACAATTTTGACTCAAAATGGCCAAAAGTTGAAATACCCCCCCAAGGGAGCAATTTCGCCTCAAAATGGCCAAAATTTTCAATACCCCTCTGAAAGGAACAAATTCGCCTCAAAATTGCAAAAAATTGCATAACCCCCCAAAGGAAAAATTTCGCCTCAAAATAGCCAAAAGTTGAAATACTCCCCCAAAGGAACAAATTCGCCTCAAAATGGCCAAAAATTGCAATAGCCTCCCAAAGGAACAGTTTTGCTTCAAAATGGCCAAAAGTTGCAATACCCCCCCAAAGGAACAATTTCGCCTCAAAATGGTCAAAAGTTGAAATACCCCCCCAAAGGAACAATTTAGCCTCAAAATGGCCAAAAGTTGCAATACCCACCCCAAAGGAACAATTTCGCCTCAAAATGGCCAAAAGTTTCAATACCCCTCAAAGGAAAAAATTCGCCTCAAAATGGCCAAAATTTGCAATACCCCCCCAAAGGAACAAATTCGCCTCAAAATTGCCAAAAGTTGCAATACCCCCCCAAAGGAACAATTTCGCCTCAAAATGGCCAAAAGTTGCAATCCCCCCCAAAGGAACAAATTCACCTCAAAATGGCCAAAAGTTGCAATTCCCCTCCAAAGGAACAATTTCGCCTCAAAATGGCCAAAAGTTGCAATACCCCCCCAAAGGAACAATTTCGCCTGAAAATGGCCTAAAATTGCAATACCCCCCAAAAGAACAATTTCGCCTCAAAATGGCCAAAAGTTGAAATACCCCCCCAAAGGAGCAATTTCGCCTCAAAATGGCCAAAAGTTGCAATAAACCCCCAAAGGAAAAAATTCGCCTCAAAATGGGCAAAAGTTGCAATACCCCCCTGAAAGGAACAAATTCGCCTTAAAATTGCAAAAAATTGCATAACCCCCCAATGGAACAATTTCGCCTCAAAATGGTCAAAAGTTGAAATACTCCCCCAAAGGAACAATTTTGACTCAAAATGGCCAAAAGTTGAAATACCCCCCCAAGGGAGCAATTTCGCCTCAAAATGGCCAAAATTTTCAATACCCCTCTGAAAGGAACAAATTCGCCTCAAAATTGCAAAAAATTGCATAACCCCCCAAAGGAAAAATTTCGCCTCAAAATAGCCAAAAGTTGAAATACTCCCCCAAAGGAACAAATTCGCCTCAAAATGGCCAAAAATTGCAATAGCCTCCCAAAGGAACAGTTTTGCTTCAAAATGGCCAAAAGTTGCAATACCCCCCCAAAGGAACAATTTCGCCTCAAAATGGCCAAAAGTTGCAATTCCCCCCCAATGGAGCAATTTTGCCTCAAAATGGCCAAAAGTTGCAATACCCCCTGAAAGGAACAAATTCGCCTCAAAATTGCAAACAATTGCATAACCCCCCAAAGGAACAATTTCGCCTCAAAATGGCCAAAAGTTGAAATACTCCCCCAAATGGAACAATTTTGACTCAAAATTGCCAAAAGTTGCAATACCCCCCCAAAGGAACAATTTCACCTGAAAATGGCCAAAAGTTGCAATACCCCCCAAAGGAGCAATTTCGCATCAAAATGGCCAAAAGTTACAATACACCCTCAAAGGAACAAATTCGCCTCAAAATGGGCAAAAGTTGCAATACCCCCCTGAAAGGAACAAATTTGCCTTAAAATTGCAAAAAATTGGATAACCCCCCAAAGGAACAATTTCGCCTCAAAATGGCCAAAAGTTCCAATACCCCCCCAAAGGAACAAATTCGCCTCAAAATGGCCAAAACTTGCAATAGCCTCCCAAAGGAACAATTTCGCCTCAAAATGGCCAAAAGTTGCAATACCCCCCAAAGGAACAATTTCGCCTCAAAATGGCCAAAAGTTTCAATACCCCCCAAAGGAACAAATTCGCCTCAAAATGGCCAAAAGTTGCAATACCCCCAAAGGAACAATTTCGCATCAAAATGGCCAAAAGTTGCAATACCCCCCCAAAGGAGCAATTTTGCCTCAAAATGGCCAAAAGTTTCAATACCCCCCAAAGGAACAAATTCGCCTCAAAATGGCCAAAAGTTGCAATACCCCCCCAAAGGAACAATTTAGCCTCAAAATGGCCAAAAGTTGCAATACCCACCCCAAAGGAACAATTTCGCCTCAAAATGGCCAAAAGTTTCAATACCCCTCAAAGGAAAAAATTCGCCTCAAAATGGCCAAAATTTGCAATACCCCCCCAAAGGAACAAATTCGCCTCAAAATTGCCAAAAGTTGCAATACCCCCCCAAAGGAACAATTTCGCCTCAAAATGGCCAAAAGTTGCAATCCCCCCAAAGGAACAAATTCACCTCAAAATGGCCAAAAGTTGCAATTCCCCTCCAAAGGAACAATTTCGCCTCAAAATGGCCAAAAGTTGCAATACCCCCCCAAAGGAACAATTTCGCCTGAAAATGGCCTAAAATTGCAATACCCCCCAAAAGAACAATTTCGCCTCAAAATGGCCAAAAGGTGAAATACCCCCCCAAAGGAGCAATTTCGCCTCAAAATGGCCAAAAGTTGCAATAAACCCCCAAAGGAAAAAATTCGCCTCAAAATGGGCAAAAGTTGCAATACCCCCCTGAAAGGAACAAATTCGCCTTAAAATTGCAAAAAATTGCATAACCCCCCAATGGAACAATTTCGCCTCAAAATGGTCAAAAGTTGAAATACTCCCCCAAAGGAACAATTTTGACTCAAAATGGCCAAAAGTTGAAATACCCCCCCAAGGGAGCAATTTCGCCTCAAAATGGCCAAAATTTTCAATACCCCTCTGAAAGGAACAAATTCGCCTCAAAATTGCAAAAAATTGCATAACCCCCCAAAGGAAAAATTTCGCCTCAAAATAGCCAAAAGTTGAAATACTCCCCCAAAGGAACAAATTCGCCTCAAAATGGCCAAAAGTTGCAATAGCCTCCCAAAGGAACAGTTTTGCTTCAAAATGGCCAAAAGTTGCAATACCCCCCCAAAGGAACAATTTCGCCTCAAAATGGCCAAAAGTTGCAATTCCCCCCCAATGGAGCAATTTTGCCTCAAAATGGCCAAAAGTTGCAATACCCCCTGAAAGGAACAAATTCGCCTCAAAATTGCAAACAATTGCATAACCCCCCAAAGGAACAATTTCGCCTCAAAATGGCCAAAAGTTGAAATACTCCCCCAAATGGAACAATTTTGACTCAAAATTGCCAAAAGTTGCAATACCCCCCCAAAGGAACAATTTCACCTGAAAATGGCCAAAAGTTGCAATACCCCCCAAAGGAGCAATTTCGCATCAAAATGGCCAAAAGTTACAATACACCCTCAAAGGAACAAATTCGCCTCAAAATGGGCAAAAGTTGCAATACCCCCCTGAAAGGAACAAATTTGCCTTAAAATTGCAAAAAATTGGATAACCCCCCAAAGGAACAATTTCGCCTCAAAATGGCCAAAAGTTCCAATACCCCCCCAAAGGAACAAATTCGCCTCAAAATGGCCAAAACTTGCAATAGCCTCCCAAAGGAACAATTTCGCCTCAAAATGGCCAAAAGTTGCAATACCCCCCAAAGGAACAATTTCGCCTCAAAATGGCCAAAAGTTTCAATACCCCCCAAAGGAACAAATTCGCCTCAAAATGGCCAAAAGTTGCAATACCCCCAAAGGAACAATTTCGCATCAAAATGGCCAAAAGTTGCAATACCCCCCCAAAGGAGCAATTTTGCCTCAAAATGGCCAAAAGTTTCAATACCCCCCAAAGGAACAAATTCGCCTCAAAATGGCCAAAAGGTTCAATACCCCCCCAAAGGAACAATTTCTCCTCAAAATGGCCAAAAGTTGCAATACTCCTCCAAAGGAACAATTTTGCCTCAAAAGGGAAAGAAGTTGCAATACCCCCAAAAGGAACAGTTTCGCCTCAAAATGGCCAAAATTGCAATACCCCCCAAAGGAACAATTTCGCCTCAAAATGGCCAAAAGTTGCAATACCCATTCTAAGGAACAGTTTTGCCTCAAAATGGCCAAAAGTTGCAAAAGTTGCAAGGGAACAATTTCGCCTCAAAATGATCAAAAGTTGCAATACCCTCGCAAAGTAACAATTTCGCCTCAAAATGGCCAGAAGTTGCAATACCCCCCTAAAAAGGAACAATTTCGCCTAAAAATGGTCAAAAGTTGCAAAACCCCCAAAGGAACAATTTCTCCTCAAAATGGCCAAAAGTTGCATTACCCCCCAAAGGAACAAATTCGCCTCAAAATTGCAAAAAGTTGCAATACCCCCCAAAGGAACAACTTCGCCTGAAAATGGCCAAAAGTTGCAATAGCCTCCCAAAGGAACAATTTCAGCTCAAAATGGCCAAAAGTTGCAATAGCCCCCCAAAGGAACAATTTCGCCTCAAAATGGCCAAAAGTTGCAATACCCCCCAAAGGAACAATTTCACCTGAAAATGGCCAAAAGTTGCAATAGCCTCCCAAAGGAACAATTTCACCTCAAAATGGCCAAAAGTTGCAATAGCCCCCCAAAGGAACAATTTCGCCTCAAAATAGCCAAAAGTTGCAATAAATCCCCAAAGGAAAAAATTCGCCTCAAAATGGGCAAAAGTTGCAATACCCCCCTGAAAGGAACAAATTCGCCTTAAAATTGCAAAAAATTGCATAACCCCCCAAAGGAACAATTTCGCCTCAAAATGGCCAAAAGTTGAAATACTCCCCCAAAAGGAACAATTTTGACTCAAAATTGCCAAAAGTTGCAATACCCCCCCAAAGGAACAATTTCACCTGAAAATGGCCAAAAGTTGCAATACCCCCCAAAGGAGCAATTTCGCATCAAAATGGCCAAAAGGTACAATACCCCCTCAAAGGAACAAATTCGCCTCAAAATGGGCAAAAGTTGCAATACCCCCCTGAAAGGAACAAATTCGCCTCAAAATGGCCAAAAGTTTCAATACCCCCCAAAGGACCAAATTCGCCTCAAAATGGCCAAAAGTTGCAATACCCCCCCAAAGGAGCAATTTTGCCTCAAAATTGCCAAAAGTTGCAATACTCCTCCAAAGGAACAATTTTGACTCAAAATGGCCAAAAGTTCCAATACCCCCCCAATTCGCCTCAAAATGGCCAAAAGTTGCAATAGCCTCCCAAAGGAACAATTTCACCTCAAAATGGCCAAAAGTTGCAAAACCCCCCCAAAGGAACAATTTCGCCTCAAAATGGCCAAAAGTTGAAATACTCCCCCAAAGGAACAATTTTGACTCAAAATGGGCAATACCCCCCAAAGGAACAATTTCGCCTCAAAATGGCCAAAAGTTGCAATTCCCCCCAATGGAGCAATTTTGCCTCAAAATGGCCAAAAGTTGCAATACCCCCCCAAAGGAACAAATTCGCCTCAAAATGGCCAAAAGTTGCAATAGCCTCCCAAAGGAACAGTTTTGCTTCAAAATGGCCAAAAGTTGCAATACCCCCCCAAAGGAACAATTTCGCCTCAAAATGGCCAAAAGTTGCAATTCCCCCCCAATGGAGCAATTTTGCCTCAAAATGGCCAAAAGTTGCAATACCCCCCCAAATTTTAACAATTTTGACTCAAAATTGCCAAAAGTTGCAATACCCCCCCAAAGGAACAATTTCACCTGAAAATGGCCAAAAGTTGCAATACCCTCCAAAGGAGCAATTTCGCATCAAAATGGCCAAAAGTTACAATACCCCCTCAAAGGAACAAATTCGCCTCAAAATGGGCAAAAGTTGCAATACCCCCCTGAAAGGAACAAATTTGCCTTAAAATTGCAAAAAATTGGATAACCCCCCAAAGGAACAATTTCGCCTCAAAATGGCCAAAAGTTGAAATACTCCCCCAAAGGAACAATTTTGACTCAAAATGGCCAAAAGTTCCCTGAAAGGAACAAATTCGCCTCAAAATTGCAAAAAATTGCATAACCCCCAAAGGAACAATTTCGCCTCAAAATGGCCAGAAGTTGAAATACTCCCCCAAAGGAACAATTTTGACTCAAAATGGCCAAAAGTTCCAATACCCCCCCAAAGGAACAAATTCGCCTCAAAATGGCCAAAACTTGCTATAGCCTCCCAAAGGAACAATTTCGCCTCAAAATGGCCAAAAGTTGCAATACCCCCCAAAGGAACAATTTCGCCTCAAAATGGCCAAAAGTTTCAATACCCCCCAAAGGAACAAATTTGCCTCAAAATGGCCAAAAGTTGCAATACCCCCCCAAAGGAACAATTTCGCATCAAAATGGCCAAAAGTTGCAATACCCCCCCAAAGGAGCAATTTTGCCTCAAAATGGCCAAAAGTTTCAATACCCCCCAAAGGAACAAATTCGCCTCAAAATGGCCAAAAGGTTCAATACCCCCCCAAAGGAACAATTTCGCCTCAAAATGGCCAAAAGTTGCAATACTCCTCCAAAGGAACAATTTTGCCTCAAAAGGGAAAGAAGTTGCAATACCCCCCAAAGGAACAGTTTCGCCTCAAAATGGCCAAAATTGCAATACCCCCCAAAGGAACAATTTCGCCTCAAAATGGCCAAAAGTTGCAATACCCCTTCTAAGGAAAAGTTTTGCCTCAAAATGGCCAAAAGTTGCAAAAGTTGCAAGGGAACAATTTCGCCTCAAAATGGTCAAAAGTTGCAATACCCTCGCGAAGGAACAATTTCGCCTCAAAATGGCCAGAAGTTGCAATACCCCCCTAAAAAGGAACAATTTCGCCTCAAAATGGTCAAAAGTTGCAAAACCCCCAAAGGAACAATTTCTCCTCAAAATGGCCAAAAGTTGCATTACCCCCCAAAGGAACAAATTCGCCTCAAAATTTCAAAAAGTTGCAATACCCCCCAAAGGAACAAATTCGCCTGAAAATGGCCAAAATTTGCAATACCCCCAAAGGAGCAATTTCGCCTCAAAATTGCCAAAAGTTGCAATACCCCCCAAAGGAACAATTTCACCTGAAAATGGCCAAAAGTTGCAATAGCCTCCCAAAGGAACAATTTCACCTCAAAATGGCCAAAAGTTGCAATAGCCCCCCAAAGGAACAATTTCGCCTCAAAATGGCCAAAAGTTGCAATAAACCCCCAAAGGAAAAAATTCGCCTCAAAATGGGCAAAAGTTGCAATACCCTCCCAAAGGAACATTTTCGTTTTAAAATGGCCAAAAGTTGCAATACCGCCCCAAAGGAACAATTTCGCCTGAAAATGGCCAAAAGTTGCAATACCCCCCCAAAGGAACAATTTCGCCTCAAAATGGCCAAAAGTTGCAATACCCCCCCAATGGATCAATTCCGCCTGAAAATGGCCAAAAGTTGCAATACCCACCCCAAAGGAACAATTTTGACTCAAAACTGCCAAAAGTTGCAATACCCCCCCAAAGGATCAATTTCGCCTCAAAATGGCCAAAAGTTGCAATACCCCCCCAAAGGAGCAATTTCGCCTAAAAATGGCCAAAAGTTGCAATACCCCCCTGAAAGGAACAAATTCGCCTCAAAATTGCAAAAAATTGCATAACCCCCCAAAGGAACAATTTCGCCTCAAAATGGCCAAAAGTTGAAATACTCCCCCAAAAGGAACAATTTTGACTCAAAATTGCCAAAAGTTGCAATACTCCCCCAAAGGAACAATTTCACCTGAAAATGGCCAAAAGTTGCAATACCCCCCAAAGGAGCAATTTCGCATCAAAATGGCCAAAAGGTACAATACCCCCTCAAAGGAACAAATTCGCCTCAAAATTGCAAAAAATTGCATAACCCCCCAAAGGAAAAATTTCGCCTCAAAATGGCCAAAAGTTGAAATACTCCCCCAAAGGAACAATTTTGACTCAAAATAGCCAAAAGTTCCAATACCCCCCCAAAGGAACAAATTCGCCTCAAAATGGCCAAAAGTTGCAATAGCCTCCCAAAGGAACAGTTTTGCTTCAAAATGGCCAAAAGTTGCAATACCCCCCCAAAGGAACAATTTCGCCTCAAAATGGCCAAAAGTTGCAATTCCCCCCCAATGGAGCAATTTTGCCTCAAAATGGCCAAAAGTTGCAATACCCCCTTGAAAGGAACAAATTCGCCTCAAAATTGCAAAAAATTGCATAACCCCCAAAGGAACAATTTCGCCTCAAAATGGCCAAAAGTTGAAATACTCCCCCAAATTTTAACAATTTTGACTCAAAATTGCCAAAAGTTGCAATACCCCCCCAAAGGAACAATTTCACCTGAAAATGGCCAAAAGTTGCAATACCCCCCAAAGGAGCAATTTCGCATCAAAATGGCCAAAAGTTACAATACCCCCTCAAAGGAACAAAATCGCCTCAAAATGGCAAAAGTTGCAATACCCCCCTGAAAGGAACAAATTTGCCTTAAAATTGCAAAAAATTGGATAACCCCCCAAAGGAACAATTTCGCCTCAAAATGGCCAAAAGTTGAAATACTCCCCCAAAGGAACAATTTTGACTCAAAATGGCCAAAAGTTCCAATACCCCCCCAAAGGAACAAATTCGCCTCAAAATGGCCAAAACTTGCTATAGCCACCCAAAGGAACAATTTCGCCTCAAAATGGCCAAAAGTTGCAATACCCCCCAAAGGAACAATTTCGCCTCAAAATGGCAAAAAGTTTCAATACCCCCCAAAGGAACAAATTCGCCTCAAAATGGCCAAAAGTTGCAATACCCCCCCAAAGGAACATTTTCGCATCAAAATGGCCAAAAGTTGCAATACCCCCCCAAAGGAGCAATTTTGCCTCAAAATGGCCAAAAGTTTCAATACCCCCCAAAGGAACAAATTCGCCTCAAAATGGCCAAAAGGTTCAATACCCCCCCAAAGGAACAATTTCGCCTCAAAATGGCCAAAAGTTGCAATACTCCTCCAAAGGAACAATTTTGCCTCAAAAGGGAAAGAAGTTGCAATACCCCCCAAAGGAACAGTTTCGCCTCAAAATGGCCAAAATTGCAATACCCCACAAAGGAACAATTTCGCCTCAAAATGGCCAAAAGTTGCAATACCCCTTGTAAGGAACAGTTTTGCCTCAAAATGGCCAAAAGTTGCAAAAGTTGCAAGGGAACAATTTCGCCTCAAAATGGTCAAAAGTTGCAATACCCTCGCAAAGGAACAATTTCGCCTCAAAATGGCCAGAAGTTGCAATACCCCCCTAAAAAGGAACAATTTCGCCTCAAAATGGTCAAAAGTTGCAAAACCCCCAAAGGAACAATTTCTCCTCAAAATGGCCAAAAGTTGCATTACCCCCCAAAGGAACAAATTCGCCTCAAAATTGCAAAAAGTTGCAATACCCCCAAAGGAACAAATTCGCCTGAAAATGGCCAAAATTTGCAATACCCCCAAAGGAGCAATTTCGCCTCAAAATTGCCAAAAGTTGCAATACCCCCCAAAGGAACAATTTCACCTGAAAATGGCCAAAAGTTGCAATAGCCTCCCAAAGGAACAATTTCACCTCAAAATGGCCAAAAGTTGCAATAGCCCCCCAAAGGAACAATTTCGCCTCAAAATGGCCAAAAGTTGCAATAAACCCGCAAAGGAAACAATTCGCCTCAAAATGGGCAAAAGTTGCAATACCCCTCTGAAAGGAACAAATTTGCCTTAAAATTGCAAAAAATTACATAACCCCCCAATGGAACAATTGCGCCTCAAAATGGTCAAAAGTTGAAATACTCCCCCAAAGGAACAATTTTGACTCAAAATGGCCAAAAGTTCCAAAACCCCCCCAAAGGAACAATTTCGCCTGAAAATGGCCAAAAGTTGCAATACCCTCCCAAAGGAACATTTTCGCTTTAAAATGGCCAAAAGTTGCAATACCGCCTCAAAGGAACAATTTCGCCTGAAAATGGCCAAAAGTTGCAATACCCCCCCAAAGGAACAATTTCGCCTCAAAATGGCCAAAAGTTGCAATACCCCCCCAAAGGAACAAATTCGCCTCAAAATGGCCAAAAGTTGCAATACCCCCCCAAAGGATCAATTTCGCCTGAAAATGGCCAAAAGTTGCAATACCCACCCCAAAGGAACAATTTTGACTCAAAACTGCCAAAAGTTGCAATACCCCCCAAAGGATCAATTTCGCCTCAAAATGGCCAAAAGTTGCAATACCCCCCCAAAGGAGCAATTTCGCCTTAAAATGGCCAAAAGTTGCAATACCCCCCTGAAAGGAACAAATTCGCCTCAAAATTGCAAAAAATTGCATAACCCCCAAAGGAACAATTTCGCCTCAAAATGGCCAAAAGTTGAAATACTCCCCCAAAAGGAACAATTTTGACTCAAAATTGCCAAAAGTTGCAATACTCCCCCAAAGGAACAATTTCACCTGAAAATGGCCAAAAGTTGCAATACCCCCCAAAGGAGCAATTTCGCATCAAAATGGCAAAAAGGTACAATACCCCCTCAAAGGAACAAATTCGCCTCAAAATGGACAAAAGTTGCAATACCCCCCTGAAAGGAACAATTCGCCTCAAAATGGCCAAAAGTTTCAATACCCCCCAAAGGACCAAATTCGCCTCAAAATGGCTAAAAGTTGCAATACCCCCCCAAAGGAACAATTTCGCATCAAAATGGCCAAAAGTTGCAATACCCCCCCAAAGGAGCAATTTTGCCTCAAAATGGCCAAAAGTTGCAATACTCCCCCAAAGGAACAATTTTGACTCAAAATGGCCAAAAGTTCCAATACCCCCCCAATTCGCCTCAAAATGGCCAAAAGTTGCAATAGCCTCCCAAAGGAACAATTTCACCTCAAAATGGCCAAAAGTTGCAATACCCCCCAAAGGAACAATTTCGCCTGAAAATGGCCAAAAATTGCAATACCCCCCAAAAGAACAATTTCGCCTCAAAATGGCCAAAAGTTGAAATACCCCCCCAAAGGAGCAATTTTGCCTCAAAATGGCCAAAAGTTTCAATACCCCCCAAAGGAACAAATTCGCCTCAAAATGGCCAAAAGGTTCAATACCCTCCCAAAGGAACAATTTCGCCTCAAAATGGCCAAAAGTTGCAATACTCCTCCAAAGGAACAATTTTGCCTCAAAAGGGAAAGAAGTTGCAATACCCCCCAAAGGAACAGTTTCGCCTCAAAATGACCAAAATTGCAATACCGCCCAAAGGAACAATTTCGCCTTAAAATGGCCAAAAGTTGCAATACCCCTTCTAAGGAACAGTTTTGTCTCAAAATGGCCAAAAGTTGCAAAAGTTGCAAGGGAACAATTTCGCCTCAAAATGGTCAAAAGTTGCAATACCCTCGCAAAGGAATAATTTCGCCTCAAAATGGCCAGAAGTTGCAATACCCCCCTAAAAAGGAACAATTTCGCCTGAAAATGGTCAAAAGTTGCAAAACCCCCAAAGGAACAATTTCTCCTCAAAATGGCCAAAAGTTGCATTACCCCCCAAAGGAACAAATTCGTCTCAAAATTGCAAAAAGTTGCAATACCCCCCAAAGGAACAACTTCGCCTGAAAATGGCCAAAAGTTGCAATAGCCTCCCAAAGGAACAATTTCACCTCAAAATGGTCAAAAGTTGCAATAGCCCCCCAAAGGAACAATCTCGCCTCAAAATGGCCAAAAGTTGCAATACCCCCCAAAGGAACAATTTCACCTGAAAATGGCCAAAAGTTGCAATAGCCTCCAAAGGAACAATTTCACCTCAAAATGGCCAAAAGTTGCAATAGCCCCCCAAAGAAACAATTTCGCCTCAAAATGGCCAAAAGTTGCAATAAATCCCCAAAGGAAAAAATTCGCCTCAAAATGGGCAAAAGTTGCAATACCCCCCTGAAAGGAACAAATTCGCCTTAAAATTGCAAAAAATTGCATAACCCCCCAATGGAACAATTTCGCCTCAAAATGGCCAAAAGTTGAAATACTCCCCCAAAGGAACAATTTTGACTCAAAATGGCCAAAAGTTCCAATACCCTCCCAAAGGAACAGTTTCGCTTTAAAATGGCCAAAAGTTGCAATACCGCCCCAAAGGAACAATTTCGCCTGAAAATGGCCAAAAGTTGCAATACCCCCCCAAAGGAACAATTTCGCCTCAAAATGGCCAAAAGTTGCAATACCCTCCCAAAGGAACAGTTTCGCTTTAAAATGGCCAAAAGTTGCAATACCGCCCCAAAGGAACAATTTCGCCTGAAAATAGCCAAAAGTTGCAATACCCCCCCCCAAAGGAACAATTTCGCCTCAAAATGGCCAAAAGTTGCAATACCCCCCAAAGGAACAAATTCGCCTCAAAATGGCCAAAAGTTGCAATACCCCCCCAAAGGATCAATTTCGCCTGAAAATGGCCAAAAGTTGCAATACCCACCCCAAAGGAACAATTTTGACTCAAAACTGCCAAAAGTTGCAATACCCCCCCAAAGGATCAATTTCGCCTCAAAATGGCCAAAAGTTGCAATACCCCCCCAAAGGAGCAATTTCGCCTCAAAATGGCCAAAAGTTGCAATACCCCCCTGAAAGGAACAATTTTGACTCAAAATTGCCAAAAGTTGAAATACTCCCCCAAAAGGAACAATTTTGACTCAAAATTGCCAAAAGTTGCAATACCCCCCCAAAGGAACAATTTCACCTGAAAATGGCCAAAAGTTGCAATACCCCCCAAAGGAGCAATTTCGCATCAAAATGGCCAAAAGGTACAATACCCCCTCAAAGGAACAAATTCGCCTCATAATGGGCAAAAGTTGCAATACCCCCCTGAAAGGAACAAATTCGCCTCAAAATGGCCAAAAGTTTCAATACCCCCCAAAGGACCAAATTCGCCTCAAAATAGCCAAAAGTTGCAATAGCCTCCCAAAGGAACAGTTTTGCTTCAAAATGGCCAAAAGTTGCAATACCCCCCCAAAGGAACAACTTCGCCTCAAAATGGCCAAAAGTTGCAATTCCCCCCCAATGGAGCAATTTTGCCTCAAAATGGCCAAAAGTTGCAATACCCCCCTGAAAGGAACAAATTCGCCTCAAAATTGCAAAAAATTGCATAACCCCCAAAGGAACAATTTCGCCTCAAAATGGCCAAAAGTTGAAATACTCCCCCAAATGGAACAATTTTGACTCAAAATTGCCAAAAGTTGCAATACCCCCCCAAAGGAACAATTTCACCTGAAAATGGCCAAAAGTTGCAATACCCCCCAAAGGAGCAATTTCGCATCAAAATGGCCAAAAGTTACAATACCCCCTCAAAGGATCAAATTCGCCTCAAAATGGGCAAAATTTGCAATACCCCCCTGAAAGGAACAAATTCGCCTTAAAATTGCAAAAAATTGGATAACCCCCCAAAGGAACAATTTCGCCTCAAAATGGCCAAAAGTTGAAATACTCCCCCAAAGGAACAATTTTGACTCAAAATGGCCAAAAGTTCCAATACCCCCCCAAAGGAACAAATTCGCCTCAAAATGGCCAAAACTTGCAATAGCCTCCCAAAGGAACAATTTTGCCTCAAAATGGCCAAAAGTTTCAATACCCCCCAAAGGAACCAATTCGCCTCAAAATGGCCAAAAGGTTCAATACCCCCCCAAAGGAACAATTTCGCCTCGAAATGGCCAAAAGTTGCAATACTCCTCCAAAGGAACAATTTTGCCTCAAAAGGGAAAGAAGTTGCAATACCCCCCAAAGGAACAGTTTCGCCTCAAAATGGCCAAAAGTTGCAATACCCCCCCAAAGGATCAATTTCGCCTGAAAATGGCCAAAAGTTGCAATACCCACCCCAAAGGAACAATTTTGACTCAAAACTGCCAAAAGTTGCAATACCCCCCCAAAGGATCAATTTCGCCTCAAAATGGCCAAAAGTTGCAATACCCCCCCAAAGGAGCAATTTCGCCTCAAAATGGCCAAAAGTTGCAATACCCCCCTGAAAGGAACAATTTTGACTCAAAATTGCCAAAAGTTGAAATACTCCCCCAAAAGGAACAATTTTGACTCAAAATTGCCAAAAGTTGCAATACCCCCCCAAAGGAACAATTTCACCTGAAAATGGCCAAAAGTTGCAATACCCCCCAAAGGAGCAATTTCGCATCAAAATGGCCAAAAGGTACAATACCCCCTCAAAGGAACAAATTCGCCTCATAATGGGCAAAAGTTGCAATACCCCCCTGAAAGGAACAAATTCGCCTCAAAATGGCCAAAAGTTTCAATACCCCCCAAAGGACCAAATTCGCCTCAAAATAGCCAAAAGTTGCAATAGCCTCCCAAAGGAACAGTTTTGCTTCAAAATGGCCAAAAGTTGCAATACCCCCCCAAAGGAACAACTTCGCCTCAAAATGGCCAAAAGTTGCAATTCCCCCCCAATGGAGCAATTTTGCCTCAAAATGGCCAAAAGTTGCAATACCCCCCTGAAAGGAACAAATTCGCCTCAAAATTGCAAAAAATTGCATAACCCCCAAAGGAACAATTTCGCCTCAAAATGGCCAAAAGTTGAAATACTCCCCCAAATGGAACAATTTTGACTCAAAATTGCCAAAAGTTGCAATACCCCCCCAAAGGAACAATTTCACCTGAAAATGGCCAAAAGTTGCAATACCCCCCAAAGGAGCAATTTCGCATCAAAATGGCCAAAAGTTACAATACCCCCTCAAAGGATCAAATTCGCCTCAAAATGGGCAAAATTTGCAATACCCCCCTGAAAGGAACAAATTCGCCTTAAAATTGCAAAAAATTGGATAACCCCCCAAAGGAACAATTTCGCCTCAAAATGGCCAAAAGTTGAAATACTCCCCCAAAGGAACAATTTTGACTCAAAATGGCCAAAAGTTCCAATACCCCCCCAAAGGAACAAATTCGCCTCAAAATGGCCAAAACTTGCAATAGCCTCCCAAAGGAACAATTTTGCCTCAAAATGGCCAAAAGTTTCAATACCCCCCAAAGGAACCAATTCGCCTCAAAATGGCCAAAAGGTTCAATACCCCCCCAAAGGAACAATTTCGCCTCGAAATGGCCAAAAGTTGCAATACTCCTCCAAAGGAACAATTTTGCCTCAAAAGGGAAAGAAGTTGCAATACCCCCCAAAGGAACAGTTTCGCCTCAAAATGGCCAAAATTGCAATACCCGCCAAAGGAACAATTTCGCCTCAAAATGGCCAAAAGTTGCAATACCCCTTCTAAGGAACAGTTTTGCCTCAAAATGGCCAAAAGTTGCAAAAGTTGCAAGAGAACAATTTCGCCTCAAAATGGTCAAAAGTTGCAATACCCTCGCAAAGGAACAATTTCGCCTCAAAATGGCCAGAAGTTGCAATACCCCCCTAAAAAGGAACAATTTCGCCTCAAAATGGTCAAAAGTTGCAAAACCCCCAAAGGAACAATTTCTCCTCAAAATGGCCAAAAGTTGCATTACCCCCAAAGGAACAAATTCGCCTCAAAATTGCAAAAAGTTGCAATACCCCCCAAAGGAACAACTTCGCCTGAAAATGGCCAAGATTTGCAATACCCCCAAAGGAGCAATTTCGCCTCAAAATTGCCAAAAGTTGCAATACCCCCCAAAGGAACAATTTCACCTGAAAATGGCCAAAAGTTGCAATACCCCCCCAAAGGAACAATTTCGCCTCAAAATGGCCAAAAGTTGCAATACCCCCCCAAAGGAACAAATTCGCCTCAAAATGGCCAAAAGTTGCAATACCCCCCCAAAGGATCAATTTCGCCTGAAAATGGCCAAAAGTTGCAATACCCACCCCAAAGGAACAATTTTGGCTCAAAACTGCCAAAAGTTGCAATACCCCCCCAAAGGAACAATTTCGCCTGAAAATAGCCAAAAGTTGCAATACCCCCCCCAAAGGAACAATTTCGCCTCAAAATGGCCAAAAGTTGCAATACCCCCCCAAAGGAACAAATTCGCCTCAAAATGGCCAAAAGTTGCAATTCCCCCCCAAAGGATCAATTTCGCCTGAAAATGGCCAAAAGTTGCAATACCCACCCCAAAGGAACAATTTTGACTCAAAACTGCCAAAAGTTGCAATACCCCCCCAAAGGATCAATTTCGCCTCAAAATGGCCAAAAGTTGCAATACCCCCCAAAGGAGCATTTTCGTCTAAAAATGGCCAAAAGTTGCAATACCCCCCTGAAAGGAACAAAGTCGCCTCAAAATTGCAAAAAATTGCATAACCCCCCCAAAGGAACAATTTCGCCTCAAAATGGCCAAAAGTTGAAATACTCCCCCAAAAGGAACAATTTTGACTCAAAATTGCCAAAAGTTGCAATACCCCCCCAAAGTAACAATTTCACCTGAAAATGGCCAAAAGTTGCAATACCCCCCAAAGGAGCAAATTCGCATCAAAATGGCCAAAAGGTACAATACCCCCTCAAAGGAACAAATTCGCCTCAAAATGGGCAAAAGTTGCAATACCCCCCTGAAAGGAACAAATTCGCCTTAAAATTGCAAAAAATTGCATAACCCCCCAAAGGAACAATTTCGCCTCAAAATGGCCAAAAGTTGAAATACTCCCCCAGAGGAACAATTTTGACTCAAAATGGCCAAAAGTTCCAATACCCCCCCAAAGGAACAAATTCGCCTCAAAATGGCCAAAAGTTGCAATACCCCCCCAAAGGATCAATTTCGCCTGAAAATGGCCAAAAGTTGCAATACCCACCCCAAAGGAACAATTTTGGCTCACAACTGCCAAAAGTTGCAATACCCCCCCAAAGGAACAATTTCGCCTGAAAATAGGCAAAAGTTGCAATATCCCCCCCAAAGGAACAATTTCGCCTCAAAATGGCCAAAAGTTGCAATACCCCCCCAGAGGAACAAATTCGCCTCAAAATGGCCAAAAGTTGCAATACCCCCCCAAAGGATCAATTTCGCCTGAAAATGGCCAAAAGTTGCAATACCCACCCCAAAGGAACAATTTTGACTCAAAACTGCCAAAAGTTGCAATACCCCCCCAAAGGATCAATTTCGCCTCAAAATGGCCAAAAGTTGTAATACCCCCCAAAGGAGCATTTTCGTCTAAAAATGGCCAAAAGTTGCAATACCCCCCTGAAAGGAACAAAGTCGCCTCAAAATTGCAAAAAATTGCATAACCCCCCAAAGGAACAATTTCGCCTCAAAATGGCCAAAAGTTGAAATACTCCCCCAAAAGGAACAATTTTGACTCAAAATTGCCAAAAGTTGCAATACCCCCCCAAAGTAACAATTTCACCTGAAAATGGCCAAAAGTTGCAATACCCCCCAAAGGAGCAAATTCGCATCAAAATGGCCAAAAGGTACAATACCCCCTCAAAGGAACAAATTCGCCTCAAAATGGGCAAAAGTTGCAATACCCCCCTGAAAGGAACAAATTCGCCTTAAAATTGCAAAAAATTGCATAACCCCCCAAAGGAACAATTTCGCCTCAAAATGGCCAAAAGTTGAAATACTCCCCCAAAGGAACAATTTTGACTCAAAATGGCCAAAAGTTCCAATACCCCCCCAAAGGAACAATTTCGCCTCAAAATGGCCAAAAGTTGAAATACTCCCCCAAAAGGAACAATTTTGACTCAAAATTGCCAAAAGTTGCAATACCCCCCCAAAGTAACAATTTCACCTGAAAATGGCCAAAAGTTGCAATACCCCCCAAAGGAGCAAATTCGCATCAAAATGGCCAAAAGGTACAATACCCCCTCAAAGGAACAAATTCGCCTCAAAATGGGCAAAAGTTGCAATACCCCCCTGAAAGGAACAAATTCGCCTTAAAATTGCAAAAAATTGCATAACCCCCCAAAGGAACAATTTCGCCTCAAAATGGCCAAAAGTTGAAATACTCCCCCAAAGGAACAATTTTGACTCAAAATGGCCAAAAGTTCCAATACCCCCCCAAAGGAACAATTTCGCCTCAAAATGGCCAAAAGTTGCAATACCCCTTCTAAGGAACAGTTTTGCCTCAAAATGGCCAAAAGTTGCAAAAGTTGCAAGAGAACAATTTCGCCTCAAAATGGTCAAAAGTTGCAATACCCTCGCAAAGGAACAATTTCGCCTCAAAATGGCCAGAAGTTGCAATACCCCCCTAAAAAGGAACAATTTCGCCTCAAAATGGTCAAAAGTTGCAAAACCCCCAAAGGAACAATTTCTCCTCAAAATGGCCAAAAGTTGCATTACCCCCAAAGGAACAAATTCGCCTCAAAATTGCAAAAAGTTGCAATACCCCCCAAAGGAACAACTTCGCCTGAAAATGGCCAAGATTTGCAATACCCCCAAAGGAGCAATTTCGCCTCAAAATTGCCAAAAGTTGCAATACCCCCCAAAGGAACAATTTCACCTGAAAATGGCCAAAAGTTGCAATACCCCCCCAAAGGAACAATTTCGCCTCAAAATGGCCAAAAGTTGCAATACCCCCCCAAAGGAACAAATTCGCCTCAAAATGGCCAAAAGTTGCAATACCCCCCCAAAGGATCAATTTCGCCTGAAAATGGCCAAAAGTTGCAATACCCACCCCAAAGGAACAATTTTGGCTCAAAACTGCCAAAAGTTGCAATACCCCCCCAAAGGAACAATTTCGCCTGAAAATAGCCAAAAGTTGCAATACCCCCCCCAAAGGAACAATTTCGCCTCAAAATGGCCAAAAGTTGCAATACCCCCCCAAAGGAACAAATTCGCCTCAAAATGGCCAAAAGTTGCAATTCCCCCCCAAAGGATCAATTTCGCCTGAAAATGGCCAAAAGTTGCAATACCCACCCCAAAGGAACAATTTTGACTCAAAACTGCCAAAAGTTGCAATACCCCCCCAAAGGATCAATTTCGCCTCAAAATGGCCAAAAGTTGCAATACCCCCCAAAGGAGCATTTTCGTCTAAAAATGGCCAAAAGTTGCAATACCCCCCTGAAAGGAACAAAGTCGCCTCAAAATTGCAAAAAATTGCATAACCCCCCCAAAGGAACAATTTCGCCTCAAAATGGCCAAAAGTTGAAATACTCCCCCAAAAGGAACAATTTTGACTCAAAATTGCCAAAAGTTGCAATACCCCCCCAAAGTAACAATTTCACCTGAAAATGGCCAAAAGTTGCAATACCCCCCAAAGGAGCAAATTCGCATCAAAATGGCCAAAAGGTACAATACCCCCTCAAAGGAACAAATTCGCCTCAAAATGGGCAAAAGTTGCAATACCCCCCTGAAAGGAACAAATTCGCCTTAAAATTGCAAAAAATTGCATAACCCCCCAAAGGAACAATTTCGCCTCAAAATGGCCAAAAGTTGAAATACTCCCCCAGAGGAACAATTTTGACTCAAAATGGCCAAAAGTTCCAATACCCCCCCAAAGGAACAAATTCGCCTCAAAATGGCCAAAAGTTGCAATACCCCCCCAAAGGATCAATTTCGCCTGAAAATGGCCAAAAGTTGCAATACCCACCCCAAAGGAACAATTTTGGCTCACAACTGCCAAAAGTTGCAATACCCCCCCAAAGGAACAATTTCGCCTGAAAATAGGCAAAAGTTGCAATATCCCCCCCAAAGGAACAATTTCGCCTCAAAATGGCCAAAAGTTGCAATACCCCCCCAGAGGAACAAATTCGCCTCAAAATGGCCAAAAGTTGCAATACCCCCCCAAAGGATCAATTTCGCCTGAAAATGGCCAAAAGTTGCAATACCCACCCCAAAGGAACAATTTTGACTCAAAACTGCCAAAAGTTGCAATACCCCCCCAAAGGATCAATTTCGCCTCAAAATGGCCAAAAGTTGTAATACCCCCCAAAGGAGCATTTTCGTCTAAAAATGGCCAAAAGTTGCAATACCCCCCTGAAAGGAACAAAGTCGCCTCAAAATTGCAAAAAATTGCATAACCCCCCAAAGGAACAATTTCGCCTCAAAATGGCCAAAAGTTGAAATACTCCCCCAAAAGGAACAATTTTGACTCAAAATTGCCAAAAGTTGCAATACCCCCCCAAAGTAACAATTTCACCTGAAAATGGCCAAAAGTTGCAATACCCCCCAAAGGAGCAAATTCGCATCAAAATGGCCAAAAGGTACAATACCCCCTCAAAGGAACAAATTCGCCTCAAAATGGGCAAAAGTTGCAATACCCCCCTGAAAGGAACAAATTCGCCTTAAAATTGCAAAAAATTGCATAACCCCCCAAAGGAACAATTTCGCCTCAAAATGGCCAAAAGTTGAAATACTCCCCCAAAGGAACAATTTTGACTCAAAATGGCCAAAAGTTCCAATACCCCCCCAAAGGAACAAATTCGCCTAAAAATAGCCAAAAGTTGCAATACCCCCCCAAATGAGTAAAAAGCTGTGGAGAAGAAGCGCAATAGGGTTTTACCCCAATAACACACGGGGTAGAGACAGGGAGCAGTAATACTCACCAAGTGAAGTTGTGAAAGTCACAACTACTATGCAGGCATGGAAGGTTTTGATCAAGGCAGCAGCAACCCAGATGGCAGATAACAGAGAACAATAGAGGAAAATAGGGTTTATTTGAGCCGCGCCAATGATCACTTCTCAGGTATTCAGATTAATGGATCTTTATTTTGCACAGGTCTACGCGTTTCTGGAGTCTCAGCTCCCTTCCTCAGGACCATCAGGCATAAGAACACATCAAATCTACCATAATGGAGACTAACACAGTATAAATACATTTGATGACATCACAGGACCGCCCCTAACAAAAAAAAAAAAAAAAAAAAAAGGCGGGAAAGGGTGCATTGCAGTGAAGCATGATGCAATACAAGTAACTTCATGAAGGATGTGAAAAATAAAATCAATTATAGTGGCGATAACACATATCTCAGATCGTGAAATAATGAAATTACTCAAAACATAAAAACACCAAAAATAATAGATCTATGTGTGATCATGATTATCTCTCAAAAAATATACATATGTATGTGCAGGGAGGACATGAAATGAGCCTAGAACTCACTTAGACATGTCAGTGCTGGAAAACCCGGGAATATAGGATAGATCAGTGAGAGCATGAGACCACGCAGCCAACAAGGCAATTACTGTTGCTGGGTGATGGAAGAAAAGAAACAGTCAAAATGCCCTGAATCCGTGAAAAAAAATATATAAGAGAAAAAAATCCATAGCCTAGGTTCCAGATGGAAAAAAGTCCAAGGATCAAGGAACCGCTTAGGAACATGATGTAGTGAGTGAGTTCAAGAAAGTTCAGGAGTGTGGGAAAAAAAAAAAAAAAACCCAAAAACAAAAAAACAACCTTCCACATGCGCAAAAAGCAAGTGCCAGAACCAGAAGGTGAAATGAGTGCAGGACCGTGAGAAGAAAAATTACGGCGCTAGCGCTGAGAGTCAGGGAGCAAGTGGATAGTATTTGAATTAGAGTGAATGGAGTAAGACATGTAGCAAAACAACAATAAATGTGCACTAATCAGATCTGAATAGACTAGATCATGTATAATAGCCGGAGGAAATAAATGTATATATATAGAGAGGACTCCTAAAGAAAGAACAAGGAAGCTCCTGCAGAGCGTCAGATCAAATAATGTATATTAAAATATAGGATCAGTGTGGATAGAAAAGCGAGACTACTACAATTTTTTGTAGTAGAGGTACATCTCTTTGATCCCCGGCATCACTGGTAGCTCACCACGATGGTTTGCAGTCTTGCACTTGGGACATATGGTTTTTCTGGTTCCTAGTCTCGCTTTTCTATCCACACTGATCCTATATTTTAATATACATTATTTGATCTGACGCTCTGCAGGAGCTTCCTTGTTCTTTCTTTAGGTGTCCTCTCTATATATATACATTTATTTCCTCCGGCTATTATACATGATCTAGTCTATTCAGATCTGATTAGTGCACATTTATTGTTGTTTTGCTACATGTCTTACTCCATTCACTCTAATTCAAATGCTATCCACTTGCTCCCTGACTCTCAGCGCTAGCACCGTAATTTTTCTTCTCATGGTCCTGCACTCATTTCACCTTCTGGTTCTGGCACTTGCTTTTTGCGCATGTGGAAGGTTGTTTTTTTGTTTTTGGGTTTTTTGTTTTTTTTTTTTTTCCCACACTCCTGAACTTTCTTGAACTCACTCACTACATCATGTTCCTAAGCGGTTCCTTGATCCTTGGACTTTTTTCCATCTGGAACCTAGGCTATGGATTTTTTTCTCTTATATATTTTTTTTCACGGATTCAGGGCATTTTGACTGTTTCTTTTCTTCCATCACCCAGCAACAGTAATTGCCTTGTTGGCTGCGTGGTCTCATGCTCTCACTGATCTATCCTATATTCCCGGGTTTTCCAGCACTGACATGTCTAAGTGAGTTCTAGGCTCATTTCTAGAGATGAGCGAACCGGTCCCGGTTCGCCTCGAGGCCGGTTCGCCGAACGGGGGTCCCGTTCGAGTTCGGTTCGTCGAACGTTCGACGAACCGAACTCGAACGTATAGGCTATAATGGGAGGCAATCACAAACACATAAAAATGCATTATAAATGTACACAAACAGTTAATAAACATTGCCATAACACTTACCGGTCCTCGCAATCTCTTCTGCACTCTGTCTCCTGCCGCTATTCCATCCGATGATCGCTGAATCCTCCTGGTGACCTGCACTGCCAGCAGAGAAGCAGGACCTATCGTGACGTCAAAATAGCCATGTGACCAGTCACGTGGCTATTATCTCATTGGCTACAGACTGGTCACATGACTATGACACGTCATGTCAGACCTGCGAGTGCATCTCTCTGGTACACGGTGCACATATGTGTATCGCCGTGTACCGGCGACATGCTCTAGCACACGGTCGACTCCCCGTTCCGTTAGGGACCGGCTGACACAGCCGGTCATTAATGGAGATCACCGTTGCCATAGCAACGCAGTTAGTGGTGACGTCACCGCTAACCGCGGCTCCGGGAGCACCGTTGCTATGGTAACGCGTCTGTCAGCGTTACCGCTAGCAGCCAGCAGTGATCACTCACGGAGTGAAGGCTGCACGCTGCTTCCCGATTGTAGTGAGCATTGTAGTTAGGATGGAGGTTCCCCAGCCCCAAGTGATGCCCCTCACTACAATCGTCACTACTACTACACTAGAAAGAAAGAAGACAGAAGAGCAGGATCGTGGAGGGCTGACAGGGGTAATAAAGATGGAGTCTCTAATGTGTCTGTGTATTTATTTCTATTAAAGTATTTTTTCTCTGTGTGGTGTCTTTTTTTAACCCTTTATTGGAGATTCTTAATGGCCGGGTCAAACGTGCCTGACATTAAGAATCTCTTGCTTAATACTGGCTGGTAAAACAAAGCCAGTATTAACTCATGATTACCCAACAAGCCACCCGGCTCCAGGGCTGTTGGAAGAGTTGGATACAGCGCCAGATGATGGTGCTTCTATGAGAGCGCCATTTTCTGGGACGGCTGCGGACTGAAATCCGCAGCAGAGGCGCCCACAAACCTCGGGCTAACCTGTGCTGCGGATTCCAATCCCCAGCTGCCTAGTTGTACCCGGCTGGACACAAAAATAGGGCGAAGCCCACGTCATTTGTTTTTTAATTATTTCATGAAATAAGTGAAATAATTAAAAAAAACGGGCTTCCCTATATTTTTGGTTCCCAGCCGGGTACAAATAGGCAACTGGGGGTTGGAGGCAGCCCGTGGCTGCCAGCTGTACCTGGCTAGCATACAAAAATATGGCGAAGCCCACGTCATTTTTTTGGTGGGCAAAAAACTTCTGCATACAGTCCTGGATGGAGTATGCTGAGCCTTGTAGTTCTGCAGCTGCTGTCTGCTCTTCTCCATACAGACAGACAGCAGCTGCAGAACTACAAGGCTCAGCATACTCCATCCAGGACTGTATGCAGAAGTTTTTTGCCCCCTGAAAAAATTATGTGGCTTCGCCATATTTTTGTATGCTAGCCAGGTACAGCAGGCAGGTACGGCTGCCCCCAACCCCCAGTTGCCTATTTGTACCCGGCTGGGAACCAAAAATAAAGGGAAGCCCTTTTTTTATTATTTCATGAATTTCATGAAATAATTAGAAAACAAATGACGTAGGCTTTGCCCCATTTTTGTGTCCAGCCAGGTACAACTAGGCAGCTGGGATTGGAATCCGCACCACCGGTTGGCCTGAGCTTTCTGGGCCCCACTGCTGCGAATTGCAGTCTGCAGCCACCTCAGAAAATGGCATTTTCATAGAAGCGCCATCTTCTGGCGCTGTATCCAACTCTTCCAGCACCTGCCTGCTATACCTGGCTAGCATACAAAAATATGGCGAAGCTCACGTCCTTTTTTTGTAGCTTTTTGGCAAAAAAAAAAAAAAATGCTTCCCTGGATTTTCCATTGCCAGTGAAGGTAACACCAAGCAGTGGGGGTTAGCAGCCAGTAGCTGCTTGGATTACCCTTAGCTAGCAATACAAAAAATGCAGTGGGAGCTAACATATATTTTTTTTAATTATTTATTTAAATAACTAAAAATAAAATGGGCTTCCCTGTATTTTGATTGCTGGACATCACAGTGCTGTAAAAATAAATCTTTAAAAAAATGACGTAGCGCTCCGCGGTATTTTTGATTCTCAGCGCAGATAAAGCAGACAGCTATGGGTTGCCACCCCCATCTGCCTGCCGTTACCTTGGTTGGCAATCAAAATACAGGGAAGCCCATTAATTTTTTCTATTTAATAAATAGTTAAAAAAAAAAAATTACGTTGGGTCCCCCCATTTTTGATAGCCAGCTAGGGTAAAGCAGACGGCTGTAGCCTGAAAACCACAGCTGGCAGCTTTACCGTGGTTGGGGATCCAATGTGGAGGTCCCCTCAGGCTCTTTTTTATAATTATTTTATAAATATTAATAATTACACAATAAAAGTAGGGGACCCCCCAAATTGGATCACCAGCCAAGGTAAAGCGGACAGCTGTGGTCTGGTATTCTCAGGGTGGGAAGGTCCATAGTTATTGGGCCTTCACAGCCTAAAAATAGCAGGCCGCAGGCACCCCAGACGTGGCGCATCCACTAGATGCGCCAATCCTGGCGCTTCACCCCAGCTCATCCCGTGCCCTGGTGCAGTGGCAAACGGGGTAATAAATCGGGTTGATACTAGCTGTAAAGTCACCTGAGATCAAGCCCAGCAGTTTGTGATGTCATGGCGTCTATTAGATACCCAACATCATAAACTGTCAGTACTAACAAAAACAAAAAATCGACAAAAGAAATTTATTTGAAAAAACAGTCCCCAAAACATTTCCTCTTTCACCAATTTATTGTAAGAAAAAAAATAAAGGGGTCCCACGACGACTCTGGACCGTCTAGAATATGGGGGGGAGACACTCAGGGAACGTATCCCCCATTTTCTAGGAGTGCGGACCCTTCATGTGAGGAGTGTGGGTGCAATGAATCTGCACTCACTCTCCCCGGGTCAACAGCAGCAGAGTCCATGTCGTAATGGTTGCTACCAAAGCTGCAATGCCCTGCTCATGAGGTAAGGGCATGCCTAATCAGGAGAACTACTGTAGAGGAAGCTCTGCTCACTGGTATATAGGTGCTCAGAGGTAATAATAGATAAAATTAGTGAGTAACCTCGGCACTCTATATCTCCCAGACTAAGTCAGTAAGTCACAACGGATAGTAATGCAAAATCACTCTTTATTGGTCCGTATTAAGAAATTTTTTTTTTCATAAGCATATATGTTTTTGTCCAAAACAAGTTACAAATGACGTTTCGGCCTGAGCCTTCGTCAGATTGGACTTATCTGCATGTAATCATGAAAAATGACAATAATCAGTATCACATAAGAGTGAGAGAACAATAACATAAACTCGAACAATGTAGAGGTACAATTGGGATGCAGCAAAAAAATTGCAACACAGCAAGAAATGAAACACATGATACAAATGTCATAATACAGTACAAGGACAATATAGTAATGACAAATATGGGGTCAGAGTAGACTTAGACAGCTCTGGTACGAAAGAGATGTCAATCATAAAGTAACATGTGCAGTAGGTGTAGAGCTACACTATGCATGGCAGAGCTAATGGGTAGACCGACCATAGAAAAAGTAGAGAAAAAGTGGAGAAAAAGTGGAGAATAAGTGGAACATAAGAGGAGAAAAAGTGGAGAAAAAGTGGAGAAAAAAGTGGAGAAAAAGTGGAGAAAAAGTGGAGAAAAAGTGGAGAAAAAGTGGAGAAAAAGTGGAGATTAAGAGGAGAAAAAGTGGAGAAAAAAGTGGAGAAAAAGTGGAGAAAAAGTGGAGAAAAAGTGGAGCATAAGAGGAGAAAAAGTGGAGAAAAAGTGGAGAAAAAGTGGAGCATAAGAAGAGAAAAAGTGGAGAAAAAGTGGAGAAAAAGTGGAGCATAAGAGGAGAAAAAGTGGAGATTAAGAGGAGAAAAAGTGGAGAAAAAAGTGGAGAAAAAAGTGGAGAAAAAGTGGAGAAAAAGTGGAGCATAAGAGGAGAAAAAGTGGAGAAAAAGTGGAGAAAAAGTGGAGCATAAGAAGAGAAAAAGTGGAGAAAAAGTGGAGAAAAAGTGGAGCATAAGAGGAGAAAAAGTGGAGATTAAAAGGAGAAAAAGTGGAGAAAAAGTGGAGCATAAGAGGAGAAAAAGTGGAGAAAAAGTGGAGAAAAAGTGGAGAAAAAGTGGAGAAAAAGTGGAGCATAAGAGGAGAAAAAGTGGAGATTAAGAGGAGAAAAAGTGGAGAAAAAGTGGAGAAAAAGTGGAGAAAAAGTGGAGAAAAAGTGGAGCATAAGAGGAGAAAAAGTGGAGAAAAAAGTGGAGAAAAAGTGGAGAAAAGGTGGAGAAAAAGTGGAGATTAAGAGGAGAAAAAGTGGAGCATAAGAGGAGAAAAAGTGGAGAAAAAAGTGGAGAAAAAGTGGAGAAAGTGGAGAAAAAAATGGAGAAAAAGTGGAGAAAAAGTGGAGAAAAAGTGGAGAATAAAAGGAGAAAAAGTGGAGAAAAAGTGGAGAAAAAGTGGAGAATAAGAGGAGAAAAAGTGGAGAATAAGTGGAGAAAAAAATGGAGAAAAAGTGGAGAAAAAGTGGAGAAAAAGTGGAGCATAAGAGGAGAAAAAGTGGAGAAAAAGTGGAGAAAAAGTGGAGAAAAAGTGGAACATAAGAGGAGAAAAAGTGGAGAAAAAAGTGGAGAAAAAGTGGAGAAAAAGTGGAGCATAAGAGGAGAAAAAGTGGAGAAAAAGTGGAGAAAAAGTGGAGCATAAGAGGAGAAAAAGTGGAGAAAAAGTGGAGAAAAAGTGGAGCATAAGAGGAGAAAAAGTGGATATTAAGAGGAGAAAAAGTGGAGAAAAAGTGGAGCATAAGAGGAGAAAAAGTGGAGAAAAAGTGGAGAAAAAGTGGAGAAAAAGTGGAGCATAAGAGGAGAAAAAGTGGAGATTAAGAGGAGAAAAAGTGGAGAAAAAGTGGAGAAAAAGTGGAGAAAAAGTGGAGAAAAAGTGGAGCATAAGAGGAGAAAAAGTGGAGAAAAAAGTGGAGAAAAAGTGGAGAAAAAGTGGAGAAAAAGTGGAGATTAAGAGGAGAAAAAGTGGAGCATAAGAGGAGAAAAAGTGGAGAAAAAAGTGGAGAAAAAGTGGAGAAAGTGGAGAAAAAAATGGAGAAAAAGTGGAGAAAAAGTGGAGAAAAAGTGGAGAATAAGAGGAGAAAAAGTGGAGAAAAAGTGGAGAAAAAGTGGAGAATAAGAGGAGAAAAAGTGGAGAATAAGTGGAGAAAAAAATGGAGAAAAAGTGGAGAAAAAGTGGAGAAAAAGTGGAGCATAAGAGGAGAAAAAGTGGAGAAAAAGTGGAGAAAAAGTGGAGAAAAAGTGGAGCATAAGAGGAGAAAAAGTGGAGAAAAAAGTGGAGAAAAAGTGGAGAAAAAGTGGAGCATAAGAGGAGAAAAAGTGGAGAAAAAGTGGAGAAAAAGTGGAGCATAAGAGGAGAAAAAGTGGAGAAAAAGTGGAGAAAAAGTGGAGCATAAGAAGAGAAAAAGTGGAGAAAAAGTGGAGAAAAAGTGGAGCATAAGAGGAGAAAAAGTGGAGATTAAGAGGAGAAAAAGTGGAGAAAAAGTGGAGCATAAGAGGAGAAAAAGTGGAGAAAAAGTGGAGAAAAAGTAGAGAAAAAGTGGAGAAAAAGTGGAGCATAAGAGGAGAAAAAGTGGAGATTAAGAGGAGAAAAAGTGGAGAAAAAGTGGAGAAAAAGTGGAGAAAAAGTGGAGAATAAGTGGAACATAAGAGGAGAAAAAGTGGAGAAAAAGTGGAGAAAAAAGTGGAGGAAAAAGTGGAGAAAAAGTGGAGAAAAAGTGGAGAAAAAGTGGAGAAAAAGTGGAGATTAAGAGGAGAAAAAGTGGAGAAAAAAGTGGAGAAAAAGTGGAGAAAAAGTGGAGCATAAGTGGAGAAAAAGTGGAGAAAAAGTGGAGCATAAGAGGAGAAAAAGTGGAGAAAAAAGTGGAGAAAAAGGGGAGAAAAAGTGGAGCATAAGAGGAGAAAAAGTGGAGAAAAAGTGGAGAAAAAGTGGAGCATAAGAAGAGAAAAAGTGGAGAAAAAGTGGAGAAAAAGTGGAGCATAAGAGGAGAAAAAGTGGAGATTAAGAGGAGAAAAAGTGGAGAAAAAGTGGAGCATAAGAGGAGAAAAAGTGGAGAAAAAGTGGAGAAAAAGTGGAGAAAAAGTGGAGAAAAAGTGGAGCATAAGAGGAGAAAAAGTGGAGATTAAGAGGAGAAAAAGTGGAGAAAAAGTGGAGAAAAAGTGGAGAAAAAGTGGAGAAAAAGTGGAGCATAAGAGGAGAAAAAGTGGAGAAAAAAGTGGAGAAAAAGTGGAGAAAAAGTGGAGAAAAAGTGGAGATTAAGAGGAGAAAAAGTGGAGCATAAGAGGAGAAAAAGTGGAGAAAAAAGTGGAGAAAAAGTGGAGAAAGTGGAGAAAAAAATGGAGAAAAAGTGGAGAAAAAGTGGAGAAAAAGTGGAGAATAAGAGGAGAAAAAGTGGAGAAAAAGTGGAGAAAAAGTGGAGAATAAGAGGAGAAAAAGTGGAGAATAAGTGGAGAAAAAAATGGAGAAAAAGTGGAGAAAAAGTGGAGAAAAAGTGGAGCATAAGAGGAGAAAAAGTGGAGAAAAAGTGGAGAAAAAGTGGAGCATAAGAGGAGAAAAAGTGGAGAAAAAAGTGGAGAAAAAGTGGAGAAAAAGTGGAGCATAAGAGGAGAAAAAGTGGAGAAAAAGTGGAGAAAAAGTGGAGCATAAGAGGAGAAAAAGTGGAGAAAAAGTGGAGAAAAAGTGGAGCATAAGAGGAGAAAAAGTGGATATTAAGAGGAGAAAAAGTGGAGAAAAAGTGGAGCATAAGAGGAGAAAAAGTGGAGAAAAAGTGGAGAAAAAGTGGAGAAAAAGTGGAGCATAAGAGGAGAAAAAGTGGAGATTAAGAGGAGAAAAAGTGGAGAAAAAGTGGAGAAAAAGTGGAGAAAAAGTGGAGAAAAAGTGGAGCATAAGAGGAGAAAAAGTGGAGAAAAAAGTGGAGAAAAAGTGGAGAAAAAGTGGAGAAAAAGAGGAGATTAAGAGGAGAAAAAGTGGAGCATAAGAGGAGAAAAAGTGGAGAAAAAAGTGGAGAAAAAGTGGAGAAAGTGGAGAAAAAAATGGAGAAAAAGTAGAGAAAAAGTGGAGAAAAAGTGGAGAATAAGAGGAGAAAAAGTGGAGAAAAAGTGGAGAAAAAGTGGAGAATAAGAGGAGAAAAAGTGGAGAATAAGTGGAGAACAAAAAGGAGAAAAAGTGGAGAAAAAGTGGAGAAAAAGTGGAGCATAAGAGGAGAAAAAGTGGAGAAAAAGTGGAGAAAAAGTGGAGCATAAGAGGAGAAAAAGTGGAGAAAAAAGTGGAGAAAAAGTGGAGAAAAAGTGGAGCATAAGAGGAGAAAAAGTGGAGAAAAAGTGGAGAAAAAGTGGAGCATAAGAGGAGAAAAAGTGGAGAAAAAGTGGAGAAAAAGTGGAGCATAAGAGGAGAAAAAGTGGAGAAAAAGTGGAGAAAAAGTGGAGCATAAGAAGAGAAAAAGTGGAGAAAAAGTGGAGAAAAAGTGGAGCATAAGAGGAGAAAAAGTGGAGATTAAGAGGAGAAAAAGTGGAGAAAAACTGGAGCATAAGAGGAGAAAAAGTGGAGAAAAAGTGGAGAAAAAGTAGAGAAAAAGTGGGGAAAAAGTGGAGCATAAGAGGAGAAAAAGTGGAGATTAGGAGGAGAAAAAGTGGAGAAAAAGTGGAGAAAAAGTGGAGAAAAAGTGGAGAATAAGTGGAACATAAGAGGAGAAAAAGTGGAGAAAAAGTGGAGAAAAAAGTGGAGGAAAAAGTGGAGAAAAAGTGGAGAAAAAGTGGAGAAAAAGTGGAGAAAAAGTGGAGATTAAGAGGAGAAAAAGTGGAGAAAAAAGTGGAGAAAAAGTGGAGAAAAAGTGGAGCATAAGTGGAGAAAAAGTGGAGAAAAAGTGGAGCATAAGAGGAGAAAAAGTGGAGAAAAAAGTGGAGAAAAAGTGGAGAAAAAGTGGAGCATAAGAGGAGAAAAAGTGGAGAAAAAGTGGAGAAAAAGTGGAGCATAAGAAGAGAAAAAGTGGAGAAAAAGTGGAGAAAAAGTGGAGCATAAGAGGAGAAAAAGTGGAGATTAAGAGGAGAAAAAGTGGAGAAAAAGTGGAGCATAAGAGGAGAAAAAGTGGAGAAAAAGTGGAGAAAAAGTGGAGAAAAAGTGGAGAAAAAGTGGAGCATAAGAGGAGAAAAAGTGGAGATTAAGAGGAGAAAAAGTGGAGAAAAAGTGGAGAAAAAGTGGAGAAAAAGTGGAGAAAAAGTGGAGCATAAGAGGAGAAAAAGTGGAGAAAAAAGTGGAGAAAAAGTGGAGAAAAAGTGGAGAAAAAGTGGAGATTAAGAGGAGAAAAAGTGGAGCATAAGAGGAGAAAAAGTGGAGAAAAAAGTGGAGAAAAAGTGGAGAAAGTGGAGAAAAAAATGGAGAAAAAGTGGAGAAAAAGTGGAGAAAAAGTGGAGAATAAGAGGAGAAAAAGTGGAGAAAAAGTGGAGAAAAAGTGGAGAATAAGAGGAGAAAAAGTGGAGAATAAGTGGAGAAAAAAATGGAGAAAAAGTGGAGAAAAAGTGGAGAAAAAGTGGAGCATAAGAGGAGAAAAAGTGGAGAAAAAGTGGAGAAAAAGTGGAGAAAAAGTGGAGCATAAGAGGAGAAAAAGTGGAGAAAAAAGTGGAGAAAAACTGGAGAAAAAGTGGAGCATAAGAGGAGAAAAAGTGGAGAAAAAGTGGAGCATAAGAGGAGAAAAAGTGGAGAAAAAGTGGAGAAAAAGTGGAGCATAAGAGGAGAAAAAGTGGATATTAAGAGGAGAAAAAGTGGAGAAAAAGTGGAGCATAAGAGGAGAAAAAGTGGAGAAAAAGTGGAGAAAAAGTGGAGAAAAAGTGGAGCATAAGAGGAGAAAAAGTGGAGATTAAGAGGAGAAAAAGTGGAGAAAAAGTGGAGAAAAAGTGGAGAAAAAGTGGAGAAAAAGTGGAGCATAAGAGGAGAAAAAGTGGAGAAAAAAGTGGAGAAAAAGTGGAGAAAAAGTGGAGAAAAAGTGGAGATTAAGAGGAGGAAAAAGTGGAGCATAAGAGGAGAAAAAGTGGAGAAAAAAGTGGAGAAAAAGTGGAGAAAGTGGAGAAAAAAATGGAGAAAAAGTAGAGAAAAAGTGGAGAAAAAGTGGAGAATAAGAGGAGAAAAAGTGGAGAATAAGTGGAGAACAAAAAGGAGAAAAAGTGGAGAAAAAGTGGAGAAAAAGTGGAGCATAAGAGGAGAAAAAGTGGAGAAAAAGTGGAGAAAAAGTGGAGCATAAGAGGAGAAAAAGTGGAGAAAAAAGTGGAGAAAAAGTGGAGAAAAAGTGGAGCATAAGAGGAGAAAAAGTGGAGAAAAAGTGGAGCATAAGAGGAGAAAAAGTGGAGAAAAAGTGGAGAAAAAGTGGAGCATAAGAGGAGAAAAAGTGGAGAAAAAGTGGAGAAAAAAGTGGAGAAAAAGTGGAGAAAAAGTGGAGAAAAAGTGGAGAAAAAGTGGAGAAAAAGTGGAGATTAAGAGGAGAAAAAGTGGAGAAAAAGTGGAGAAAAAGTGGAGCATAAGAGGAGAAAAAGTGGAGAAAAAGTGGAGAAAAAGTGGAGAAAAAGTGGAGCATAAGAGGAGAAAAAGTGGAGAAAAAAGTGGAGAAAAAGTGGAGAAAAAGTGGAGCATAAGAGGAGAAAAAGTGGAGAAAAAGTGGAGAAAAAGTGGAGCATAAGAGAAAAAGTGGAGAAAAAGTGGAGAAAAAGTGGAGAAAAAAGTGGAGAAAAAGTGGAGAAAAAGTGGAGAAAAAGTGGAGAAAAAGTGGAGAAAAAGTGGAGATTAAGAGGAGAAAAAGTGGAGAAAAAGTGGAGAAAAAGTGGAGCATAAGAGGAGAAAAAGTGGAGAAAAAAGTGGAGAAAACGTGGAGAAAACGTGGAGAAAAAGTGGAGAAAAAGTGGAGAAAAAGTGGAGAAAAAGTGGAGCATAAGAGGAGAAAAAGTGGAGAAAAAAGTGGAGAAAACGTGGAGAAAAAGTGGAGAAAAAGTGGAGAAAAAGTGGAGCATAAGAGGAGAAAAAGTGGAGATTAAGAGGAGAAAAAGTGGAGAAAAAGTGGAGAAAAAGTGGAGAAAAAGTGGAGAAAAAGTGGAGCATAAGAGGAGAAAAAGTGGAGAAAAAAGTGGAGAAAAAGTGGAGAAAAAGTGGAGAAAAAGTGGAGATTAAGAGGAGAAAAAGTGGAGCATAAGAGGAGAAAAAGTGGAGAAAAAAGTGGAGAAAAAGTGGAGAAAGTGGAGAAAAAAATGGAGAAAAAGTGGAGAAAAAGTGGAGAAAAAGTGGAGAATAAGAGGAGAAAAAGTGGAGAAAAAGTGGAGAAAAAGTGGAGAATAAGAGGAGAAAAAGTGGAGAATAAGTGGAGAAAAAAATGGAGAAAAAGTGGAGAAAAAGTGGAGAGAAAGTGGAGAAAAAAATGGAGAAAAAGTGGAACACCCTTTGGTATCTTTCATGTGGCACTAAGGGGTGCTTAGCTTTGTATTTAGCCAAAAAAATGAAAAAAAAATGACATAGGGTTCCCCCTAGTTTTGTAGCCAGGTAGGGTAAAGCAGACGGCTGCAGCCTGCAGACCACAGCTGGCAACCTCACCTTGGCTGGTAATCCAAAACTGAGGGCACCCCACGCTGTTATTTTAAATTAAATAAATAATTAAAAAAAAAAACACGTAGGGGTCCCCCAAAATTGGATCACCAGCCAAGGTAAAGCAGACAGCTGGGGCCTGATATTCTCAGACTAGGGAGGTCCATGGTTATTGGAATCTCCCCAGCCTAAAAATAGCAGGCCGCAGCCGCCCCAGAAGTGGCGCATCCATTAGATGCGCCAATCCTGGTGCTTCGCCCCAGCTCATCCCGCGCCCTGGTGCGGTGGCAAACGGGGTAATATTTGGGGTTAATACCAGATGTGTAATGTCACCTGGCATCAAGCCCTGGGGTTGGTGAGGTCAGGCGTCTATCAGATACCCGACATCACCAACCCAGTCAGTAATAAAAAAAAAATACACGACAAACACATTTTTATTTGAAAAAACACTCCCCAAAACATTCCCTCTTTAACCAATTTATTAGATTGAAAAACAAATCCAGGTCTGGTGTAATCCAAGGGGTTGCCATGACGATGCACACTGTCCCAGTCAATGAAGAGCAGGATGTTCCCCATTGGCTGGGAGAGCAGTGCAGTGACCTGAGCTAACATCAATGGGTCAGCCCAGGTCACTGCAGGGGGGTGACAAGTGCTGCTGTCAGTGAGGTACATTACCTGCGCTGATCTCCAGCACACTGACAGCCCCTGTCACTGAGGTCAATGACCGGCGCCTTCACATCAAGTATCGCGAGAGGTCCGTGACGTCACCGCCAGTGTCAGTCTCGGGTCAGAAGCGATAGGTGATGTGACAAGCGGCGGCCATGGAGGACAGTGACAGCGCTGAGGTCGGGATGGCGGGACTTCATCACCGCAGGTAAGCCGAGCGAGCGAGCGGGCGGGCGGGGGGGGGGGGTGGATGTGTGTGTGTGTGTGTGTTTGTGTATGTGTATGTATGTGTACATGCCGCGGGCAGGAGGGGGTGGAGCGAGCTGAGCGGGAAAGTGTGGGCTTCCTGCACGTAACTAAGATAAACATCGGGTTACTAACCAAAGCGCTTTGCTTGGATACCCGATGTTTATCTTGGTTACCAGCTTGTGGCAGGCTGCCAGCGATGGCTCCTGCTCACTGTAGCTGTAAAAAGCCCTGCTTTTTGCTGCTAGAACCGTTCTCGAACGTATCTAGAACTATCGAGCTTTTAGCAAAAAGCTCGAGTTCTAGTTCGATCTCGAACAGCCCAAAAATCACTCGAGCCTAGAACTGGAGAACCACGAACCACGAACCGCGCTCAACTCTACTCATTTCATGTCCTCCCTGCACATACATATGTATATTTTTTGAGAGATAATCATGATCACACATAGATCTATTATTTTTGGTGTTTTTATGTTTTGAGTAATTTCATTATTTCACGATCTGAGATATGTGTTATCGCCACTATAATTGATTTTATTTTTCACATCCTTCATGAAGTTACTTGTATTGCATCATGCTTCACTGCAATGCACCCTTTCCCGCCTTTTTTTTTTTTTTTGTTAGGGGCGGTCCTGTGATGTCATCAAATGTATTTATACTGTGTTAGTCTCCATTATGGTAGATTTGATGTGTTCTTATGCCTGATGGTCCTGAGGAAGGGAGCTGAGACTCCAGAAACGCGTAGACCTGTGCAAAATAAAGATAAATTAATCTGAATACCTGAGAAGTGATCATTGGCGCGGCTCAAATAAACCCTATTTTCCTCTATTGTTCTCTGTAATACCCCCCCAAAGGAAGAATTTCGCCTGAAAATGGCCAAAAGTTGCAATACCCTCCCAAAGGAACAGTTTCGCTTTAAAATGGCCAAAAGTTGCAATACCGCCCCAAAGGAACAATTTCGCCTGAAAATGGCCAAAAGTTGCAATACCCCCCCAAAGACAAAATTTCGCCTCAAAATGGTCAAAAGTTGCAATACCCCCCCAAAGGAACAAATTCGCCTCAAAATGGCCAAAAGTTGCAATACCCCCCAAAGGAACAATTTCGCCTGAAAATGGCCAAAAGTTGCAATACCCACCCCAAAGGAACAATTTTGACTCAAAACTGCCAAAAGTTGCAATACCCCCCAAAAGGATCAATTTCGCCTCAAAATGGCCAAAAGTTGCAATACCCCCCCAAAGGAGCAATTTCGCCTCAAAATGGCCAAAAGTTGCAATACCCCCCTGAAAGGAACAAATTCACCTCAAAATTGCAAAAAATTGCATAACCCCCCAAAGGAACAATTTCACGTCAAAATGGCCAAAAGTTGAAATACTCCCCCAAAGGAACAATTTTGACTCAAAATTGCCAAAAGTTCCAATACCCCCCCAAAGAAACAAATTCGCCTCAAAATGGCCAAAAGTTGCAATAGCCTCCCAAAGGAACAATTTCACCTCAAAATGGCCAAAAGTTGCAATACCCCCCAAAGGAACAATTTCGCCTCAAAATGGCCAAAAGTTTCAATACCCCCCAAAGGAACAAATTCGCCTCAAAATGGCCAAAAGTTGCAATACCCCCCCAAAAGAACAATTTCGCCTCAAAATGGCCAAAAGTTGCAATACTCCTCCAAAGGAACAAATTTGCCTCAAAAGGGAAAGAAGTTGCAATACCCCCCAAAGGAACAGTTTCGCCTCCAAATGGCCAAAATTGCAATACCCCCCAAAGGAACAATTTCGCCTCAAAATGGCCAAAAGTTGCAACACCCCCGAAAGGAACAATTTCGCCTCAAAATGGCCAAAGTTGCAATATCCCCCCCAAAGGATCAATTTCGCCTCAAAATGGCCCAAAAATTACAATACTACCCCAAAGGAACAATTTTGCCTCAAAATTACCAAAAGTTGCAATACCCCTTCTAAGGAACAGTTTTGCCTCAAAATGGCCAAAAGTTGCAAAAGTTGCAAGGGAACAATTTCGCCTTAAAATGGTCAAAAGTTGCAATACCCTCGCAAAGGAACAATTTCGCCTCAAAATGGCCAGAAGTTGCAATACCCCCCTAAAAAGGAACAATTTCGCCTCAAAATGGTCAAAAGTTGCAAAACCCCAAAGGAACAATTTCTCCTCAAAATGGCCAAAAGTTGCATTACCCCCCAAAGGAACAAATTCGCCTCAAAATTGCAAAAAGTTGCAATACCCCCCAAAGGAACAATTTCGCCTGAAAATGGCCAAAATTTGCAATACCCCCAAAAAAGCAATTTCGCCTCAAAATTGCCAAAAGTTGCAATACCCCCCCAAAGGAACAATTTCACCTGAAAATGGCCAAAAGTTGCAATAGCCTCCCAAAGGAACAAGTTCACCTCAAAATGGCCAAAAGTTGCAATACCCCCTCAAAGGAACAATTTCGCCTCAAAATGGCCAAAAGTTGCAATAAACCTCCAAAGGAAAAAATTCGCCTCAAAATGGGCAAAAGTTGCAATACCCCGCTGAAAGGAACAAATTCGCCTTAAAATTGCAAAAAATTGCATAACCCCCCAAAGGAACAATTTTGCCTCAAAAGGGCCAAAAGTTCAAATACTCCCCCAAAGGAACAAATTCACCTCAAAATGGCCAAAAGTTGCAATACCCCCCAAATGAACAATTTCGCCTCAAAATGGCCAAAAGTTGCAATACCCCCCAAAGGAACAATTTCGCCTCAAAATGGCCAAAAGTTGCAATACCCCCCTGAAAGGAACGAATTCACCTCAAAATTGTAAAAAATTGCATAACCCTCCAAAGGAACAATTTCACGTCAAAATGGCCAAAAGTTGAAATACTCCCCCAAAGGAACAATTTTGACTCAAAATTGCCAAAAGTTGCAATACCCCCCAAAGGAACAATTTCGCCTGAAAATGGCCGAAAGTTGCAATGCCCTCTAAAAGGAACAGTTTCGCTTCAAAATAGCCAAAAGTTGCAATACCCCCCTGAAAGGAACAAATTCACCTCAAAATTGTAAAAAATTGCATAACCCCCCAAAGGAACAATTTCGCCTCAAAATGGCCAAAAGTTGCAATACCACCCAAAGGAACAAATTCGCCTCAAAATTGCAAAAAGTTGCAATACCCCCCCAAAGGAACAATTTCGCCTGAAAATGACCAAAATTTGCATAACCCAACAAAGGAACAATTTCGCCTCAAAATGGCCAAAAGTTTCAATACCCCCCAAAGGAACAAATTCGCCTCAAAATGGCCAAAAGTTGCAATACCCCCCCAAAAGAACAATTTCGCCTCAAAATGGCCAAAAGTTGCAATACTCCTCCAAAGGAACAAATTTGCCTCAAAAGGGAAAGAAGTTGCAATACCCCCCAAAGGAACAGTTTCGCCTCAAAATGGCCAAAATTGCAATACCCCCCAAAGGAACAATTTCGCCTCAAAATGGCCAAAAGTTGCAACACCCCCGAAAGGAACAATTTCGCCTCAAAATGGCCAAAGTTGCAATATCCCCCCCAAAGGATCAATTTCGCCTCAAAATGGCCCAAAAATTACAATACTACCCCAAAGGAACAATTTTGCCTCAAAATTACCAAAAGTTGCAATACCCCTTCTAAGGAACAGTTTTGCCTCAAAATGGCCAAAAGTTGCAAAAGTTGCAAGGGAACAATTTCGCCTTAAAATGGTCAAAAGTTGCAATACCCTCGCAAAGGAACAATTTCGCCTCAAAATGGCCAGAAGTTGCAATACCCCCCTAAAAAGGAACAATTTCGCCTCAAAATGGTCAAAAGTTGCAAAACCCCAAAGGAACAATTTCTCATCAAAATGGCCAAAAGTTGCATTACCCCCCAAAGGAACAAATTTGCCTCAAAATTGCAAAAAGTTGCAATACCCCCCAAAGGAACAATTTCGCCTGAAAATGGCCAAAATTTGCAATACCCCCAAAAAAGCAATTTCGCCTCAAAATTGCCAAAAGTTGCAATACCCCCCCAAAGGAACAATTTCACCTGAAAATGGCCAAAAGTTGCAATAGCCTCCCAAAGGAACAAGTTCACCTCAAAATGGCCAAAAGTTGCAATACCCCCTCAAAGGAACAATTTCGCCTCAAAATGGCCAAAAGTTGCAATAAACCTCCAAAGGAAAAAATTCGCCTCAAAATGGGCAAAAGTTGCAATACCCCGCTGAAAGGAACAAATTCGCCTTAAAATTGCAAAAAATTGCATAACCCCCCAAAGGAACAATTTTGCCTCAAAAGGGCCAAAAGTTCAAATACTCCCCCAAAGGAACAAATTCACCTCAAAATGGCCAAAAGTTGCAATGCCCCCCAAATGAACAATTTCGCCTCAAAATGGCCAAAAGTTGCAATACCCCCCAAAGGAACAATTTCGCCTCAAAATGGCCAAAAGTTGCAATACCCCCCTGAAAGGAACGAATTCACCTCAAAATTGTAAAAAATTGCATAACCCTCCAAAGGAACAATTTCACGTCAAAATGGCCAAAAGTTGAAATACTCCCCCAAAGGAACAATTTTGACTCAAAATTGCCAAAAGTTGCAATACCCCCCAAAGGAACAATTTCGCCTGAAAATGGCCGAAAGTTGCAATGCCCTCTAAAAGGAACAGTTTCGCTTCAAAATAGCCAAAAGTTGCAATACCCCCCTGAAAGGAACAAATTCACCTCAAAATTGTAAAAAATTGCATAACCCCCCAAAGGAACAATTTCGCCTCAAAATGGCCAAAAGTTGCAATACCACCCAAAGGAACAAATTCGCCTCAAAATTGCAAAAAGTTGCAATACCCCCCCAAAGGAACAATTTCGCCTGAAAATGACCAAAATTTGCATAACCCAACAAAGGAACAATTTCGCCTCAAAATGGCCAAAAGTTGCAATATCCCCCAAAGGAACAATTTCGCCTCAAAATGGACAAAAGTTGCAATACCCCCCCAAAGGAACAATTTCGCCTGAAAATGGCCAAAAGTTGCAATACCCCCCCAAGGAACAATTTCGCCTCAAAATGGCCAAAAGTTGCAATACCCACCCCAAAGGAACAATTTTGACTCAAAACTGCCAAAAGTTGGATACCCCCTCAAGGAACAATTTTGCCTCAAAATGGCCAAAAGTTGCAATACCCCCCAAAGGAACAATTTCGCCTGAAAATGGCCAAAAGAAGCAATACCCTCCCAAAGGAACAGTTTCGCTTTAAAATGGACAAAAGTTGCAATACCCCCCAAAGGAACAATTTCGCCTCAAAATGGCCAAAAGTTGCAATACCCCCCCAAGGAACAATTTCGCCTCAAAATGGCCAAAAGTTGCAATACCCACCCCAAAGGAACAATTTTGACTCAAAACTGCCAAAAGTTGGATACCCCCTCAAGGATCAATTTTGCCTCAAAATGGCCAAAAGTTGCAATACCCCCCCAAAGGAACAAATTCGCCTCAAAATTGCAAAAAGTTACAACACCCCCCCAAAGGAACAAATTCGCCTCAAAATGGGCAAAAGTTGCAATACCCCCCTGAAAGGAACAAATTTGCCTTAAAATTGCAAAAAATTGCATAACCCCCCAAAGGAACAATTTTGCCTCAAAAGGGCCAAAAGTTCAAATACTCCCCCAAAGGAACAATTTCGCCTCAAAATGGCCAAAAGTTGCAATACCCCCCCAAAGGAACAATTTCGCCTCAAAATGGCCAAAAGTTGCAATACCCCCCTGAAAGGAACAAATTCACCTCAAAATTGTAAAAAATTGCATAACCCCCCAAAGGAACAATTTCACGTCAAAATGGCCAAAAGTTGAAATACTCCCCCAAAGGAACAATTTTGACTCAAAATTGCCAAAAGTTGCAATACCCCCCAAAGGAACAATTTCGCCTGAAAATGGCCGAAAGGTGCAATGCCCTCTAAAAGGAACAGTTTCGCTTCAAAATAGCCAAAAGTTGCAATACCCCCCTGAAAGGAACACATTCACCTCAAAATTGTAAAAAATTGCATAACCCCCCAAAGGAACAATTTCGCCTCAAAATGGCCAAAAATTGCAATACCACCCAAAGGAACAAATTCGCCTCAAAATTGCAAAAAGTTGCAATACCCCCCCAAAGGAACAATTTCGCCTGAATATGGCCAAAATTTGCATAACCCAACAAAGGAACAATTTCGCCTCAAAATGGCCAAAAGTTGCAATATCCCCCAAAGGAACAATTTCGCCTCAAAATGGCCAAAAGTTGCAATACCCCCCCAAAGGAACAATTTCGCCTCAAAATGGCCAAAAGTTGCAATACCCCACAAAAGGAGCAATTTCGCCTCAAAATGGCCAAAAGTTGCAATACCCCCCTGAAAGGAACAAATTCGCCTCCAAATTGCAAAAAATTGCATAACCCCCCAAAGGAACAATTTCGCCTGAAAATGGCCAAAAGTTGCAATACCCCCCCAAAGGAGCAATTTCGCCTCAAAATGGCCAAAAGTTTCAATACCCCCCTGAAAGGAACAAATTCGCCTCAAAATTGCAAAAAATTGCAATACCCCCCAAAGTAACAATTTCGCATCAAAATTAGAAAAAGTTGCTATACCCCCCCAAAGGTACAATTTCGCATCAAAATGGCCAAAAGTTGCAATACCCTACCAAAGGAACAATTTCGCCTCAAAATGGCCAAAAGTTGCAATACCCCACCAAAGGAGCAATTTCGCCTCAAAATGGCCAAAAGTTGCAATACCCCCCTGAAAGGAACAAATTCGCCTCCAAATTGCAAAAAATTGCATAACCCCCCAAAGGAATAATTTCGACTCAAAATGGCCAAAAGTTGAAATACCCCCCCAAAGGAACAATTTCGCCTGAAAATGGCCAAAAGTTGCAATACCCCCCAAAGGAACAATTTCGCCTCAAAATGGCCAAAAGTTGCAATACCCCCCCAAGGAGCAATTTCGCCTCAAAATGGCCAAAAGTTGCAATACCCCCCTGAAAGGAACAAATTCGCCTCAAAACTGCAAAAAATTGCATAACCCCCCAAAGGATTAATTTCGCCTCAAAATGGCCAAAAGTTGAAATACTCCCCCAAAGGAACAATTTTGACTGAAAATTACCAAAAGTTGCAATACCCACCCAAAGGAACAATTTCGCTTTAAAATGGCCAAAATTTGCATTACCCCCCCAAAAGAAGAATTTCACCTCAAAATAGCCAAAAGTTGAAATACCCCCCCAAAGGAACAATTTCGCCTCAAAATGGCCAAAAGTTGCAATACCCTCCTGAAAGGAACAAATTCGCCTCAAAATTGCAAAAAATTGCATAACTTCCCAAAGGAACAATTTCGCCTCAAAATGGCCAAAAGTTGAAATACTCCCCCAAATGAACAATTTTGACTCAAAATTGCCAAAAGTTGCAATACCTCCCCAAAGGAACAATTTCGCCTCAAAATAGCCAAAAGTTGCAATACCCCCCCAAAGGAACAATTTCGCCTCAAAATGGCCAAAAGTTGCAATACCCCCCTGAAAGCAACAAATTCGCCTCAAAATTGCAAAAAATTGCATAACCCCCCAAACTAACAATTTCGCCTAAAAATGGCCAAAAGTTGAAATACTCCCCCAAAGGAAAAATTTTGACTCAAAATTGCCAAAAGTTGCAATACCCCCCAAAGGAACAATTTCGCCTGAAAATGGCCAAAAGTTGCAATACCCCCCCAAAGGAACAATTTCGCCTCAAAATGGCCAAAAGTTGCAATACCTCCCCAAAGGAACAATTTCGCCTCAAAATAGCCAAAAGTTGCAATACCCCCCCAAAGGAACAATTTCGCCTCAAATTGGCCAAAAGTTGCAATACCCCCCAAAGGAACAATTTCGCCTCAAAATGGCCAAAAGTTGCAATACCCCCCTGAAAGCAACAAATTCGCCTCAAAATTGCAAAAAATTGCATAACCCCCCAAAGGAACAATTTCGCCTCAAAATGGCCAAAAGTTGAAATACTCCCCCAAAGGAACAATTTTGACTCAAAATTGCCAAAAGATGCAATACCTACCAAAGGAACAATTTCGCCTGAAAATGGCCAAAACTTGCAATACCCCCCCAAAGGAACAATTTCGCCTCAAAATGGCCAAAAGTTGCAATACCACCCCAAAGGAACAATTTTGACTCAAAACTGCCAAAAGTTGCAATACCCCCCCAAAGGAGCAATTTCGCCTCAAAATGGCCAAAAGTTGCAATACCCCCCTGAAAGGAACAAAGTCACCTCAAAATTATAAAAAATTGCATAACCCCCCAAAGGAACAATTTCGCCTCAAAATGGCCAAAAGTTGAAATACTCCCCCAAATGAACAATTTTGACTCAAAATTGCCAAAAGTTGCAATACCCCCCAAAGGAACAATTTCGCCTCAAAATAGCCAAAAGTTGCAATACCCCCCCAAAGGAACAATTTCGCCTCAAATTGGCCAAAAGTTGCAATACCCCCCCAAAGGAACAATTTCGCCTCAAAATGGCCAAAAGTTGCAATACCCCCCTGAAAGCAACAAATTCGCCTCAAAATTGCAAAAAATTGCATAACCCCCCAAAGGAACAATTTCGCCTCAAAATGGCCAAAAGTTGAAATACTCCCCCAAAGGAACAATTTTGACTCAAAATTGCCAAAAGATGCAATACCCCCCAAAGGAACAATTTCGCCTGAAAATGGCCAAAACTTGCAATACCCCCCCAAAGGAACAATTTCGCCTCAAAATGGCCAAAAGTTGCAATACCCCCCCAAAGGTACAATTTCGCATCAAAATGGCCAAAAGTTGCAATACCCTACCAAAGGAACAATTTCGCCTCAAAATGGCCAAAAGTTGCAATACCCCACCAAAGGAGCAATTTCGCCTCAAAATGGCCAAAAGTTGCAATACCCCCCTGAAAGGAACAAATTCGCCTCCAAATTGCAAAAAATTGCATAACCCCCCAAAGGAATAATTTCGACTCAAAATGGCCAAAAGTTGAAATACCCCCCCAAAGGAACAATTTCGCCTGAAAATGGCCAAAAGTTGCAATACCCCCCAAAGGAACAATTTCGCCTCAAAATGGCCAAAAGTTGCAATACCCCCCCAAGGAGCAATTTCGCCTCAAAATGGCCAAAAGTTGCAATACCCCCCTGAAAGGAACAAATTCGCCTCAAAACTGCAAAAAATTGCATAACCCCCAAAGGATTAATTTCGCCTCAAAATGGCCAAAAGTTGAAATACTCCCCCAAAGGAACAATTTTGACTGAAAATTACCAAAAGTTGCAATACCCACCCAAAGGAACAATTTCGCTTCAAAATGGCCAAAAGTTGCAATACCCTCCTGAAAGGAACAAATTCGCCTCAAAATTGCAAAAAATTGCATAACTTCCCAAAGGAACAATTTCGCCTCAAAATGGCCAAAAGTTGCAATACTCCCCTGAAAGCAACAAATTCGCCTCAAAATTGCAAAAAATTGCATAACCCCCCAAAGGAACAATTTCGCCTAAAAATAGCCAAAAGTTGAAATACTCCCCCAAAGGAACAATTTTGACTCAAAATGGCCAAAAGTTGCAATACCCCCCCAAAGGAACAATTTCGCCTCAAAATGGCCAAAAGTTGCAATACCACCCCAAAGGAACAATTTTGACTCAAAACTGCCAAAAGTTGCAATACCCCCCCAAAGGAGCAATTTCGCCTCAAAATGGCCAAAAGTTGCAATACCCCCCTGAAAGGAACAAAGTCACCTCAAAATTGTAAAAAATTGCATAACCCCCCAAAGGAACAATTTCGCCTCAAAATGGCCAAAAGTTGAAATACTCCCCCAAATGAACAATTTTGACTCAAAATTGCCAAAAGTTGCAATACCCCCCCAAAGGAACAATTTCGCCTCAAAATAGCCAAAAGTTGCAATACCCCCCCAAAGGAACAATTTCGCCTCAAAATGGCCAAAAGTTGCAATACCCCCCAAAGGAACAATTTCGCCTCAAAATGGCCAAAAGTTGCAATACCCCCCTGAAAGCAACAAATTCGCCTCAAAATTGCAAAAAATTGCATAACCCCCCAAAGGAACAATTTCGCCTCAAAATGGCCAAAAGTTGAAATACTCCCCCAAAGGAACAATTTTGACTCAAAATTGCCAAAAGTTGCAATACCCCCCAAAGGAACAATTTCGCCTGAAAATGGCCAAAAGTTGCAATACCCCCCCAAAGGAACAATTTCGCCTCAAAATGGCCAAAAGTTGCAATACCACCCCAAAGGAACAATTTTGACTCAAAACTGCCAAAAGTTGCAATACCCCCCCAAAGGAGCAATTTCGCCTCAAAATGGCCAAAAGTTGCAATACCCCCCTGAAAGGAACAAATTCACCTCAAAATTGTAAAAAATTGCATAACCCCCCAAAGGAACAATTTCGCCTGAAAATGGCCGAAAGTTGCAATAACAGTTTCGCTTCAAAATAGCCAAAAGTTGCAATACCCACCCAAAGGAACAATTTCGCCTCAAAATAGCTAAAAGTTGCAATACCCCCCAAAGGAACAATTTCGCCTTAAAATGTCCAAAAGTTGCAATACCCCCCTGAAAGGAACAAATTCACCTCAAAATTGTAAAAAATTGCATAACCCCCCGAAAGAACAATTTCACGTCAAAATGGCAAAAGTTGAAATACTCCCGCAAAGGAACAATTTTGACTCAAAATTGCCAAAAGTTGCAATACCCCCCAAAGGAACAATTTCGCCTCAAAATGGCCAAAAGTTGAAATACTTCCCCAAAGGAACAATTTTGACTCAAAATTGCCAAAAGTTGCAATACTCCCCAAAGTAACAATTTCACCTCAAAATAGACAAAAGTTGGAATACCCCCCCAAAGGAACAATTTCGCCTCAAAATGGCTAAACGTTGCAATACCCCCCTGAAAGGAACAAATTCGCCTCAAAATTGCAAAAAATTGCATAACCGCCCAAAAGAACAATTTCGCCTCAAAATGGCCAAAAGTTGAAAAACTCCCCCAAAGGAACAATTTTGACTCAAAATTGCCAAAAGTTGCAATACCCCCCCAAAGGAACAATTTCGCTTTAAAATGGACAAAAGTTGCAATACCCCCCCAAAGGAACAGTTTCGCCTCAAAATGGCCAAAAGTTGCAATACCACCCCAAAGGAACAATTTTGACTCAAAACTGCCAAAAGTTGCAATACCCCCCCAAAGGAGCAATTTCGCCTCAAAATGGCCAAAAGTTGCAATACCCCCCTGAAAGGAACAAAGTCACCTCAAAATTGTAAAAAATTGCATAACCCCCCAAAGGAACAATTTCGCCTCAAAATGGCCAAAAGTTGAAATACTCCCCCAAATGAACAATTTTGACTCAAAATTGCCAAAAGTTGCAATACCCCCCCAAAGGAACAATTTCGCCTCAAAATAGCCAAAAGTTGCAATACCCCCCCAAAGGAACAATTTCGCCTCAAAATGGCCAAAAGTTGCAATACCCCCCGAAAGGAACAATTTCGCCTCAAAATGGCCAAAAGTTGCAATACCCCCCTGAAAGCAACAAATTCGCCTCAAAATTGCAAAAAATTGCATAACCCCCAAAGGAATAATTTCGCCTCAAAATGGCCAAAAGTTGAAATACTCCGCCAAAGGAACAATTTTGACTCAAAATTGCCAAAAGTTGCAATACCCCCCAAAGGAACAATTTCGCCTGAAAATGGCCAAAAGTTGCAATACCCCCCCAAAGGAACAATTTCGCCTCAAAATGGCCAAAAGTTGCAATACCACCCCAAAGGAACAATTTTGACTCAAAACTGCCAAAAGTTGCAATACCCCCCCAAAGGAGCAATTTCGCCTCAAAATGGCCAAAAGTTGCAATACCCCCCTGAAAGGAACAAATTCACCTCAAAATTGTAAAAAATTGCATAACCCCCAAAGGAACAATTTCGCCTGAAAATGGCCGAAAGTTGCAATAACAGTTTCGCTTCAAAATAGCCAAAAGTTGCAATACCCACCCAAAGGAACAATTTCGCCTCAATATAGCTAAAAGTTGCAATACCCCCCAAAGGAACAATTTCGCCTTAAAATGTCCAAAAGTTGCAATACCCCCCTGAAAGGAACAAATTCACCTCAAAATTGTAAAAAATTGCATAACCCCCGAAAGAACAATATCACGTCAAAATGGCAAAAGTTGAAATACTCCCCCAAAGGAACAATTTTGACTCAAAATTGCCAAAAGTTGCAATACTCCCCCAAAGTAACAATTTCACCTCAAAATAGACAAAAGTTGGAATACCCCCCCAAAGGAACAATTTCGCCTCAAAATGGCCAAACGTTGCAATACCCCCCTGAAACGAACAAATTCGCCTCAAAATTGCAAAAAATTGCATAACCGCCCAAAAGAACAATTTCGCCTCAAAATGGCCAAAAGTTGAAAAACTCCCCCAAAGGAACAATTTTGACTCAAAATTGCCAAAAGTTGCAATACCCCCCAAAGGGACAATTTCGCTTTAAAATGGCCAAAAGTTGCAATGCCCCCCAAAGGAACAATTTCGCCTCAAAATGGCCAAAAGTTGCAATACCCCCAAAAGGAACAAATTCGCCTCAAAATTGCCAAAAGTTGCAATACCCTCCTAAAGGAACAGTTTCGCTTTAAAATGGCCAAAAGTTGCAATACCCTCCTAAAGGAACAAATTCGCTTTAAAATGGCCAAAAGTTGCAATACCCCCCCAAAGGAACAATTTCGCCTCAAAATAGCCAAAAGTTGCAATTTTCCCCCAAAGGAACAATTTCGCTTCAAAATGGCCAAAAGTTGCAATACCCCCCCAAAGGAGCAATTTCGCCTCAAAATGGCCAAAAGTTGCAATACCCCCCTGAAAGGAACAAATTCACCTCAAAATTGTAAAAAATTGCATAACCCCCAAAGGAACAATTTCGCCTGAAAATGGCCGAAAGTTGCAATAACAGTTTCGCTTCAAAATAGCCAAAAGTTGCAATACCCACCCAAAGGAACAATTTCGCCTCAAAATAGCTAAAAGTTGCAATACCCCCCAAAGGAACAATTTCGCCTTAAAATGTCCAAAAGTTGCAATACCCCCCTGAAAGGAACAAATTCACCTCAAAATTGTAAAAAATTGCATAACCCCCGAAAGAACAATTTCACGTCAAAATGGCAAAAGTTGAAATACTCCCCCAAAGGAACAATTTCGCCTCAAAATGGCCAAACGTTGCAATACCCCCCTGAAAGGAACAAATTCGCCTCAAAATTGCAAAAAATTGCATAACCGCCCAAAAGAACAATTTCGCCTCAAAATGGCCAAAAGTTGAAAAACTCCCCCAAAGGAACAATTTTGACTCAAAATTGCCAAAAGTTGCAATACCCCCCAAAGGAACAATTTCGCTTTAAAATGGCCAAAAGTTGCAATACCCCCCAAAGGAACAATTTCGCCTCAAAATGGCCAAAAGTTGCAATACCCCCAAAAGGAACAAATTCGCCTCAAAATTGCCAAAAGTTGCAATACCCTCCTAAAGGAACAGTTTCGCTTTAAAATGGCCAAAAGTTGCAATACCCTCCTAAAGGAACAGTTTCGCTTTAAAATGGCCAAAAGTTGCAATACCCCCCCAAAGGAACAATTTCGCCTCAAAATAGCCAAAAGTTGCAATTTTCCCCCAAAGGAACAATTTCGCTTCAAAATGGCCAAAAGTTGCAATACCCCCAAAAGGAACAAATTCGCCTCAAAATTGCCAAAAGTTGCAATACCCTCCTAAAGGAACAGTTTCACTTTAAAATGGCCAAAAGTTGCAATACCCCCCCAAAGGAACAACTTCGCTTTAAAATGGCCAAAAGTTGCAATACCCCCCCAAAGGAACAATTTCGCCTCAAAATAGCCAAAAGTTGCAATACCCCCCCAAAGGAACAATTTCGCCTCAAAATAGCCAAAAGTTGCAATACCCCCCCAAAAGAACAATTTCGCCTCAAAATGGCCAAAAGTTGCAATACCCCCCTGAAAGGAACAAACTCGCCTCAAAATTGCAAAAAATTGCATAACCCCCCAAAGGAACAATTTTGCCTCAAAATGGCCAAAAGTTGAAATACTCCCCCAAAGGAACAATTTTGACTCAAAATTGCCAAAAGTTGCAATACCCCCCAAAGGAACAATTTTGCCTGAAAATGGCTAAAAGTTGCAATTCCCTCCCAAAGGAACAATTTCGCCTCAAAATAGCCAAAAGTTGCAATACCCCCCCAAAGGAACAATTTCGCCTCAAAATGGCCAAAAGTTGCAATACCACCCCAAAGGAACAATTTTGACTCAAAACTGCCAAAAGTTGCAATACCCCCCCAAAGGAGCAATTTCGCCTCAAAATGGCCAAAAGTTGCAATACCCCCCTGAAAAGAACAAATTCACCTCAAAACTGTAAAAAATTGCATAACCCCCCAAAGGAACAATTTCGCCTAAAAATGGCCGAAAGTTGCAATAACAGTTTTGCTTCAAAATAGCCAAAAGTTGCAATACCCCCCAAAGGAACAATTTCGCCTCAAAATAGCCAAAAGTTGCAATACCCCCCAAAGGAACAATTTCGCCTCAAAATGGCCAAAAGTTGCAATACCCCCCTGAAAGGAACAAATTCACCTCAAAATTGTAAAAAATTGCAGAACCCCCCAAACGAACAATTTCACGTCAAAATGGCAAAAGTTGAAATACTCCCCCAGAGGAACAATTTTGACTCAAAATTGCCAAAAGTTGCAATACCCCCCAAAGGAACAATTTCGCCTCAAAATGGCCAAAAGTTGAAATACTCCCCCAAAGGAACAATTTTGACTCAAAATTGCCAAAAGTTGCAATACTCCCCCAAAGTAACAATTTCACCTCAAAATTGACAAAAGTTGGAATACCCCCCCAAAGGAACAATTTCGCCTCAAAATGGCCAAACGTTGCAATACCCCCCTGAAAGGAACAAATTCGCCTCAAAATGGCAAAAAATTGCATAACCGCCCAAAAGAACAATTTCGCCTCAAAATGGCCAAAAGTTGAAATACTCCCCCAAAGGAACAATTTTGACTCAAAATTGCCAAAAGTTGCAATACCACCCCAAAGGAACAATTTCGCTTTAAAATGGCCAAAAGTTGCAATACCCCCCCAAAGGGACAATTTCGCTTTAAAATGGCCAAAAGTTGAAATACCCCCCCAAAGGAACAATTTCGCCTCAAAATGGCCAAAAGTTGCAATACCCCCAAAAGGAACAAATTCGCCTCAAAATGGCCAAAAGTTGCAATACCCTCCTAAAGGAACAGTTTCGCTTTAAAATGGCCAAAAGTTGCAATACCCCCCCCAAAGGAACAATTTCGCCTCAAAATGGCCAAAAGTTGCAATACCCCCCCAAGGAACAATTTCGCCTCAAAATGGCCAAAAGTTGCAATACCCACCCCAAAGGAACAATTTTGACTCAAAACTGCCAAAAGTTGCAATACCCCCCAATGAACAATTTCGCCTCAAAATAGCCAAAAGTTGCAATACCCCCCCAAAGGAGCAATTTCGCCTCAAAATGGCCAAAAGTTGCAATACCCCCCTGAAAGGAACAAATTCACCTCAAAATTGTAAAAAATTGCATAACCCCCCAAAGGAACAATTTCACGTCAAAATGGACAAAAGTTGAAATACTCCCCCAAAGGAACAATTTTGACTCAAAATTGCCAAAGTTGCAATACCCCCCAAAGGAACAATTTCGCCTGAAAATGGCCGAAAGTTGCAATGCCCTCCCAAAGGAACAGTTTCGCTTCAAAATAGCCAAAAGTTGCAATACCCCCCCAAAGGAAACATTTCACCTCAAAATGGCCAAAAGTTGCAATACCCCCCCCAAAGGAGCAATTTCATCACAAAATAGCCAAAAGTTGCAATAACCCCCTGAAAGGAACAAATTCGCCTCAAAATTGCAAAAAATTGCAATACCCCCCAAAGGAACAATTTCGCATCAAAATTGCAAAAAGTTGCAATACCCCCCCAAAGGAACAATTTCGCCTCAAAATGGCCAAAAGTTGCAAAACCCCACCAAAGGAGCAATTTCGCCTCAAAATGGCCAAAAGTTGCAATACCCCCTTTAAAGGAACAAATTCGCCTACAAATTGCAAAAAATTGCATAACCCCCCAAAGGAACAATTTCGCCTCAAAATGGCCAAAAGTTGCAATACCCCCCCAAAGGAGCAATTTCGCCTCAAAATTGCCAAAAGTTGCAATACCCCCCTGAAAGGAACAAATTCGCCTTAAAATTGCAAAAAATTGCAATACCCCCCAAAGGAACAATTTCGCATCAAAATTGCAAAAAGTTGCAATACCCCCCCAAAGGAACAATTTTGCCTCAAAATGGCCAAAAGTTGCAATACCCCACCAAAGGAGCAATTTCGCCTCAAAATGGCCAAAAGTTGCAATACCCCCCTGAAAGGAACAAATTCGCCTCCAAATTGCAAAAAATTGCATAACCCCCCAAAGGAACAATTTCGCCTGAAAATGGCCAAAAGTTGCAATACCCCCCCAAAGGAGCAATTTCGCCTCAAAATGGCCAAAAGTTGCAATACCACCCCAAAGGAACAATTTTGACTCAAAACTGCCAAAAGTTGCAATACCCCCCAAAGGAACAATTTTGACTCAAAACTGCCAAAAGTTGCAATACCCCCCAAAGGAGCAATTTCGCCTCAAAATGGCCAAAAGTTGCAATACCCCCCTGAAAGGAACAAAGTCACCTCAAAATTGTAAAAAATTGCATAACCCCCCAAAGGAACAATTTCGCCTCAAAATGGCCAAAAGTTGAAATACTCCCCCAAATGAACAATTTTGACTCAAAATTGCCAAAAGTTGCAATACCCCCCCAAAGGAACAATTTCGCCTCAAAATAGCCAAAAGTTGCAATACCCCCCCAAAGGAACAATTTCGCCTCAAAATGGCCAAAAGTTGCAATACCCCCCGAAAGGAACAATTTCGCCTCAAAATGGCCAAAAGTTGCAATACCCCCCTGAAAGCAACAAATTCGCCTCAAAATTGCAAAAAATTGCATAACCCCCAAAGGAATAATTTCGCCTCAAAATGACCAAAAGTTGAAATACTCCCCCAAAGGAACAATTTTGACTCAAAATTGCCAAAAGTTGCAATACCCCCCAAAGGAACAATTTCGCCTGAAAATGGCCAAAAGTTGCAATACCCCCCCAAAGGAACAATTTCGCCTCAAAATGGCCAAAAGTTGCAATACCACCCCAAAGGAACAATTTTGACTCAAAACTGCCAAAAGTTGCAATACCCCCCCAAAGGAGCAATTTCACCTCAAAATGGCCAAAAGTTGCAATACCCCCCTGAAAGGAACAAATTCACCTCAAAATTGTAAAAAATTGCATAACCCCCAAAGGAACAATTTCGCCTGAAAATGGCCGAAAGTTGCAATAACAGTTTCGCTTCAAAATAGCCAAAAGTTGCAATACCCACCCAAAGGAACAATTTCGCCTCAAAATAGCTAAAAGTTGCAATACCCCCCAAAGGAACAATTTCGCCTTAAAATGTCCAAAAGTTGCAATACCCCCCTGAAAGGAACAAATTCACCTCAAAATTGTAAAAAATTGCATAACCCCCCGAAAGAACAATTTCACGTCAAAATGGCAAAAGTTGAAATACTCCCCCAAAGGAACAATTTTGACTCAAAATTGCCAAAAGTTGCAATACTCCCCCAAAGTAACAATTTCACCTCAAAATAGACAAAAGTTGGAATACCCCCCCAAAGGAACAATTTTGCCTCAAAATGGCCAAACGTTGCAATACCCCCCTGGAAGGAACAAATTCGCCTCAAAATTGCAAAAAATTGCATAACCGCCCAAAAGAACAATTTCGCCTCAAAATGGCCAAAAGTTGAAAAACTCCCCCAAAGGAACAATTTTGACTCAAAATTGCCAAAAGTTGCAATACCCCCCAAAGGAACAATTTCGCTTTAAAATGGCCAAAAGTTGCAATACCCCCCAAAGGAACAATTTCGCCTCAAAATGGCCAAAAGTTGCAATACCCCCAAAAGGAACAAATTCGCCTCAAAATTGCCAAAAGTTGCAATACCCTCCTAAAGGAACAGTTTCGCTTTAAAATGGCCAAAAGTTGCAATACCCTCCTAAAGGAACAGTTTCGCTTTAAAATGGCCAAAAGTTGCAATACCCCCCCAAAGGAACAATTTCGCCTCAAAATAGCCAAAAGTTGCAATACCCCCCCAAAGGAACAATTTCGCTTCAAAATGGCCAAAAGTTGCAATACCCCCAAAAGGAACAAATTCGCCTCAAAATTGCCAAAAGTTGCAATACCCTCCTAAAGGAATAGTTTCGCTTTAAAATGGCCAAAAGTTGCAATACCCCCCCAAAGGAACAACTTCGCTTTAAAATGGCCAAAAGTTGCAATACCCCCCAAAGGAACAATTTCGCCTCAAAATAGCCAAAAGTTGCAATACCCCCCAAAGGAACAATTTCGCCTCAAAATAGCCAAAAGTTGCAATACCCCCCCAAAGGAACAATTTCGCCTCAAAATGGCCAAAAGTTGCAATACCCCCCTGAAAGGAACAAACTCGCCTCAAAATTGCAAAAAATTGCATAACCCCCAAAAGGAACAATTTTGCCTCAAAATGGCCAAAAGTTGAAATACTCCCCCAAAGGAACAATTTTGATTTAAAATTGCCAAAAGTTGCAATACCCCCCAAAGGAACAATTTTGCCTGAAAATGGCCAAAAGTTGCAATTCCCTCCCAAAGGAACAATTTCGCCTCAAAATAGCCAAAAGTTGCAATACCCCCCCAAAGGAACAATTTCGCCTCAAAATGGCCAAAAGTTGCAATACCACCCCAAAGGAACAATTTTGACTCAAAACTGCCAAAAGTTGCAATACCCCCCAAAGGAGCAATTTCGCCTCAAAATGGCCAAAAGTTGCAATACCCCCCTGAAAATAACAAATTCACCTCAAAACTGTAAAAATTTGCATAACCCCCCAAAGGAACAATTTCGCCTAAAAATCTAAAAATGGCCGAAAGTTGCAATAACAGTTTCGCTTCAAAATAGCCAAAAGTTGCAATACCCCCCAAAGGAACAATTTCGCCTCAAAATAGCCAAAAGTTGCAATACCCCCCAAAGGAACAATTTCGCCTCAAAATGGCCAAAAGTTGCAATACCCCCCTGAAAGGAACAAATTCACCTCAAAATTGTAAAAAATTGCAGAACCCCCCAAACGAACAATTTCACGTCAAAATGGCAAAAGTTGAAATACTCCCCCAAAGGAACAATTTTGACTCAAAATTGCCAAAAGTTGCAATACCCCCCAAAGGAACAATTTCGCCTCAAAATGGCCAAAAGTTGAAATACTCCCCCAAAGGAACAATTTTGACTCAAAATTGCCAAAAGTTGCAATACTCGCCCAAAGTAACAATTTCACCTCAAAATTGACAAAAGTTGGAATACCCCCCCAAAGGAACAATTTCGCCTCAAAATGGCCAAACGTTGCAATACCCCCCTGAAAGGAACAAATTCGCCTCAAAATGGCAAAAAATTGCATAACCGCCCAAAAGAACAATTTCGCCTCAAAATGGCCAAAAGTTGAAATACTCCCCCAAAGGAACAATTTTGACTCAAAATTGCCAAAAGTTGCAATACCACCCCAAAGGAACAATTTCGCTTTAAAATGGCCAAAAGTTGCAATACCCCCCCAAAGGGACAATTTCGCTTTAAAATGGCCAAAAGTTGAAATACCCCCCCAAAGGAACAATTTCGCCTCAAAATGGCCAAAATTTGCAATACCCCCAAAAGGAACAAATTCGCCTCAAAATGGCCAAAAGTTGCAATACCCTCCTAAAGGAACAGTTTTGCTTTAAAATGGCCAAAAGTTGCAATACCCCCCTGAAAGGAACAATTTCGCCTCAAAATGGCCAAAAGTTGCAATACCCCCCCAAGGAACAATTTCGCCTCAAAATGGCCAAAAGTTGCAATACCCACCCCAAAGGAACAAATTTGACTCAAAACTGCCAAAAGTTGCAATACCCCCCAATGAACAATTTCGCCTCAAAATAGCCAAAAGTTGCAATACCCCCCCAAAGGAGCAATTTCGCCTCAAAATGGCCAAAAGTCGCAATACCCCCCTGAAAGGAACAAATTCACCTCAAAATTGTAAAAAATTGCATAACCCCCCAAAGGAACAATTTCACGTCAAAATGGACAAAAGTTGAAATACTCCCCCAAAGGAACAATTTTGACTCAAAATTGCCAAAGTTGCAATACCCCCCAAAGGAACAATTTCGCCTGAAAATGGCCGAAAGTTGCAATGCCCTCCCAAAGGAACAGTTTCGCTTCAAAATAGCCAAAAGTTGCAATACCCCCCCAAAGGAAACATTTCACCTCAAAATGGCCAAAAGTTGCAATACCCCCCCAAAGGAGCAATTTCATCACAAAATGGCCAAAAGTTGCAATACCCCCCTGAAAGGAACAAATTCGCCTCAAAATTGCAAAAAATTGCAATACCCCCCAAAGGAACAATTTCGCATCAAAATTGCAAAAAGTTGCAATACCCCCCCAAAGGAACAATTTCGCCTCAAAATGGCCAAAAGTTGCAAAACCCCACCAAAGGAGCAATTTCGCCTCAAAATGGCCAAAAGTTGCAATACCCCCTTTAAAGGAACAAATTCGCCTACAAATTGCAAAAAATTGCATAACCCCCCAAAGGAACAATTTCGCCTGAAAATGGCCAAAAGTTGCAATACCCCCCCAAAGGAGCAATTTCGCCTCAAAATGGCCAAAAGTTGCAATACCCCCCTGAAAGGAACAAATTCGCCTTAAAATTGCAAAAAATTGCAATACCCCCCAAAGGAACAATTTCGCATCAAAATTGCAAAAAGTTGCAATACCCCCCCAAAGGAACAATTTTGCCTCAAAATGGCCAAAAGTTGCAATACCCCACCAAAGGAGCAATTTCGCCTCAAAATGGCCAAAAGTTGCAATACCCCCCTGAAAGGAACAAATTCGCCTCCAAATTGCAAAAAATTGCATAACCCCCCAAAGGAACAATTTCGCCTGAAAATGGCCAAAAGTTGCAATACCCCCTTGAAAGGAACAAATTCGCCTACAAATTGCAAAAAATTGCATAACCCCCCAAAGGAACAATTTCGCCTGAAAATGGCCAAAAGTTGCAATACCCCCCCAAAGGAGCAATTTCGCCTCAAAATGGCCAAAAGTTGCAATACCCCCCTGAAAGGAACAAATTCGCCTCAAAATTGCAAAAAATTGCAATACCCCCCAAAGGAACAATTTCGCATCAAAATTGCAAAAAGTTGCAATACCCCCCCAAAGGAACAATTTCGCCTCAAAAAGGCCAAAAGTTGCAATACCCCACCAAAGGAGCAATTTCGCCTCAAAATGGCCAAAAGTTGCAATACCCCCCTGAAAGGAACAAATTCGCCTCCAAATTAAAAAAAATTGCATAACCCCCCAAAGGAACAATTTCGCCTCAAAATGGCCAAAAGTTGCAATACCCCCCTAAAGGAAAAAATTCGCCTCAAAATTGCAAAAAGTTGCAATACCCCCCCAAAGGAAACATTTCACCTCAAAATGGCCAAAAGTTGCAATACCCCCCCAAAGGAGCAATTTCATCACAAAATGGCCAAAAGTTGCAATACCCCCCTGAAAGGAACAAATTCGCCTCAAAATTGCAAAAAATTGCAATACCCCCCAAAGGAACAATTTCGCATCAAAATTGCAAAAAGTTGCAATACCCCCCCAAAGATACAATTTCGCATCAAAATGGCCAAAAGTTGCAATACCCCCCCAAAGGAACAATTTCGCCTCAAAATGGCCAAAAGTTGCAAAACCCCACCAAAGGAGCAATTTCGCCTCAAAATGGCCAAAAGTTGCAATACCCACTTTAAAGGAACAAATTCGCCTACAAATTGCAAAAAATTGCATAACCCCCAAAGGAACAATTTCGCCTGAAAATGGCCAAAAGTTGCAATACCTTCCCAAAGGAGCAATTTCGCCTCAAAATGGCCAAAAGTTGCAATACCCCCCTGAAAGGAACAAATTCGCCTCAAAATTGCAAAAAATTGCAATACCCCCCAAAGGAACAATTTCGTATCAAAATTGCAAAAAGTTGCAATACCCCCCAAAGGAACAATTTCGCCTCAAAATGGCCAAAAGTTGCAATACCCCACCAAAGGAGCAATTTCGCCTCAAAATGGCCAAAAGTTGCAATACCCCCCTGAAAGGAACAAATTCGCCTCCAAATTGCAAAAAATTGCATAACCCCCCAAAGGAACAATTTCGCCTGAAAATGGCCAAAAGTTGCAATACCCCCCCAAAGGAGCAATTTCGCCTCAAAATGGCCAAAAGTTGCAAAACCCCCCCAAAGGAACAATTTCGCCTGAAAATGGCCAAAAGTTGCAATACCCCCCCAAAGGAGCAATTTCGCCTCAAAATGGCCAAAAGTTGCAATACCCCCCTGAAAGGAACAAATTCGCCTCAAAATTGCAAAAAATTGCAATACCCCCCAAAGGAACAATTTCGCATCAAAATTGCAAAAAGTTGCAATACCCCCCCAAAGGAACAATTTCGCCTCAAAATGGCCAAAAGTTGCAATACCCCACCAAAGGAGCAATTTCGCCTCAAAATGGCCAAAAGTTGCAATACCCCCCTGAAAGGAACAAATTCGCCTCCAAATTGCAAAAAATTGCATAACCCCCCAAAGGAACAATTTCGCCTGAAAATGGCCAAAAGTTGCAATACCCCCCCAAAGGAGCAATTTCGCCTCAAAATGGCCAAAAGTTGCAATACCCCCCTGAAAGGAACAAATTCGCCTCAAAATTGCAAAAAATTGCAATACCCCCCAAAGGAACAATTTCGCATCAAAATTGCAAAAAGTTGCAATACCCCCCCAAAGGAACAATTTCGCCTCAAAAAGGCCAAAAGTTGCAATACCCCACCAAAGGAGCAATTTCGCCTCAAAATGGCCAAAAGTTGCAATACCCCCCTGAAAGGAACAAATTCGCCTCCAAATTAAAAAAAATTGCATAACCCCCCAAAGGAACAATTTCGCCTCAAAATGGCCAAAAGTTGCAATACCCCCCTAAAGGAAAAAATTCGCCTCAAAATTGCAAAAAGTTGCAATACCCCCCAAAGGAAACATTTCACCTCAAAATGGCCAAAAGTTGCAATACCCCCCCAAAGGAGCAATTTCATCACAAAATGGCCAAAAGTTGCAATACCCCCCTGAAAGGAACAAATTCGCCTCAAAATTGCAAAAAATTGCAATACCCCCCAAAGGAACAATTTCGCATCAAAATTGCAAAAAGTTGCAATACCCCCCCAAAGATACAATTTCGCATCAAAATGGCCAAAAGTTGCAATACCCCCCCAAAGGAACAATTTCGCCTCAAAATGGCCAAAAGTTGCAAAACCCCACCAAAGGAGCAATTTCGCCTCAAAATGGCCAAAAGTTGCAATACCCACTTTAAAGGAACAAATTCGCCTACAAATTGCAAAAAATTGCATAACCCCCAAAGGAACAATTTCGCCTGAAAATGGCCAAAAGTTGCAATACCTTCCCAAAGGAGCAATTTCGCCTCAAAATGGCCAAAAGTTGCAATACCCCCCTGAAAGGAACAAATTCGCCTCAAAATTGCAAAAAATTGCAATACCCCCCAAAGGAACAATTTCGTATCAAAATTGCAAAAAGTTGCAATACCCCCCAAAGGAACAATTTCGCCTCAAAATGGCCAAAAGTTGCAATACCCCACCAAAGGAGCAATTTCGCCTCAAAATGGCCAAAAGTTGCAATACCCCCCTGAAAGGAACAAATTCGCCTCCAAATTGCAAAAAATTGCATAACCCCCCAAAGGAACAATTTCGCCTGAAAATGGCCAAAAGTTGCAATACCCCCCCAAAAGAGCAATTTCGCCTCAAAATGGCCAAAAGTTGCAATACCCCCCAAAAGGAACAAATTCGCCTCAAAATTGCAAAAAATTGCAATACCCCCCAAAGGAACAATTTCGCATCAAAATTGCAAAAAGTTGCAATACCTCCCCAAAGGTACAATTTCGCCTAAAAATGGCCAGAAGTTGAAATACTCCCACAAAGGAACAATTTTGACTCAAAACTGCCAAAAGTTGCAATACCCCCCCAAAGGAACAATTTCGCCTGAAAATGGCCAAAAGTTGCAATACCCTCCAAAGGAACAATTTCGCCTCAAAATGGCCAAAAGTTTCAATACCCCCCCAAGGAGCAATTTCGCCTCAAAATGGCCAAAAGTTGCAATACCCCCCTGAAAGGAACAAATTCGCCTCAAAATTGCAAAAAATTGCATAACCCCCCAAAGGAACAATTTCGCCTCAAAATGGCCAAAAGTTGAAATACTCCCCCAAAGGAACAATTTTGACTGAAAATTGCCAAAAGTTGCAATACCCCCCCAAAGGAACAATTTCGCTTTAAAATGGCCAAAAGTTGCAATACCCCCCAAAAGAAGAATTTCACCTCAAAATAGCCAAAAGTTGGCATACCCCCCCAAAGGAACAATTTCGCCTCAAAATGGCCAAAAGTTGCAATACCCCCCCAAAGGAACAATTTCGCCTCAAAATGGCCAAAAGTTGCAATACCCCCTGAAAGGAACAAATTCACCTCAAAATTGTAAAAAATTGCATAACCCCCCAAAGGAACAATTTCGCCTCAAAATGGCCAAAAGTTGCAATACGCACCCCAAAGGAACAATTTTGACTCAAAACTGCCAAAAGTTGCAATACCCCCCCCCAAAGGAACAATTTCGCCTCAAAATGGCTAAAAGTTGCAATACCCCCCCCCCAAAGGAGCAATTTTGCCTCAAAATGGCCAAAAGTTGCAATACCCCCCTGAAAGGAACAAATTCACCTCAAAATTGTAAAAAAATGCAGAACCCCTCAAAGGAACAATTTCACGTCAAAATGGCCAAAAGTTGAAATACTCCACCAAAGGAACAATTTTGACTCAAAATTGCCAAAAGTTGCAATACCCCCCAAAGGAACAATTCCGCCTGAAAATGGCCGAAAGTTGCAATACCCTCCCAATGGAACAGTTTCGCTTCAAAATAGCCAAAAGTTGCAATACCCCCCCAAAGGAACAATGTCGCCTCAAAATAGCCAAAAGTTGCAATACCCCCCCAAAGGAACAATTTCGCCTCAAAATGGCCAAAAGTTGCAATACCCTCCCAATGGAACAGTTTCGCTTCAAAATAGCCAAAAGTTGCAATACCCCCCCAAAGGAACAATGTCGCCTCAAAATGGCCAAAAGTTGCAATACCCCCCTGAAAGGAACAAATTCGCCTCAAAATTGCAAAAAATTGCAATACCCCCCAAAGGAACAATTTCGTATCAAAATTGCAAAAAGTTGCAATACCCCCCCAAAGGAACAATTTCGCCTCAAAATGGCCAAAAGTTGCAATACCCCACCAAAGGAGCAATTTCGCCTCAAAATGGCCAAAAGTTGCAATACCCCCCTGAAAGGAACAAATTCGCCTCCAAATTGCAAAAAATTGCATAACCCCCCAAAGGAACAATTTCGCCTGAAAATGGCCAAAAGTTGCAATACCCCCCCAAAGGAGCAATTTCGCCTCAAAATGGCCAAAAGTTGCAATACCCCCTTGAAAGGAACAAATTCGCCTACAAATTGCAAAAAATTGCATAACCCCCCAAAGGAACAATTTCGCCTGAAAATGGCCAAAAGTTGCAATACCCCCCCAAAGGAGCAATTTCGCCTCAAAATGGCCAAAAGTTGCAATACCCCCCTGAAAGGAACAAATTCGCCTCAAAATTGCAAAAAATTGCAATACCCCCCAAAGGAACAATTTCGCATCAAAATTGCAAAAAGTTGCAATACCCCCCCAAAGGAACAATTTCGCCTCAAAAAGGCCAAAAGTTGCAATACCCCACCAAAGGAGCAATTTCGCCTCAAAATGGCCAAAAGTTGCAATACCCCCCTGAAAGGAACAAATTCGCCTCCAAATTAAAAAAAATTGCATAACCCCCCAAAGGAACAATTTCGCCTCAAAATGGCCAAAAGTTGCAATACCCCCCTAAAGGAAAAAATTTGCCTCAAAATTGCAAAAAGTTGCAATACCCCCCCAAAGGAAACATTTCACCTCAAAATGGCCAAAAGTTGCAATACCCCCCCAAAGGAGCAATTTCATCACAAAATGGCCAAAAGTTGCAATACCCCCCTGAAAGGAACAAATTCGCCTCAAAATTGCAAAAAATTGCAATACCCCCCAAAGGAACAATTTCGCATCAAAATTGCAAAAAGTTGCAATACCCCCCCAAAGATACAATTTCGCATCAAAATGGCCAAAAGTTGCAATACCCCCCCAAAGGAACAATTTCGCCTCAAAATGGCCAAAAGTTGCAAAACCCCACCAAAGGAGCAATTTCGCCTCAAAATGGCCAAAAGTTGCAATACCCACTTTAAAGGAACAAATTCGCCTACAAATTGCAAAAAATTGCATAACCCCCAAAGGAACAATTTCGCCTGAAAATGGCCAAAAGTTGCAATACCTTCCCAAAGGAGCAATTTCGCCTCAAAATGGCCAAAAGTTGCAATACCCCCCTGAAAGGAACAAATTCGCCTCAAAATTGCAAAAAATTGCAATACCCCCCAAAGGAACAATTTCGTATCAAAATTGCAAAAAGTTGCAATACCCCCCAAAGGAACAATTTCGCCTCAAAATGGCCAAAAGTTGCAATACCCCACCAAAGGAGCAATTTCGCCTCAAAATGGCCAAAAGTTGCAATACCCCCCTGAAAGGAACAAATTCGCCTCCAAATTGCAAAAAATTGCATAACCCCCCAAAGGAACAATTTCGCCTGAAAATGGCCAAAAGTTGCAATACCCCCCCAAAGGAGCAATTTCGCCTCAAAATGGCCAAAAGTTGCAAAACCCCCCCAAAGGAACAATTTCGCCTGAAAATGGCCAAAAGTTGCAATACCCCCCCAAAGGAGCAATTTCGCCTCAAAATGGCCAAAAGTTGCAATACCCCCCTGAAAGGAACAAATTCGCCTCAAAATTGCAAAAAATTGCAATACCCCCCAAAGGAACAATTTCGCATCAAAATTGCAAAAAGTTGCAATACCCCCCCAAAGGAACAATTTCGTTTCAAAATGGCCAAAAGTTGCAATACCCCACCAAAGGAGCAATTTCGCCTCAAAATGGCCAAAAGTTGCAATACCCCCCTGAAAGGAACAAATTCGCCTCCAAATTGCAAAAAATTGCATAACCCCCCAAAGGAACAATTTCGCCTGAAAATGGCCAAAAGTTGCAATACCCCCCCAAAAGAGCAATTTCGCCTCAAAATGGCCAAAAGTTGCAATACCCCCCAAAAGGAACAAATTCGCCTCAAAATTGCAAAAAATTGCAATACCCCCCAAAGGAACAATTTCGCATCAAAATTGCAAAAAGTTGCAATACCTCCCCAAAGGTACAATTTCGCCTAAAAATGGCCAGAAGTTGAAATACTCCCACAAAGGAACAATTTTGACTCAAAACTGCCAAAAGTTGCAATACCCCCCCAAAGGAACAATTTCGCCTGAAAATGGCCAAAAGTTGCAATACCCTCCAAAGGAACAATTTCGCCTCAAAATGGCCAAAAGTTTCAATACCCCCCCAAGGAGCAATTTCGCCTCAAAATGGCCAAAAGTTGCAATACCCCCCTGAAAGGAACAAATTCGCCTCAAAATTGCAAAAAATTGCATAACCCCCCAAAGGAACAATTTCGCCTCAAAATGGCCAAAAGTTGAAATACTCCCCCAAAGGAACAATTTTGACTGAAAATTGCCAAAAGTTGCAATACCCCCCCAAAGGAACAATTTCGCTTTAAAATGGCCAAAAGTTGCAATACCCCCCAAAAGAAGAATTTCACCTCAAAATAGCCAAAAGTTGGCATACCCCCCCAAAGGAACAATTTCGCCTCAAAATGGCCAAAAGTTGCAATACCCCCCCAAAGGAACAATTTCGCCTCAAAATGGCCAAAAGTTGCAATACCCCCTGAAAGGAACAAATTCACCTCAAAATTGTAAAAAATTGCATAACCCCCCAAAGGAACAATTTCGCATCAAAATGGCCAAAAGTTGCAATACACACCCCAAAGGAACAATTTTGACTCAAAACTGCCAAAAGTTGCAATACCCCCCCAAAGGAACAATTTCGCCTCAAAATGGCTAAAAGTTGCAATACCCCCCCCCCCCCAAAGGAGCAATTTTGCCTCAAAATGGCCAAAAGTTGCAATACCCCCCTGAAAGGAACAAATTCACCTCAAAATTGTAAAAAAATGCAGAACCCCTCAAAGGAACAATTTCACGTCAAAATGGCCAAAAGTTGAAATACTCCACCAAAGGAACAATTTTGACTCAAAATTGCCAAAAGTTGCAATACCCCCCAAAGGAACAATTCCGCCTGAAAATGGCCGAAAGTTGCAATACCCTCCCAATGGAACAGTTTCGCTTCAAAATAGCCAAAAGTTGCAATACCCCCCCAAAGGAACAATGTCGCCTCAAAATAGCCAAAAGTTGCAATACCCCCCCAAAGGAACAATTTCGCCTCAAAATGGCCAAAAGTTGCAATACCCTCCCAATGGAACAGTTTCGCTTCAAAATAGCCAAAAGTTGCAATACCCCCCCAAAGGAACAATGTCGCCTCAAAATGGCCAAAAGTTGCAATACCCCCCTGAAAGGAACAAATTCGCCTCAAAATTGCAAAAAATTGCAATACCCCCCAAAGGAACAATTTCGTATCAAAATTGCAAAAAGTTGCAATACCCCCCCAAAGGAACAATTTCGCCTCAAAATGGCCAAAAGTTGCAATACCCCACCAAAGGAGCAATTTCGCCTCAAAATGGCCAAAAGTTGCAATACCCCCCTGAAAGGAACAAATTCGCCTCCAAATTGCAAAAAATTGCATAACCCCCCAAAGGAACAATTTCGCCTGAAAATGGCCAAAAGTTGCAATACCCCCCCAAAGGAGCAATTTCGCCTCAAAATGGCCAAAAGTTGCAATACCCCCTTGAAAGGAACAAATTCGCCTACAAATTGCAAAAAATTGCATAACCCCCCAAAGGAACAATTTCGCCTGAAAATGGCCAAAAGTTGCAATACCCCCCCAAAGGAGCAATTTCGCCTCAAAATGGCCAAAAGTTGCAATACCCCCCTGAAAGGAACAAATTCGCCTCAAAATTGCAAAAAATTGCAATACCCCCCAAAGGAACAATTTCGCATCAAAATTGCAAAAAGTTGCAATACCCCCCCAAAGGAACAATTTCGCCTCAAAAAGGCCAAAAGTTGCAATACCCCACCAAAGGAGCAATTTCGCCTCAAAATGGCCAAAAGTTGCAATACCCCCCTGAAAGGAACAAATTCGCCTCCAAATTAAAAAAAATTGCATAACCCCCCAAAGGAACAATTTCGCCTCAAAATGGCCAAAAGTTGCAATACCCCCCTAAAGGAAAAAATTCGCCTCAAAATTGCAAAAAGTTGCAATACCCCCCCAAAGGAAACATTTCACCTCAAAATGGCCAAAAGTTGCAATACCCCCCCAAAGGAGCAATTTCATCACAAAATGGCCAAAAGTTGCAATACCCCCCTGAAAGGAACAAATTCGCCTCAAAATTGCAAAAAATTGCAATACCCCCCAAAGGAACAATTTCGCATCAAAATTGCAAAAAGTTGCAATACCCCCCCAAAGATACAATTTCGCATCAAAATGGCCAAAAGTTGCAATACCCCCCCAAAGGAACAATTTCGCCTCAAAATGGCCAAAAGTTGCAAAACCCCACCAAAGGAGCAATTTCGCCTCAAAATGGCCAAAAGTTGCAATACCCACTTTAAAGGAACAAATTCGCCTACAAATTGCAAAAAATTGCATAACCCCCAAAGGAACAATTTCGCCTGAAAATGGCCAAAAGTTGCAATACCTTCCCAAAGGAGCAATTTCGCCTCAAAATGGCCAAAAGTTGCAATACCCCCCTGAAAGGAACAAATTCGCCTCAAAATTGCAAAAAATTGCAATACCCCCCAAAGGAACAATTTCGTATCAAAATTGCAAAAAGTTGCAATACCCCCCAAAGGAACAATTTCGCCTCAAAATGGCCAAAAGTTGCAATACCCCACCAAAGGAGCAATTTCGCCTCAAAATGGCCAAAAGTTGCAATACCCCCCTGAAAGGAACAAATTCGCCTCCAAATTGCAAAAAATTGCATAACCCCCCAAAGGAACAATTTCGCCTGAAAATGGCCAAAAGTTGCAATACCCCCCCAAAGGAGCAATTTCGCCTCAAAATGGCCAAAAGTTGCAAAACCCCCCCAAAGGAACAATTTCGCCTGAAAATGGCCAAAAGTTGCAATACCCCCCCAAAGGAGCAATTTCGCCTCAAAATGGCCAAAAGTTGCAATACCCCCCTGAAAGGAACAAATTCGCCTCAAAATTGCAAAAAATTGCAATACCCCCCAAAGGAACAATTTCGCATCAAAATTGCAAAAAGTTGCAATACCCCCCCAAAGGAACAATTTCGCCTCAAAATGGCCAAAAGTTGCAATACCCCACCAAAGGAGCAATTTCGCCTCAAAATGGCCAAAAGTTGCAATACCCCCCTGAAAGGAACAAATTCGCCTCCAAATTGCAAAAAATTGCATAACCCCCCAAAGGAACAATTTCGCCTGAAAATGGCCAAAAGTTGCAATACCCCCCCAAAAGAGCAATTTCGCCTCAAAATGGCCAAAAGTTGCAATACCCCCCAAAGGAACAATTTCGCATCAAAATTGCAAAAAGTTGCAATACCTCCCCAAAGGTACAATTTCGCCTAAAAATGGCCAGAAGTTGAAATACTCCCACAAAGGAACAATTTTGACTCAAAACTGCCAAAAGTTGCAATACCCCCCCAAAGGAACAATTTCGCCTGAAAATGGCCAAAAGTTGCAATACCCTCCAAAGGAACAATTTCGCCTCAAAATGGCCAAAAGTTTCAATACCCCCCCAAGGAGCAATTTCGCCTCAAAATGGCCAAAAGTTGCAATACCCCCCTGAAAGGAACAAATTCGCCTCAAAATTGCAAAAAATTGCATAACCCCCCAAAGGAACAATTTCGCCTCAAAATGGCCAAAAGTTGAAATACTCCCCCAAAGGAACAATTTTGACTGAAAATTGCCAAAAGTTGCAATACCCCCCCAAAGGAACAATTTCGCATTAAAATGGCCAAAAGTTGCAATACCCCCCCAAAAGAAGAATTTCACCTCAAAATAGCCAAAAGTTGGCATACCCCCCCAAAGGAACAATTTCGCCTCAAAATGGCCAAAAGTTGCAATACCCCCCCAAAGGAACAATTTCGCCTCAAAATGGCCAAAAGTTGCAATACCCCCTGAAAGGAACAAATTCACCTCAAAATTGTAAAAAATTGCATAACCCCCCAAAGGAACAATTTCGCCTCAAAATGGCCAAAAGTTGCAATACGCACCCCAAAGGAACAATTTTGACTCAAAACTGCCAAAAGTTGCAATACCCCCCCCAAAGGAACAATTTCGCCTCAAAATGGCTAAAAGTTGCAATACCCCCCCCCCAAAGGAGCAATTTTGCCTCAAAATGGCCAAAAGTTGCAATACCCCCCTGAAAGGAACAAATTCACCTCAAAATTGTAAAAAAATGCAGAACCCCTCAAAGGAACAATTTCACGTCAAAATGGCCAAAAGTTGAAATACTCCACCAAAGGAACAATTTTGACTCAAAATTGCCAAAAGTTGCAATACCCCCCAAAGGAACAATTCCGCCTGAAAATGGCCGAAAGTTGCAATACCCTCCCAATGGAACAGTTTCGCTTCAAAATAGCCAAAAGTTGCAATACCCCCCCAAAGGAACAATGTCGCCTCAAAATAGCCAAAAGTTGCAATACCCCCCCAAAGGAACAATTTCGCCTCAAAATGGCCAAAAGTTGCAATACCCTCCCAATGGAACAGTTTCGCTTCAAAATAGCCAAAAGTTGCAATACCCCCCCAAAGGAACAATGTCGCCTCAAAATGGCCAAAAGTTGCAATACCCCCCTGAAAGGAACAAATTCGCCTCAAAATTGCAAAAAATTGCAATACCCCCCAAAGGAACAATTTCGTATCAAAATTGCAAAAAGTTGCAATACCCCCCCAAAGGAACAATTTCGCCTCAAAATGGCCAAAAGTTGCAATACCCCACCAAAGGAGCAATTTCGCCTCAAAATGGCCAAAAGTTGCAATACCCCCCTGAAAGGAACAAATTCGCCTCCAAATTGCAAAAAATTGCATAACCCCCCAAAGGAACAATTTCGCCTGAAAATGGCCAAAAGTTGCAATACCCCCCCAAAGGAGCAATTTCGCCTCAAAATGGCCAAAAGTTGCAATACCCCCTTGAAAGGAACAAATTCGCCTACAAATTGCAAAAAATTGCATAACCCCCCAAAGGAACAATTTCGCCTGAAAATGGCCAAAAGTTGCAATACCCCCCCAAAGGAGCAATTTCGCCTCAAAATGGCCAAAAGTTGCAATACCCCCCTGAAAGGAACAAATTCGCCTCAAAATTGCAAAAAATTGCAATACCCCCCAAAGGAACAATTTCGCATCAAAATTGCAAAAAGTTGCAATACCCCCCCAAAGGAACAATTTCGCCTCAAAATAGCCAAAAGTTGCAATACCCCACCAAAGGAGCAATTTCGCCTCAAAATGTCCAAAAGTTGCAATACCCCCCTGAAAGGAACAAATTCGCCTCCAAATTGCAAAAAATTGCATAACCCCCCAAAGGAACAATTTCGCCTGAAAATGGCCAAAAGTTGCAATACCCCCCCAAAGGAGCAATTTCGCCTCAAAATGGCCAAAAGTTGCAAAACCCCCCCAAAGGAACAATTTCGCCTGAAAATGGCCAAAAGTTGCAATACCCCCCCAAAGGAGCAATTTCGCCTCAAAATGGCCAAAAGTTGCAATACCCCCCTGAAAGGAACAAATTCGCCTCAAAATTGCAAAAAATTGCAATACCCCCCAAAGGAACAATTTCGTATCAAAATTGCAAAAAGTTGCAATACCCCCCCAAAGGAACAATTTCGCCTCAAAATGGCCAAAAGTTGCAATACCCCACCAAAGGAGCAATTTCGCCTCAAAATGGCCAAAAGTTGCAATACCCCCCTGAAAGGAACAAATTCGCCTCCAAATTGCAAAAAATTGCATAACCCCCCAAAGGAACAATTTCGCCTGAAAATGGCCAAAAGTTGCAATACCCCCCCAAAGGAGCAATTTCGCCTCAAAATGGCCAAAAGTTGCAATACCCCCTTGAAAGGAACAAATTCGCCTACAAATTGCAAAAAATTGCATAACCCCCCAAAGGAACAATTTCGCCTGAAAATGGCCAAAAGTTGCAATACCCCCCCAAAGGAGCAATTTCGCCTCAAAATGGCCAAAAGTTGCAATACCCCCCTGAAAGGAACAAATTCGCCTCAAAATTGCAAAAAATTGCAATACCCCCCAAAGGAACAATTTCGCATCAAAATTGCAAAAAGTTGCAATACCCCCCCAAAGGAACAATTTCGCCTCAAAATAGCCAAAAGTTGCAATACCCCACCAAAGGAGCAATTTCGCCTCAAAATGGCCAAAAGTTGCAATACCCCCCTGAAAGGAACAAATTCGCCTCCAAATTGCAAAAAATTGCATAACCCCCCAAAGGAACAATTTCGCCTGAAAATGGCCAAAAGTTGCAATACCCCCCCAAAGGAGCAATTTCGCCTCAAAATGGCCAAAAGTTGCAAAACCCCCCCAAAGGAACAATTTCGCCTGAAAATGGCCAAAAGTTGCAATACCCCCCCAAAGGAGCAATTTCGCCTCAAAATGGCCAAAAGTTGCAATACCCCCCTGAAAGGAACAAATTCGCCTCAAAATTGCAAAAAATTGCAATACCCCCCAAAGGAACAATTTCGCATCAAAATTGCAAAAAGTTGCAATACCCCCCCAAAGGAACAATTTCGCCTCAAAATGGCCAAAAGTTGCAATACCCCACCAAAGGAGCAATTTCGCCTCAAAATGGCCAAAAGTTGCAATACCCCCCTGAAAGGAACAAATTCGCCTCCAAATTGCAAAAAATTGCATAACCCCCCCAAAGGAACAATTTCGCCTGAAAATGGCCAAAAGTTGCAATACCCCCCCAAAAGAGCAATTTCGCCTCAAAATGGCCAAAAGTTGCAATACCCCCCCAAAAGGAACAAATTCGCCTCAAAATTGCAAAAAATTGCAATACCCCCCAAAGGAACAATTTCGCATCAAAATTGCAAAAAGTTTCAATACCTCCCCAAAGGTACAATTTCGCCTAAAAATGGCCAGAAGTTGAAATACTCCCACAAAGGAACAATTTTGACTCAAAACTGCCAAAAGTTGCAATACCCCCCCAAAGGAACAATTTCGCCTGAAAATGGCCAAAAGTTGCAATACCCTCCAAAGGAACAATTTCGCCTCAAAATGGCCAAAAGTTTCAATACCCCCCCAAGGAGCAATTTCGCCTCAAAATGGCCAAAAGTTGCAATACCCCCCTGAAAGGAACAAATTCGCCTCAAAATTGCAAAAAATTGCATAACCCCCCAAAGGAACAATTTCGCCTCAAAATGGCCAAAAGTTGAAATACTCCCCCAAAGGAACAATTTTGACTGAAAATTGCCAAAAGTTGCAATACCCCCCCAAAGGAACAATTTCGCTTTAAAATGGCCAAAAGTTGCAATACCCCCCCAAAAGAAGAATTTCACCTCAAAATGGCCAAAAGTTGCAATACCCCCCCAAAGGAACAATTTCGCCTCAAAATGGCCAAAAGTTGCAATACCCCCTGAAAGGAACAAATTCACCTCAAAATTGTAAAAAATTGCATAACCCCCCAAAGGAACAATTTCGCCTCAAAATGGCCAAAAGTTGCAATACGCACCCCAAAGGAACAATTTTGACTCAAAACTGCCAAAAGTTGCAATACCCCCCCAAAGGAACAATTTCGCCTCAAAATGGCTAAAAGTTGCAATACCCCCCCCCAAAGGAGCAATTTCGCCTCAAAATGGCCAAACGTTGCAATACCCCCCTGAAAGGAACAAATTCACCTCAAAATTGTAAAAAAATGCAGAACCCCTCAAAGGAACAATTTCACGTCAAAATGGCCAAAAGTTGAAATACTCCCCCAAAGGAACAATTTTGACTCAAAATTGCCAAAAGTTGCAATACCCCCCAAAGGAACAATTCCGCCTGAAAATGGCCGAAAGTTGCAATACCCTCCCAATGGAACAGTTTCGCTTCAAAATAGCCAAAAGTTGCAATACCCCCCCAAAGGAACAATGTCGCCTCAAAATAGCCAAAAGTTGCAATACCCCCCCAAAGGAACAATTTCGCCTCAAAATGGCCAAAAGTTGCAATACCCTCCCAATGGAACAGTTTCGCTTCAAAATAGCCAAAAGTTGCAATACCCCCCCAAAGGAACAATGTCGCCTCAAAATAGCCAAAAGTTGCAATACCCCCCCAAAGGAACAGTTTCGCCTCAAAATGGCCAAAAGTTGCAATACCCCCCCAAATGAAGAATTTCACCTCAAAATAGCCAAAAGTTGGAATACCCCCCCAAAGGAACAATTTCGCCTCAAAATGGCCAAAAGTTGCAATACCCCCCTGAAAGGAACAAATTCACATCAAAATTGTTAAAAATTGCAATACCCCCCCAAAGGAACAATTTCGCATCAAAATTGCAAAAAGTTGCAATACCCCCCAAAGGAACAATTTCGCCTCAAAATGGCCAAAAGTTGCAATACCCCACCAAAGGAGCAATTTCGCCTCAAAATGGCCAAAAGTTGCAATACCCCCCTGAAAGGAACAAATTCGCCTCCAAATTGCAAAAAATTGCATAACCCCCCAAAGGAACAATTTCGCCTGAAAATGGCCAAAAGTTGCAATACCCCCTTGAAAGGAACAAATTCGCCTACAAATTGCAAAAAATTGCATAACCCCCCAAAGGAACAATTTCGCCTGAAAATGGCCAAAAGTTGCAATACCCCCCCAAAGGAGCAATTTCGCCTGAAAATGGCCAAAAGTTGCAATACCCCCCCAAAGGAGCAATTTCGCCTCAAAATGGCCAAAAGTTGCAATACCCCCCTGAAAGGAACAAATTCGCCTCAAAATTGCAAAAAATTGCAATACCCCCAAAGGAACAATTTCACCTCAAAATGGCCAAAAGTTGCAATACCCCCCTGAAAGGAACAAATTCGCCTCCAAATTGCAAAAAATTGCATAACCCCCCAAAGGAACAATTTCGCCTCAAAATGGCCAAAAGTTGAAATACTCCCACAAAGGAACAATTTTGACTCAAAACTGCCAAAAATTGCATACCCCCCCAAAGGAGCAATTTCGCCTCAAAATGGCCAAAAGTTGCAATACCCCCTTGAAAGGAAAAAATTCGCCTACAAATTGCAAAAAATTGCATAACCCCCCAAAGGAACAATTCCGCCTGAAAATGGCCAAAAGTTGCAATACCCCCCCAAAGGAGCAATTTCGCCTCAAAATGGCCAAAAGTTGCAATACCCCCCTGAAAGGAACAAATTCGCCTCAAAATTGCAAAAAATTGCAATACCCCCCAAAGGAACAATTTCACCTCAAAATGGCCAAAAGTTGCAATACCCCCCTGAAAGGAACAAATTCGCCTCCAAATTGCAAAAAATTGCATAACCCCCCAAAGGAACAATTTCGCCTCAAAATGGCCAAAAGTTGAAATACTCCCACAAAGGAACAATTTTGACTCAAAACTGCCAAAAGTTGCAATACCCCCCAAAGGAACAATTTCGCCTGAAAATGGCCAAAAGTTGCAATACCCCCCAAAGGAACAATTTCGCCTCAAAATGGCCAAAAGTTACAATACCCCCCTGAAAGGAACAAATTCGCCTCAAAATTGCAAAAAATTGCATAACCCCCCAAAGGAACAATTTCGCCTCAAAATGGCCAAAAGTTGAAATACTCCCCCAAAGGAAAAATTTTGACTGAAAATTGCCAAAAGTTGCAATACCCCCCCAAAGGAACAATTTCGCTTTAAAATGGCGAAAAGTTGCAATACCCCCCCAAAAGAAGAATTTCACCTCAAAATAGCCAAAAGTTGGCATACCCCCCCAAAGGAACAATTTCGCCTCAAAATGGCCAAAAGTTGCAATACCCCCCAAAGGAACAATTTCGCCTCAAAATGGCCAAAAGTTGCAATACCCCCCTGAAAGGAACAAATTCACCTCAAAATTGTAAAAAATTGCATAACCCCCCAAAGGAACAATTTCGCCTCAAAATGGCCAAAAGTTGCAATACGCACCCCAAAGGAACAATTTTGACTCAAAACTGCCAAAAGTTGCAATACTCCCCCAAATGAACAATTTCACCTCAAAATGGCTAAAAGTTGCAATACCCCCCCCCAAAGGAGCAATTTCGCCTCAAAATGGCCAAAAGTTGCAATACCCCCCTGAAAGGAACAAATTCACCTCAAAATTGTAAAAAAATGCATAACCCCCCAAAGGAACAATTTCACGTCAAAATGGCCAAAGTTGAAATACTCCCCCAAAGGAACAATTTTGACTCAAAATTGCCAAAAGTTGCAATACCCCCAAAGGAACAATTTAGCCTGAAAATGGCCGAAAGTTGCAATACCCTCCCAATGGAACAGTTTCGCTTCAAAATAGCCAAAAGTTGCAATACCCCCCCAAAGGAACAATGTCGCCTCAAAATAGCCAAAAGTTGCAAAACCCCACCAAAGGAGCAATTTCGCCTCAAAATGGCCAAAAGTTGCAATACCCCCCTGAAAGGAACAAATTCGCCTCCAAATTGCAAAAAATTGCATAACCCCCCAAAGGAACAATTTCGCCTGAAAATGGCCAAAAGTTGCAATACCCCCCCAAAGGAGCAATTTCGCCTCAAAATGGCCAAAAGTTGCAATACCCCCTTGAAAGGAACAAATTCGCCTACAAATTGCAAAAAATTGCATAACCCCCCAAAGGAACAATTTCGCCTGAAAATGGCCAAAAGTTGCAATACCCCCCCAAAGGAGCAATTTCGCCTCAAAATGGCCAAAAGTTGCAATACCCCCCTGAAAGGAACAAATTCGCCTCAAAATTGCAAGAAATTGCAATACCCCCCAAAGGAACAATTTCGCCTCAAAATGGCCAAAAGTTGCAATACCCCCCTGAAAGGAACAAATTCGCCTCCAAATTGCAAAAAATTGCATAACCCCCCAAAGGAACAATTTCGCCTCAAAATGGCCAAAAGTTGAAATACTCCCCCAAAGGAACAATTTTGACTGAAAATTGCCAAAAGTTGCAATACCCCCCCAAAGGAACAATTTCGCTTTAAAATGGCCAAAAGTTGCAATACCCCCCCAAAAGAAGAATTTCACCTCAAAATAGCCAAAAGTTGGCATACCCCCCCAAAGGAACAATTTCGCCTCAAAATGGCCAAAAGTTGCAATACCCCCCTGAAAGGAACAAATTCACCTCAAAATTGTAAAAAATTGCATAACCCCCCAAAGGAACAATTTCGCCTAAAAATGGCCAAAAGTTGCAATACGCACCCCAAAGGAACAATTTTGACTCAAAACTGCCAAAAGTTGCAATACCCCCCCAAAGGAACAATTTCGCCTCAAAATGGCTAAAAGTTGCAATACCCCCCCCAAAGGAGCAATTTCACCTCAAAATGGCCAAAAGTTGCAATACCCCCCTGAAAGGAACAAATTCACCTCAAAATTGTAAAAAAATGCATAACCCCCCAAAGGAACAATTTCACGTCAAAATGGCCAAAAGTTGAAATACTCCCCCAAAGGAACAATTTAGCCTGAAAATGGCCGAAAGTTGCAATACCCTCCCAATGGAACAGTTTCGCTTCAAAATAGCCAAAAGTTGCAATACCCCCCCAAAGGAACAATGTCGCCTCAAAATAGCCAAAAGTTGCAATACCCCCCCAAAAGAACAATTTCGCCTCAAAATAGCCAAAAGTTGCAATACCCTCCCAATGGAACAGTTTTGCTTCAAAATAGCCAAAAGTTGCAATACCCCCCCAAAGGAACAATGTCGCCTCAAAATAGCCAAAAGTTGCAATACCCCCCCAAAGGAACAATTTCGCCTCAAAATGGCCAAAAGTTGCAATACCCCCCCAAATGAAGAATTTCACCTCAAAATAGCCAAAAGTTGGAATACCCCCCCAAAGAAACAATTTCGCCTCAAAATGGCCAAAAGTTGCAATACCCCCCCAAAGGAGCAATTTCGCCTCAAAATGGCCAAAAGTTGCAATACCCCCCTGAAAGGAACAAATTCGCCTCAAAATTGCAAAAAATTGCAATACCCCCCAAAGGAACAATTTCACCTCAAAATGGCCAAAAGTTGCAATACCCCCCTGAAAGGAACAAATTCGCCTCCAAATTGCAAAAAATTGCATAACCCCCCAAAGGAACAATTTCGCCTCAAAATGGCCAAAAGTTGAAATACTCCCACAAAGGAACAATTTTGACTCAAAACTGCCAAAAGTTGCAATACCCCCCAAAGGAACAATTTCGCCTGAAAATGGTCAAAAGTTGGAATACCCCCGAAAGGAACAATTTCGCCTCAAAATGGCCAAAAGTTACAATACCCCCCTGAAAGGAACAAATTCGCCTCAAAATTGCAAAAAATTGCATAACCCCCCAAAGGAACAATTTCGCCTCAAAATGGCCAAAAGTTGAAATACTCCCCCAAAGGAACAATTTTGACTGAAAATTGCGAAAAGTTGCAATACCCCCCCAAAGGAACAATTTCGCTTTAAAATGGCGAAAAGTTGCAATACCCCCCCAAAAGAAGAATTTCACCTCAAAATAGCCAAAAGTTGGCATACCCCCCCAAAGGAACAATTTCGCCTCAAAATGGCCAAAAGTTGCAATACCCCCCAAAGGAACAATTTCGCCTCAAAATGGCCAAAAGTTGCAATACCCCCCTGAAAGGAACAAATTCACCTCAAAATTGTAAAAAATTGCATAACCCCCCAAAGGAACAATTTCGCCTCAAAATGGCCAAAAGTTGCAATACGCACCCCAAAGGAACAATTTTGACTCAAAACTGCCAAAAGTTGCAATACTCCCCCAAATGAACAATTTCACCTCAAAATGGCTAAAAGTTGCAATACCCCCCCCCCAAAGGAGCAACTTCGCCTCAAAATGGCCAAAAGTTGCAATACCCCCCTGAAAGGAACAAATTCACCTCAAAATTGTAAAAAAATGCATAACCCCCCAAAGGAACAATTTCACGTCAAAATGGCCAAAGTTGAAATACTCCCCCAAAGGAACAATTTTGACTCAAAATTGCCAAAAGTTGCAATACCCCCAAAGGAACAATTTAGCCTGAAAATGGCCAAAAGTTGCAATACCCCCCAAAGGAACAATTTCGCCTCAAAATGGCCAAAAGTTACAATACCCCCCCAAGGAGCAATTTCTCCTCAAAATGGCCAAAAGTTGCAATACCCCCCTGAAAGGAACAAATTCGCCTCAAAATTGCAAAAAATTGCATAACCCCCCAAAGGAACAATTTTGACTGAAAATTGCCAAAAGTTGCAATACCCCCCCAAAGGAACAATTTCGCTTTAAAATGGCCAAAAGTTGCAATACCCCCCCAAAAGAAGAATTTCACCTCAAAATAGCCAAAAGTTGGCATACCCCCCCAAAGGAACAATTTCGCCTCAAAATGGCCAAAAGTTGCAATACCCCCCTGAAAGGAACAAATTCACCTCAAAATTGTAAAAAATTGCATAACCCCCCAAAGGAACAATTTCGCCTAAAAATGGCCAAAAGTTGCAATACGCACCCCAAAGGAACAATTTTGACTCAAAACTGCCAAAAGTTGCAATACCCCCCCAAAGGAACAATTTCGCCTCAAAATGGCTAAAAGTTGCAATACCCCCCCCAAAGGAGCAATTTCACCTCAAAATGGCCAAAAGTGGCAATACCCCCCTGAAAGGAACAAATTCACCTCAAAATTGTAAAAAAATGCATAACCCCCCAAAGGAACAATTTCACGTCAAAATGGCCAAAAGTTGAAATACTCCCCCAAAGGAACAATTTTGACTCAAAATTGCCAAAAGTTGCAATACCCCCCAAATTAACAATTTAGCCTGAAAATGGCCGAAAGTTGCAATACCCTCCCAATGGAACAGTTTCGCTTCAAAATAGCCAAAAGTTGCAATACCCCCCCAAAGGAACAATGTCGCCTCAAAATAGCAAAAAGTTGCAATACCCCCCCAAAGGAACAATTTCGCCTCAAAATGGCCAAAAGTTGCAATACCCTCCCAATGGAACAGTTTCGCTTCAAAATAGCCAAAAGTTGCAATACCCCCCCAAAGGAACAATGTCGCCTCAAAATAGCCAAAAGTTGCAATACCCCCCCAAAGGAACAATTTCGCCTCAAAATGGCCAAAAGTTGCAATACCCTCCCAATGGAACAGTTTCGCTTCAAAATAGCCAAAAGTTGCAATACCCCCCCAAAGGAACAATGTCGCCTCAAAATAGCCAAAAGTTGCAATACCCCCCCAAAGGAACAGTTTCGCCTCAAAATGGCCAAAAGTTGCAATACCCCCCCAAATGAAGAATTTCACCTCAAAATAGCCAAAAGTTGGAATACCCCCCCAAAGGAACAATTTCGCCTCAAAATGGCCAAAAGTTGCAATACCCCCCTGAAAGGAACAAATTCACATCAAAATTGTTAAAAATTGCAATACCCCCCCAAAGGAACAATTTCGCATCAAAATTGCAAAAAGTTGCAATACCCCCCAAAGGAACAATTTCGCCTCAAAATGGCCAAAAGTTGCAATACCCCACCAAAGGAGCAATTTCGCCTCAAAATGGCCAAAAGTTGCAATACCCCCCTGAAAGGAACAAATTCGCCTCTAAATTGCAAAAAATTGCATAACCCCCCAAAGGAACAATTTCGCCTGAAAATGGCCAAAAGTTGCAATACCCCCTTGAAAGGAACAAATTCGCCTACAAATTGCAAAAAATTGCATAACCCCCCAAAGGAACAATTTCGCCTGAAAATGGCCAAAAGTTGCAATACCCCCCCAAAGGAGCAATTTCGCCTGAAAATGGCCAAAAGTTGCAATACCCCCCCAAAGGAGCAATTTCGCCTCAAAATGGCCAAAAGTTGCAATACCCCCCTGAAAGGAACAAATTCGCCTCAAAATTGCAAAAAATTGCAATACCCCCAAAGGAACAATTTCACCTCAAAATGGCCAAAAGTTGCAATACCCCCCTGAAAGGAACAAATTCGCCTCCAAATTGCAAAAAATTGCATAACCCCCCAAAGGAACAATTTCGCCTCAAAATGGCCAAAAGTTGAAATACTCCCACAAAGGAACAATTTTGACTCAAAACTGCCAAAAATTGCATACCCCCCCAAAGGAGCAATTTCGCCTCAAAATGGCCAAAAGTTGCAATACCCCCTTGAAAGGAACAAATTCGCCTACAAATTGCAAAAAATTGCATAACCCCCCAAAGGAACAATTCCGCCTGAAAATGGCCAAAAGTTGCAATACCCCCCCAAAGGAGCAATTTCGCCTCAAAATGGCCAAAAGTTGCAATACCCCCCTGAAAGGAACAAATTCGCCTCAAAATTGCAAAAAATTGCAATACCCCCCAAAGGAACAATTTCACCTCAAAATGGCCAAAAGTTGCAATACCCCCCTGAAAGGAACAAATTCGCCTCCAAATTGCAAAAAATTGCATAACCCCCCAAAGGAACAATTTCGCCTCAAAATGGCCAAAAGTTGAAATACTCCCACAAAGGAACAATTTTGACTCAAAACTGCCAAAAGTTGCAATACCCCCCAAAGGAACAATTTCGCCTGAAAATGGCCAAAAGTTGCAATACCCCCCAAAGGAACAATTTCGCCTCAAAATGGCCAAAAGTTACAATACCCCCTGAAAGGAACAAATTCACCTCAAAATTGCAAAAAATTGCATAACCCCCCAAAGGAACAATTTCGCCTCAAAATGGCCAAAAGTTGAAATACTCCCCCAAAGGAAAAATTTTGACTGAAAATTGCCAAAAGTTGCAATACCCCCCCAAAGGAACAATTTCGCTTTAAAATGGCGAAAAGTTGCAATACCCCCCCAAAAGAAGAATTTCACCTCAAAATAGCCAAAAGTTGGCATACCCCCCCAAAGGAACAATTTCGCCTCAAAATGGCCAAAAGTTGCAATACCCCCCAAAGGAACAATTTCGCCTCAAAATGGCCAAAAGTTGCAATACCCCCCTGAAAGGAACAAATTCACCTCAAAAATGTAAAAAATTGCATAGCCCCCCAAAGGAACAATTTCGCCTCAAAATGGCCAAAAGTTGCAATACGCACCCCAAAGGAACAATTTTGACTCAAAACTGCCAAAAGTTGCAATACTCCCCCAAATGAACAATTTCACCTCAAAATGGCTAAAAGTTGCAATACCCCCCCCCCAAAGGAGCAATTTCGCCTCAAAATGGCCAAAAGTTGCAATACCCCCCTGAAAGGAACAAATTCACCTCAAAATTGTAAAAAAATGCATAACCCCCCAAAGGAACAATTTCACGTCAAAATGGCCAAAGTTGAAATACTCCCCCAAAGGAACAATTTTGACTCAAAATTGCCAAAAGTTGCAATACCCCCAAAGGAACAATTTAGCCTGAAAATGGCCGAAAGTTGCAATACCCTCCCAATGGAACAGTTTCGCTTCAAAATAGCCAAAAGTTGCAATACCCCCCCAAAGGAACAATGTCGCCTCAAAATAGCCAAAAGTTGCAAAACCCCACCAAAGGAGCAATTTCGCCTCAAAATGGCCAAAAGTTGCAATACCCCCCTGAAAGGAACAAATTCGCCTCCAAATTGCAAAAAATTGCATAACCCCCCAAAGGAACAATTTCGCCTGAAAATGGCCAAAAGTTGCAATACCCCCCCAAAGGAGCAATTTCGCCTCAAAATGGCCAAAAGTTGCAATACCCCCTTGAAAGGAACAAATTCGCCTACAAATTGCAAAAAATTGCATAACCCCCCAAAGGAACAATTTCGCCTGAAAATGGCCAAAAGTTGCAATACCCCCCCAAAGGAGCAATTTCGCCTCAAAATGGCCAAAAGTTGCAATACCCCCCTGAAAGGAACAAATTCGCCTCAAAATTGCAAGAAATTGCAATACCCCCCAAAGGAACAATTTCGCCTCAAAATGGCCAAAAGTTGCAATACCCCCCTGAAAGGAACAAATTCGCCTCCAAATTGCAAAAAATTGCATAACCCCCCAAAGGAACAATTTCGCCTCAAAATGGCCAAAAGTTGAAATACTCCCCCAAAGGAACAATTTTGACTGAAAATTGCCAAAAGTTGCAATACCCCCCCAAAGGAACAATTTCGCTTTAAAATGGCCAAAAGTTGCAATACCCCCCCAAAAGAAGAATTTCACCTCAAAATAGCCAAAAGTTGGCATACCCCCCCAAAGGAACAATTTCGCCTCAAAATGGCCAAAAGTTGCAATACCCCCCTGAAAGGAACAAATTCACCTCAAAATTGTAAAAAATTGCATAACCCCCCAAAGGAACAATTTCGCCTAAAAATGGCCAAAAGTTGCAATACGCACCCCAAAGGAACAATTTTGACTCAAAACTGCCAAAAGTTGCAATACCCCCCCAAAGGAACAATTTCGCCTCAAAATGGCTAAAAGTTGCAATACCCCCCCCAAAGGAGCAATTTCACCTCAAAATGGCCAAAAGTTGCAATACCCCCCTGAAAGGAACAAATTCACCTCAAAATTGTAAAAAAATGCATAACCCCCCAAAGGAACAATTTCACGTCAAAATGGCCAAAAGTTGAAATACTCCCCCAAAGGAACAATTTAGCCTGAAAATGGCCGAAAGTTGCAATACCCTCCCAATGGAACAGTTTCGCTTCAAAATAGCCAAAAGTTGCAATACCCCCCCAAAGGAACAATGTCGCCTCAAAATAGCCAAAAGTTGCAATACCCCCCCAAAAGAACAGTTTCGCCTCAAAATAGCCAAAAGTTGCAATACCCTCCCAATGGAACAGTTTTGCTTCAAAATAGCCAAAAGTTGCAATACCCCCCCAAAGGAACAATGTCGCCTCAAAATAGCCAAAAGTTGCAATACCCCCCCAAAGGAACAATTTCGCCTCAAAATGGCCAAAAGTTGCAATACCCCCCCAAATGAAGAATTTCACCTCAAAATAGCCAAAAGTTGGAATACCCCCCCAAAGAAACAATTTCGCCTCAAAATGGCCAAAAGTTGCAATACCCCCCCAAAGGAGCAATTTCGCCTCAAAATGGCCAAAAGTTGCAATACCCCCCTGAAAGGAACAAATTCGCCTCAAAATTGCAAAAAATTGCAATACCCCCCAAAGGAACAATTTCACCTCAAAATGGCCAAAAGTTGCAATACCCCCCTGAAAGGAACAAATTCGCCTCCAAATTGCAAAAAATTGCATAACCCCCCAAAGGAACAATTTCGCCTCAAAATGGCCAAAAGTTGAAATACTCCCACAAAGGAACAATTTTGACTCAAAACTGCCAAAAGTTGCAATACCCCCCAAAGGAACAATTTCGCCTGAAAATGGCCAAAAGTTGGAATACCCCCGAAAGGAACAATTTCGCCTCAAAATGGCCAAAAGTTACAATACCCCCCTGAAAGGAACAAATTCGCCTCAAAATTGCAAAAAATTGCATAACCCCCCAAAGGAACAATTTCGCCTCAAAATGGCCAAAAGTTGAAATACTCCCCCAAAGGAACAATTTTGACTGAAAATTGCCAAAAGTTGCAATACCCCCCCAAAGGAACAATTTCGCTTTAAAATGGCGAAAAGTTGCAATACCCCCCCAAAAGAAGAATTTCACCTCAAAATAGCCAAAAGTTGGCATACCCCCCCAAAGGAACAATTTCGCCTCAAAATGGCCAAAAGTTGCAATACCCCCCAAAGGAACAATTTCGCCTCAAAATGGCCAAAAGTTGCAATACCCCCCTGAAAGGAACAAATTCACCTCAAAATTGTAAAAAATTGCATAACCCCCCAAAGGAACAATTTCGCCTCAAAATGGCCAAAAGTTGCAATACGCACCCCAAAGGAACAATTTTGACTCAAAACTGCCAAAAGTTGCAATACTCCCCCAAATGAACAATTTCACCTCAAAATGGCTAAAAGTTGCAATACCCCCCCCCCAAAGGAGCAACTTCGCCTCAAAATGGCCAAAAGTTGCAATACCCCCCTGAAAGGAACAAATTCACCTCAAAATTGTAAAAAAATGCATAACCCCCCAAAGGAACAATTTCACGTCAAAATGGCCAAAGTTGAAATACTCCCCCAAAGGAACAATTTTGACTCAAAATTGCCAAAAGTTGCAATACCCCCAAAGGAACAATTTAGCCTGAAAATGGCCAAAAGTTGCAATACCCCCCAAAGGAACAATTTCGCCTCAAAATGGCCAAAAGTTACAATACCCCCCCAAGGAGCAATTTCTCCTCAAAATGGCCAAAAGTTGCAATACCCCCCTGAAAGGAACAAATTCGCCTCAAAATTGCAAAAAATTGCATAACCCCCCAAAGGAACAATTTTGACTGAAAATTGCCAAAAGTTGCAATACCCCCCCAAAGGAACAATTTCGCTTTAAAATGGCCAAAAGTTGCAATACCCCCCCAAAAGAAGAATTTCACCTCAAAATAGCCAAAAGTTGGCATACCCCCCCAAAGGAACAATTTCGCCTCAAAATGGCCAAAAGTTGCAATACCCCCCTGAAAGGAACAAATTCACCTCAAAATTGTAAAAAATTGCATAACCCCCCAAAGGAACAATTTCGCCTAAAAATGGCCAAAAGTTGCAATACGCACCCCAAAGGAACAATTTTGACTCAAAACTGCCAAAAGTTGCAATACCCCCCCAAAGGAACAATTTCGCCTCAAAATGGCTAAAAGTTGCAATACCCCCCCAAAGGAGCAATTTCACCTCAAAATGGCCAAAAGTGGCAATACCCCCCTGAAAGGAACAAATTCACCTCAAAATTGTAAAAAAATGCATAACCCCCCAAAGGAACAATTTCACGTCAAAATGGCCAAAAGTTGAAATACTCCCCCAAAGGAACAATTTTGACTCAAAATTGCCAAAAGTTGCAATACCCCCCAAATTAACAATTTAGCCTGAAAATGGCCGAAAGTTGCAATACCCTCCCAATGGAACAGTTTCGCTTCAAAATAGCCAAAAGTTGCAATACCCCCCCAAAGGAACAATGTCGCCTCAAAATAGCCAAAAGTTGCAATACCCCCCCAAAGGAACAATTTCGCCTCAAAATGGCCAAAAGTTGCAATACCCTCCCAATGGAACAGTTTCGCTTCAAAATAGCCAAAAGTTGCAATACCCCCCCAAAGGAACAATGTCGCCTCAAAATAGCCAAAAGTTGCAATACCCCCCCAAAGGAACAATTTCGCCTCAAAATGGCCAAAAGTTGCAATACCCCCCCCAATGAAGAATTTCACCTCAAAATAGCCAAAAGTTGGAATACCCCACCAAAGGAACAATTTCGCCTCAAAATGGCCAAAAGTTGCAATACCCCCCTGAAAGGAACAAATTCACATCAAAATTGTTAAAAATTGCATAACCCCCAAAGGAACAATTTCACGTCAAAATGGCCAAAAGTTGAAATACTCCCCCAAAGGAACAATTTTGACTCAAAATTGCCAAAAGTTGCAATACCCCCCCAAAGGAACAATTTCGCCTCAAAATAGCCAAAAGTTGCAATACCCCCCCAAAGGAAGAATTTCGCCTCAAAATGGCCAAAAGTTGCAATACCCCCCCAAAGGAATAATTTCGCCTCAAAATGGCCAAAAGTTGCAATACCCCCCATAAGAACAATTTCGCCTCAAAATGGCCAAAAGTTGCAATACCCCCCCAAAGGAGCAATTTCACCTCAAAATGGCCAAAAGTTGCAATACCCCCCTGAAAGGAACAAATTCGCCTGAAAATTGCAAAAAATTGCATAACCCCCAAAAGGAAAAATTTCGCCTCAAAATGGCCAAAAGTTGAAATACTCCCCCAAAGGAACAATTTTGACTCAAAATTGCCAAAAGTTGCAATACCCCCCCCAAAGGAACAATTTCGCTTTAAAATGGCCAAAAGTTGCAAAACCCCCCCAAAGGAACAATTTCGCCTCAAAATAGCCAAAAGTTGCAATACCCCCCCAAAGGAAAAAATTCGACTCAAAATTGCCAAAAGTTGCAATACCCCCCCAAAGGAACAATTTCGCCTCAAAATGGCCAAAAGCTGCAATACCCCCCTGAAAGGAACAAATTCGCCTCAAAATTGCAAAAAATTGCATAACCCCCCAAAGGAACAATTTCGCCTCAAAATGGCCAAAAGTTGAAATACTCCCCCAAAGGAACAATTTTGACTCAAAATTGCCAAAAGTTGCAATACCCTCCAAAGGAACAATTTCGCCTGAAAATGGCCAGAAGTTGCAATACCCTCCCAAAGGAACAGTTTCGCTTTAAAATGGCCAAAAGTTGCAATACCCTCCCAAAGGAACAATTTTGCCTCAAAATGGCCAAAAGATGCAATACCCACCCCAAAGGAACAATTTTGACTCAAAACTGCCAAAAGTTGCAATACCCACCCCAAAGGAACAATTTTGACTCAAAACTGCCAAAAGTTGCAATACCCCCCCAAAGGAACAATTTCGCCTCAAAATGGCCAAAAGTTGCAATACCCCCCAAAGGAGCAATTTCGCCTCAAAATGGCCAAAAGTTGCAATACCCCCCTGTAAGGAACAAATTCACCTCAAAATTGTAAAAAATGCATAACCCCCAAAGGAACAATTTCACATCAAAATGGCCAAAAGTTGAAATACTCCCCCAAAGGAACAATTTTGAATAAAAATTGCCAAAAGTTGCAATACCCCCAGAAAGGAACAATTTCGCCTCAAAATAGCCAAAAGTTGCAATACCCCCCAAAGGAACAATTTCGCCTCAAAATGGCCAAAAGTTGCAATACCCCCCAAAGGAATAATTTCGCCTCAAAATAGCCAAAAGTTGCAATACCCACCCCAAAGGAACAGTTTCGCCTCAAAATAACCAAAAGTTGCAATACCCCCCCAAAGGAACAATTTCGCCTGAAAATGGCCAAAAGTTGCAATACCCTCCCAAAGGAACAGTTTCGCTTTAAAATGGCCAAAAGTTGCAATACCCCCGCAAAAGAACAATTTCGCCTCAAAATAGCCAAAAGTTGCAATACCCCCCAAAGGAACAATTTCGCCTCAAAATAGCCAAAAGTTGCAATACCCACTCCAAAGGAACAATTTTGACTCAAAACTGCCAAAAGTTGCAATACCCCCCCAAAGGATCAATTTCGCCTCAAAATGGCCAAAAGTTGCAATACCCCCCTGAAAGGAACAAATTCACCTCAAAATTGTAAAAAATTGCATAACCCCCCAAAGGAACAATTTCACGTCAAAATGGCCAAAAGTTGAAATACTCCCCCAAAGGAACAATTTTGAATCAAAATTGCCAAAAGTTGCAATACCCCCAGAAAGGAACAATTTCGCCTCAAAATAGCCAAAAGTTGCAATACCCCCCAAAGGAACAATTTCGCCTCAAAATGGCCAAAAGTTGCAATACCCCCCAAAGGAATAATTTCGCCTCAAAATGGCCAAAAGTTGCAATACCCCCCAAAGGAACAATTTCGCCTGAAAATGGCCAAAAGTTGCAATACCCCCAAAAGAACAATTTCACCTCAAAATGGCCAAAAGTTGCAATACCCCCCTGAAAGGAACAAATTCGCCTGAAAATTGCAAAAAATTGCATAAACCCTAAAAGGAAAAATTTCGCCTCAAAATGGCCAAAAGTTGAAATACTCCCCCAAAGGAACAATTTTGACTCAAAATTGCCAAAAGTTGCAATACCCCCCCAAAGGAACAATTTCGCTTTAAAATGGCCAAAAGTTGCAAAACCCCCTCAAAGGAACAATTTCGCCTCAAAATAGCCAAAAGTTGCAATACCCCCCCAAAGGAACAAATTCGACTCAAAATTGCCAAAAGTTGCAATACCCCCCCAAAGGAACAATTTCGCCTCAAAATGGCCAAAAGTTGCAATACCCCCCTGAAATGAACAAATTCGCCACAAAATTGCAAAAAAATTGCATAACCCCCCAAAGGAACAATTTCGTCTCAAAATAGCCAAAAGTTGAAATACTCCCCCAAAGAAACAATTTTGACTCAAAATTGCCAAAAGTTGCAATACCCCCCAAAGGAACAATTTCGCCTGAAAATGGCCAAAAGTTGCAATACCCTCCCAAAGGAACAGTTTCGCTTTAAAATGGCCAAAAGTTGCAATACCCTCCCAAAGGAACAATTTCGCCTCAAAATAGCCAAAAGTTGCAATACCCCCCCAAAGGAACAATTTCGCCTCAAAATGGCCAAAAGTTGCAATACCCCCCCAAAGGAACAATTTCGCCTCAAAATGGCCAAAAGTTGCAATACCCACGCCAAAGGAGCAATTTCACCTCAAAATGGCCAAAAGTTGCAATACCCCCCTGAAAGGAACAAATTCACCTCAAAATTGTAAAAAAATGCATAACCCCCCAAAGGAACAATTTCACGTCAAAATGGCGAAAAGTTGAAATACTCCCCCAAAGGAATAATTTTGACTCAAAACTGCCAAAAGTTGCAATACCCCCCAAAGGAACAATTTCGCCTGAAAATGGCCAAAAGTTGCAATACCCTCCCAAAGGAACAGTTTCGCTTCAAAATAGCCAAAAGTTGCAATACCCCCCCTAAGGAACAATTTCGCCTCAAAATGGCCAAAAGTTGCAATACCCCCCTAAAAGAAGAATTTCACCTCAAAATAGCCAAAAGTTGCAATACCCCCCCAAAGGAACAATTTCGCCTCAAAATGGCCAAAAGTTGCAATACCCCCCTAAAAGAAGAATTTCACCTCAAAATAGCCAAAAGTTGAATACTCCCCCAAAGAAACAATTTTGACTCAAAATTGCCAAAAGTTGCAATACCCCCCCAAAGGAACAATTTAACCTCAAAATGGCCAAAAGTTGCAATCCCCCCAAAGGAACAATTTCGCCTCAAAATGGCCAAAAGTTGCAATACCCCCCCCCAAAGGAGCAATTTCGCCTCAAAATGGCCAAAAGTTGCAATACCCCCCTGAAAGGAACAAAATCGCCTGAAAATTGCAAAAAATTGCAAAACCCCCAAAACAAAAAATTTCGCCTCAAAATGGCCAAAAGTTGAAATACTCCCCAAAGGAACAATTTCACCTGAAAATGGCCAAAAGTTGCAATACCCACCCCAAAGAAACAATTTTGACTCAAAACTGCCAAAAGTTGCAATACCCCCCCAAAGGAACAATTTCGCCTCAAAATGGCCAAAAGTGGCAATACCCCCCCAAAGGAGCAATTTCGCCTCAAAATGGCCAAAAGTTGCAATACCCCCCTGAAAGGAACAAATTCACCTCAAAATTGTAAAAAAAATGCATAACCCCCCAAAGGAAAAATTTCACGTCAAAATGGCCAAAAGTTGAAATACTCCCCCAAAGGAACAATTTTGACTCAAAATTGCCAAAAGTTGCAATACCCCCCAAAGGAACAATTTCGCCTGAAAATGGCCGAAAGTTGCAATACCCTCCCAAAGGAACAGTTTCGCTTCAAAATAGCCAAAAGTTGCAATACCCCCCCTAAGGAACAATTTCGCCTCAAAATAGCCAAAAGTTGCAATACCCCCCCAAAGGAACAATTTCGCCTCAAAATGGCCAAAAGTTGCAATACCCCCCTAAAAGAAGAATTTCACCTCAAAATAGCCAAAAGTTGGAATACCCCCCCAAAGGAACAATTTCGCCTCAAAATGGCCAAAAGTTGCAATACCCCCCTAAAAGAAGAATTTCACCTCAAAATAGCCAAAAGTTGCAATACCCTCCCAAAGGAACAGTTTCGCTTTAAAATGGCCAAAAGTTGCAATACCCCCCTGAAAGGAACAAATTCGCCTGAAAATTGCAAAAAATTGCGTAACCCCCAAAAGAAAAAATTTCGCCTCAAAATGGCCAAAAGTTGAAATACTCCCCCAAAGGAACAAATTTAACTCAAAATTGCCAAAAGATCCAAAGGAACAATTTCGCTTTAAAATGGCCAAAAGTTGCAAAACCCCCCCAAAGGAACAATTTCGCCTCAAAATAGCCAAAAGTTGCAATACTCCCCCAAAGGAACAATTTCGCCTCAAAATGGCCAAAAGTTGCAATACCCCCTCAAAGGAACAAATTCGCCTCAAAATTGCCAAAAGGTGCAATACCCCCCTGAAAGGAACAAATTCGCCTCAAAATTGCAAAAAATTGCATAACCCCCCAAAGGAACAATTTCGCCTCAAAATGGCCAAAAGTTGAAATACCCCCCCAAAGGAACAAATTCGCCTCAAAATTGCCAAAAGTTGCAATACCCCCCCAAAGGAACAATTTCGCCTCAAAATGGCCAAAAGTTGAAATACTCCCCCAAAGGAACAATTTTGACTCAAAATTGCCAAAAGTTGCAATACCCCCCAAAGGAACAATTTCGCCTGAAAATGGCCAAAAGTTGCAATACCCTCCCAAAGGAACAGTTTCGCTTTAAAATGGCCAAAAGTTGCAATACCCCCCCAAAGGAACAATTTCGCCTCAAAATGGCCAAAAGTTGCAATACCCCCCCAAAGGAACAATTTCGCCTCAAAATGGCCAAAAGTTGCAATACCCACCCCAAAGGAACAGTTTCGCCTCAAAATAGCCAAAAGTTGCAATACCCACTCCAAAGGAACAATTTTGAGTCAAAATGGCCAAAAGTTGCAATACCCACCCCAAAGGAACAATTTCGCCTCAAAATGGCCAAAAGTTGCAATACCCACTCCAAAGGAACAATTTTGACTCAAAACTGCCAAAAGTTGCAATACCCCCCCAAAGGATCAATTTCGCCTCAAAATGGCCAAAAGTTGCAATCCCCCCCAAAGGAACAGTTTCGCTTCAAAATGGCCAAAAGTTGCAATACCCCCCCAAAGGAACAATTTCGCCTCAAAATAGCCAAAAGTTGCAATACCCCCCCAAAGGAACAATTTTGCCTGAAAATGGCCAAAAATTGCAATACCCCCCAAAAGAACAATTTCGCCTGAAAATGGCCGAAAGTTGCAATACCCTCCCAAAGGAACAGTTTCGCTTCAAAATAGCCAAAAGTTGCAATACCCCCCCTAAGGAACAATTTCGCCTCAAAATAGCCAAAAGTTGCAATACCCCCCCCAAAGGAACAATTTCGCCTCAAAATGGCCAAAAGTTGCAATACCCCCCTAAAAGAAGAATTTCACCTCAAAATAGCCAAAAGTTGGAATACCCCCCCAAAGGAACAATTTCGCCTCAAAATGGCCAAAAGTTGCAATACCCCCCTGAAAGGAACAACTTCGCCTCAAAATAGCCAAAAGTTGCAATACCCCCCCAAAGGAACAATTTCGCCTCAAAATGGCCAAAAGTTGCAATACCCCCCTAAAAGAAGAATTTCACCTCAAAATAGCCAAAAGTTGAATACTCCCCCAAAGAAACAATTTTGACTCAAAATTGCCAAAAGTTGCAATACCCCCACAAAGGAACAATTTAACCTCAAAATGGCCAAAAGTTGCAATCCCCCCAAAGGAATAATTTCGCCTCAAAATGGCCAAAAGTTGCAATACCCCCCCCAAAGGAGCAATTTCGCCTCAAAATGGCCAAAAGTTGCAATACCCCCCTGAAAGGAACAAATTCGCCTGAAAATTGCAAAAAATTGCATAACCCCCAAAAGAAAAAATTTCGCCTCAAAATGGCCAAAAGTTGAAATACTCCCCCAAAGGAACAAATTTAACTCAAAATTGCCAAAAGTTCCAAAGGAACAATTTCGCTTTAAAATGGCCAAAAGTTGCAAAACCCCCCCAAAGGAACAATTTCGCCTCAAAATAGCCAAAAGTTGCAATACCCCCCAAAGGAACAATTTCACCTCAAAATGGCCAAAAGTTGCAATACCCCCCCAAAGGAACAAATTCGCCTCAAAATTGCCAAAAGTTGCAATACCCCCCTAAGGAACAATTTCGCCTCAAAATGGCCAAAAGGTGCAATTCCCCCCTGAAAGGAACAAATTCGCCTCAAAATTGCAAAAAATTGCATAACCCCCCAAAGGAACAATTTCGCCTCAAAATGGCCAAAAGTTGAAATACCCCCCCAAAGGAACAAATTCGCCTCAAAATTGCCAAAAGTTGCAATACCCCCCCCAAAGGAACAATTTCGCCTCAAAATGGCCAAAAGTTGCAATCCCCCCCAAAGGAACAATTTCGCCTGAAAATGGCCAAAAGTTGCAATACCCCCCAAAAGAACAATTTCGCCTCAAAATGGCCAAAAGTTGCAATACCCCCCTGAAAGGAACAAATTCGCCTGAAAATTGCAAAAAATTGCATAACCCCCAAAAGAAAAAATTTCGCCTCAAAATGGCCAAAAGTTGAAATACTCCCCCAAAGGAACAAATTTAACTCAAAATTGCCAAAAGTTCCAAAGGAACAATTTCGCTTTAAAATGGCCAAAAGTTGCAAAACCCCCCCAAAGGAACAATTTCACCTCAAAATAGTCAAAAGTTGCAATACCCCCCCAAAGGAACAATTTCGCTTCAAAATGGCCAAAAGTTGCAATACCCCCCCCAAAGGAACAAATTCGCCTCAAAATTGCTAAAAGTTGCAATACCCCCCTAAGGAACAATTTCGCCTCAAAATGGCCAAAAGTTGCAATACCCCCCTGAAAGGAACAAATTCGCCTCAAAGTTGCAAAAAATTGCATAACCCCCCAAAGGAACAATTTCGCCTCAAAATGGCCAAAAGTTGAAATACTCCCCCAAAGGAACAATTTTGACTCAAAATTGCCAAAAGTTGCAATACCCCCCCAAAGGAACAATTTCGCCTGAAAATGGCCAAAAGTTGCAATACCCTCCCAAAGGAACAGTTTCGCTTTAAAATGGCCAAAAGTTGCAATACCCCCCCAAAGGAACAATTTCGCCTCAAAATGGCCAAAAGTTGCAATACCCCCCCAAAGGAACAATTTCGCCTCAAAATGGCCAAAAGTTGCAATACCCACCCCAAAGGAACAGTTTCGCCTCAAAATAGCCAAAAGTTGCAATACCCACTCCAAAGGAACAATTTTGAGTCAAAATGGCCAAAAGTTGCAATACCCACCCCAAAGGAACAATTTCGCCTCAAAATGGCCAAAAGTTGCAATACCCACTCCAAAGGAACAATTTTGACTCAAAACTGCCAAAAGTTGCAATACCCCCCCAAAGGATCAATTTCGCCTCAAAATGGCCAAAAGTTGCAATCCCCCCCAAAGGAACAGTTTCGCTTCAAAATGGCCAAAAGTTGCAATACCCCCCAAAGGAACAATTTCGCCTCAAAATAGCCAAAAGTTGCAATACCCCCCCAAAGGAACAATTTCGCCTGAAAATGGCCAAAAATTGCAATACCCCCCAAAAGAACAATTTCGCCTCAAAATGGCTAAAAGTTGAAATACCCCCCCAAAGGAGAAAATTCGCCTCAAAATGGCAAAAAGTTTCAATAACCCTCTGAAAGGAACAATTTCGCCTCAAAATTGCAAAAAATTGCATAACCCCCCAAAGGAACAAATTCGCCTCAAAATGGCCAAAAGTTGCAATAGCCTCCCAAAGGAACAGTTTCGTCTCAAAATGGCCAAAAGTTGCAATTCCCCCGCAAAGGAGCAATTTTTGCTTCAAAATGGCCAAAAGTTGCAATACCCCCCTGAAAGGAACAAATTCGCCTTAAAATGGCCAAAAGTTGCAATAGCCTACAAAAGGAACAATTTCGCCTCAAAATGGCCAAAAGTTTCAATACCCCCCAAAGGAACAAATTCGCCTAAAAATGGCCAAAAGTTGCAATACCCCCCCCAAACGAACAATTTCGCATCAAAATGGCCAAAAGTTGCAATACCCCCCTGAAAGGATCAAATTTGCCGTAAAATTGCAAAAAATTGCATTACCCCCCAAAGAAACAATTTCGCCTCAAAATGGCCAAAAGTTGCAATGACCCCCTGAAAGGAACAAATTCAACTTAAAATTGCAAAAAATTGCATAACCTCCCAAAGGAACAATTTCGCCTCAAAATGGCCAAAAGTTGAAATACTCCCCCAAAGGAACAATTTTGACTCAAAATGGCCAAAGCTCCAATACCCCCCCAAAGGAACAATTTCGCATCAAAATGGCCAAAAGTTGCAATACCCCCCCAAAGGAGCAATTTTGCCTCAAAATGGCCAAAAGTTGCAATACCCCCTTGAAAGGATCAAATTCGCCTTAAAATTGCAAAAAATTGCATAACACCCCAAAGAAACAATTTCGCCTAAAAAAGGGCCAAAAGTTGAAATACTCCCCCAAAGGAACAATTTTGACTCAAAATGGCCAAAAGTTCCAATACTCCTCCAAAGGAACAATTTTGCCTCAAAAGGGAAGGAAGTTGCAATACCCCCAAAAGGAACAAATTCGCCTCAAAATGGCCAAAAGTTGCAACACACCCCAAAAGAACAATTTTGCCTCAAAATGGCCAAAAGTTGCAATATCCCCCCCAAAGGATCAATTTCGCCTCAAAATGGCCAAAAAATTACAATACTACCCCAAAGGAACAATTTTGCCTCAAAATTACCAAAAGTTGCAATACCCCTTCAAAGGAACAGTTTTGCCTCAAAATGGCCAAAAGTTGCAAAAGTTGCAAGGGAATAATTTCGCCTCAAAATGGTCAAAAGTTGCAATACCCTCGCAAAGGAACAATTTCGCCTCAAAATGGCCAGAAGTTGCAATACCCCCCTAAAAAGGAACAATTTCGCCTCAAAATGGTCAAAAGTTGCAAAAGTCCCAAAGGAACAATTTCGCCTCAAAATGGCCAAAAGTTGCATTACCCCCCAAAGGAACAAATTCGCCTCAAAATTGCAAAAAGTTGCAATACCCCCCCAAAGGAACAATTTCGCCTGAAAATGGCCAAAATTTGCAATACCCCCAAAGGAACAATTTCGCCTCAAAATTGCCAAAAGTTGCAATACCCCCCAAAGGAACAATTTCACCTGAAAATGGCCAAAAGTTGCAATACCACCCCAAAGGAGCAATTTCGCATCAAAATGGCCAAAAGTTTTAATAAACCCCCAAAGGAAAAAATTTGCCTCAAAATTAACAAAAGCTGCAAAACCCCCTGAAAGGAACAAATTCGCAAAAAATTTGCATAACCCCCCAAAGGAACAATTTCGCCTCAAAATGGCCAAAAGTTGAAATACTGCCCCAAAGGAACAATTTTGACTCAAAATGGCCAAAAGTTCCAATACCCCCCCAAAGGAACAAATTCGCCTCAAAATGGCCAAAAGTTGCAATACCCCCCAAAGGAACAATTTCGCCTCAAAATAGCCAAAAGTTGCAATACCCCCCCCAAAGGAGCAATTTCGCCTCAAAATGGCCAAAAGTTGCAATACCCCCCAAAGGAACAATTTTGACTCAAAACTGCCAAAAGTTGCTATACCCCCCCAAAGCAGCAATTTCGCCTCAAAATGGCCAAAATTTGCAATACCCCCCTGAAAGGAACAAATGCGCCTCTAAATTGCAAAAAATTGCATAACCCCCCCAAAGGAACAATTTCGCCTCAAAATGGCCAAAAGTTGAAATACTCACCAAAAGGAACAATTTTGACTGAAAATTGCCAAAAGTTGCAATACCCCCCCAAAGGAACAATTTCGCTTTAAAATGGCCAAAAGTTGCAATACCCCCCCCAAAGGAACAATTTTTCCTCAAAATAGCCAAAAGTTGGAATACCCCTCCAAAGGAACAATTTCGCCTCAAAATGGCCAAAAGTGTCAATACCCTCCTGAAAGGAACAAATTCGCCTCAAAATTGCAAAAATTGCATAACCCCCCAAAGGAACAATTTTGCCTCAAAATGGCCAAAAGTTGAAATACTCCCCCAAAGGAACAATTTTGACTCAAAATTGCCAAAAGTTGCAATACCCCCCCAAAGGAACAATTTCGCTTTCAAATGGCCAAAAGTTGCAATACGCCCTCAAAGGAACAATTTCGCCTCAAAATAGCCAAAAGTTGCAATACCCCCCCAAAGGAACAATTTCGCCTCAAAATGGCCAAAAGTTGCAATACCCCCCCAAAGGAAAAAATTCGCCTCAAAATTGCCAAAAGTTGCAATACCCCCCCAAAGGAACAATTTCACCTCAAAATGGCCAAAAGTTGCAATACCCACCCCAAAGGAACAATTTTGACTCAAAATTGCCAAAAGTTGCAATACCCCCCCAAAGGAACAATTTCACCTGAAAATGGCCAAAAGTTGCAATACCCCCCAAAGGAGCAATTTCGCATCAAAATGGCCAAAAGTTACAATACCCCCCCAAAGGAACAAATTCGCCTCAAAATGGGCAAAAGTTGCAATACCCCCCTGAAAGGAACAAATCCGCCTTAAAATTGCAAAAAAATTCCATAACCCCCCAAAGGAACAACTTAGCCTCAAAATGGCCAAAAGTTGAAATATTCCCCCAAAGGAACAATTTTGACTCAAAATGGCCAAAAGTTTCAATACCCCTCAAAGGAACAAATTCGCCTCAAAATGGCCAAAAGTTGCAATACTCCCCCAAAGGAACAATTTCGCCTCAAAATGGCCAAAAGTTGCAATAGCCTCCCAAAGGAATAATTTCGCCTCAAAATGGCCAAAAGTTGCAATACCCCCCCAAAGGAACAATTTCACCTCAAAATTGCCAAAAGTTTCAATACCCCCCAAAGGAACCCTTTCGCCTCAAAATGGCCAAAAGCTGCAATACTCCCCCAAAGGAACAATTTCGCCTCAAAATGGCCAAAAGTTGCAATACTCCTCCAAAGGAACAATTTTGCCTCAAAAGGGAAAGAAGTTGCAATACCCCCCCAAGGAACAGTTTCGCCTCAAAATGGCCAAAATTGCAATACCCCCTAAAGGAACAATTTCGCCTCAAAATGGCCAAACGTTACAACACCCCCCAAAGGAACAATTTCGCCTCAAAATGGCCAAAAGTTGCAATATCCCCCCAAAAGGATCAATTTCGCCTCAAAATGGCCCAAAAATTACAATACTACCCCAAAGGAACAATTTTGCCTCAAAATTACCAAAAGTTGCAATACCCCTTCTAAGGAACAGTTTTGCCTCAAAATGGCCAAAAGTTGCAAAAGTTGCAAGGGAACAATTTCGCCTCAAAATGGCCAGAAGTTGCAATACCCCCCTAAAAAGGAACAATTTCGCCTCAAAATGGTCAAAAGTTGCAAAACCCCCAAAGGAACAATTTCTCCTCAAAATGGCCAAAAGTTGCATTACCCCCCAAAGGAACAAATTTGCCTCAAAATTGCAAAAAGTTGCAATACCCCCAAAGGAACAATTTCGCCTGAAAATGGCCAAAATTTGCAATACCCCCAAAGGAGCAATTTCGCCTCAAAATTGCCAAAAGTTGCAATACCCCCCCAAAGGAACAATTTCACCTGAAAATGGCCAAAAGTTGCAATAGCCTCCCAAAGGAAGAATTTCACCTCAAAATGGCCAAAAGTTACAATACCCCCCCAAAGAACAATTTTGCCTCAAAATGGCCAAAAGTTGCAATAAACCCCCAAAGGAAAAAACTCGCCTCAAAATGGGCAAAAGTTGCAATACCCCCCTGAAAGGAACAAATTCGCCTTAAAATTGCAAAAAATTGCATAACCCCCCAAAGGAACAATTTCGCCTCAAAATGGACAACAGTTGAAATACTCCCCCAAAGGAACAAATTCGCCTCAAAATAGCCAAAAGTTGCAATACCCCCCAAAGGAACAATTTCGCCTGAAAATGGCCAAAAGTTGCAATACCCTCCCAAAGGAACAATTTTGCCTCAAAATGGCCAAAAGTTGCAAAATCCCCCCCCAAAGGATCAATTTCGCCTCAAAATGGCCCAAAAATTACAATACTACCCCAAAGGAACAATTTTGCCTCAAAATTACCAAAAGTTGCAATACCCCTTCTAAGGCTTGCGACACACATCCGTGCTGCCGGCACGTGTTTGTCATTTTTTACACGTACCGGCGGCACGGAGACACGTTAACCAATGCTACCCTATTGTAGCAGGCACACACACGTAAAACCACACGGAACATGTGTCCGTGTGCGTTTGTACGTGTGTGCGTTTTTCAAAGCGCTGACATGTCAGTGATTTCTCCCGCAGCACGGGTGTCACACGGCCCGCACCCGTACCACACGGGTGTAGTGTGGATGCGGTCCCGTGTGACACGCGCCAGAGAAAACACACATGTCAGTGAAAAAAAAAACCAAACATTAACTCACCTTCTCCAGCCCTCCTGTCTCTGCCGCTGCTGCCTCTTGCTGCCGACCGCCGCTCATTATTCTCATTGAATATTCACTTCACTGCCTGGCAGCAGCAGCAGCGGGGAGACGGGAGGGCTGGAGACCGAGGATCAGCACCACGGACAGCAGCGCGGACAGCAGGAAGGACCAGGTGAGTATGATAATTACCGGTTCTACGTGTGCTATCGCGGATAGCACACGTAGAACACACGTGTCACGCACGTACCAGAGACATGTACTTACCTGCACGCAACACGCAGGGGAAATACGTGTCTCTCGGCACGTGCGTGAATTTCACGTGAGTGTGGCAGAAGCCTAAGGAACAGATTTGCCTCAAAATGGCCAAAAGTTGCAAAAGTTGCAAGGGAACAATTTCGCCTCAAAATGGTCAAAAGTTGCAATACCCTCGCAAAGGAACAATTTCGCCTCAAAATGGCCAGAAGTTGCAATACCCCCCTAAAAAGGAACAATTTCGCCTCAAAATGGTCAAAAGTTGCAAAACCCCCAAAGGAACAATTTCTCCTCAAAATGGCCAAAAGTTGCATTGCCCCCCAAAGGAACAAATTCGCCTCAAAATTGCAAAAAGTTGCAAAACCCCCCAAAGGAACAATTTCGCCTGAAAATGGAAAAAATTTGCAATACCCCCAAAGGAGCAATTTCGCCTCAAAATTGCCAAAAGTTGCAATACCCCCCCCAAAGGAACAATTTCACCTGAAAATGGCCAAAAGTTGCAATAGCCTCCCAAAGGAACAATTTCACCTCAAAATGACCAAAAGTTGCAATACCCCCCCAAAGGTACAATTTCGCCTCAAAATGGCCAAAAGTTGCAATAAACCCCCAAAGGAAAAAATTCGCCTCAAAATGGGCAAAAGTTGCAATACCCCCCTGAAAGGAACAAATTCGCCTTAAAATTGCAAAAAATTGCATAACCACCCAAAGGAACAAATTCGCCTCAAAATAGCCAAAAGTTGCAATACACCCCAAAGGAACAATTTCGCCTGAAAATGGCCAAAAGTTGCAATACCCTCCCAAAGGAACAGTTTCGCTTTAAAATGGCCAAAAGTTGCAATACCCCCCCAAAGGAACAATTTCGCCTCAAAATGGCCAAAAGTTTCAATACCCCCCAAAGGAACAAATTCGCCTCAAAATGGCCAAAAGTTGCAATACCCCCCAAAGGAACAATTTCGCCTCAAAATGGCCAAAAGTTGCAATACCCACCCCAAAGGAACAATTTTGACTCAAAACTGCCAAAAGTTGCAATACCCCTTCCAAAGGATCAATTTCGCCTCAAAATGGCCAAAAGTTGCAATACCCCCCTGAAAGGAACAAATTCACCTCAAAATTGCAAAAAATTGCATAACCCCTCAAAGGAACAATTTCACGTCAAAATGGCCAAAAGTTGAAATACTCCCCAAAGGAACAATTTTGACTCAAAATTGCCAAAAGTTGCAATACCCCCCAAAGGAACAACTTCGCCTCAAAATAGCCAAAAGTTGCAATTCCCCCCCAAAGGAACAATTTCGCCTCAAAATGGCCAAAAGTTGCAATACCCCCCCAAAGGAACAATTTCGCCTGAAAATGGCCAAAAATTGCAATACCCCCCAAAGGAGCAATTTCGCCTCAAAATGGCCAAAAGTTTCAATACCCCTCTGAAAGGAACAAATTCGCCTCAAAATTAAAAAAAATTGCATAACCCCGAAAGGAAAAATTTCGCCTCAAAATGGCCAAAAGTTGAAATACTCCCCCAAAGGAACAATTTCGCCTCAAAATGGCCAAAAGTTGCAATTCCTCCCCAAAGGTGCAATTTTGCCTCAAAATGGCCAAAAGTTGCAATACCTCCCTGAAAGGAACAAATTCGCCTCAAAATTGCAAAAAAATTGCATAACCCCCCAAAGGAACAATTTCACCTCAAAATGGCCAAAAGTTGAAATACTCCCCCAAAGGAACAATTTTGACTCAAAATGGCCAAAAGTTCCAATACCCCCCCAAAGGAACAAATTCGCCTCAAAATGGCCAAAAGTTGCAATAGCCTCCCAAAGGAACAGTTTTGCTTCAAAATGGCCAAAAGTTGCAATACCCCCCCAAAGGAACAATTTCGCCTCAAAATGGCCAAAAGTTGCAATTCCCCCCAAAGGTGCAATTTTGCCTCAAAATGGCCAAAAGTTGCAATACCCCCCTGAAAGGAACAAATTCGCCTCAAAATTGCAAAAAAATTGCATAACCCCCCAAAGGAACAATTTCACCTCAAAATGGCCAAAAGTTGAAATACTCCCCCAAAGGAACAATTTTGACTCAAAATGGCCAAAAGTTCCAATACCCCCCCAAAGGAACAAATTCGCCTCAAAATGGCCAAAAGTTGCAATAGCCTCCCAAAGGAACAATTTCGCCTCAAAATGGCCAAAAGTTTCAATACCCCCCAAAGGAACAATTTCGCCTCAAAATGGCCAAAAGTTTCAATACCCCCAAAGGAACAAATTCGCCTCAAAATGGCCAAAAGTTGCAATACCCCCCCAAAGGAACAATTTCGCATCAAAATGGCCAAAAGTTGCAATACCCCCCCAAAGGAGCAATTTTGCCTTAAAAATGGCCAAAAGTTGCAATTCCCCCCTGAAAGGATCAAATTCGCCTTAAAATTGCAAAAAATTGCATAACCCCCCAAAGAAACAATTTCGCCTCAAAATGGCCAAAGGTTGCAATACCCCCCCAAAGGAGCAATTTCGCCTTAAAATGGCCAAAAGTTGCAATGCCCCCCTGAAAGGAACAAATTCGCCTCAAAATTGCAAAAAATTGTATAACCCCCAAAGGAACAATTTCGCCTCAAAATGGCCAAAAGTTGAAATACTCCCCCAAAGGAACAATTTTGACTCAAAATGGCCAAAAGTTCCAATACCCCCCCAAAGGAACAATTTCGCCTCAAAATGGCCAAAAGTTGCAATACTCCTCCAAAGGAACAATTTTGCCTCAAAAGGGAAAGAAGTTGCAATACCCCCCCAAGGAACAGTTTCGCCTCAAAATGGCCAAAATTGCAATACCCCCCAAAGGAACATTTTCGCCTCAAAATGGCCAAAAGTTGCAACACCCCCCAAAGGAACAATTTCGCCTCAAAATGGCCAAAAGTTGCAATATCCCCCCCAAAGGATCAATTTCGCCTCAAAATGGCCCAAAAATTACAATACTACCCCAAAGGAACAATTTTGCCTCAAAATTACCAAAAGTTGCAATATACCCTTTCAAAGGAACAGTTGTGCCTCAAAATGGCCAAAAGTTGCAAAAGTTGCAAGGGAATAATTTCGCCTCAAAATGGTCAAAAGTTGCAATACCCTCGCAAAGGAACAATTTCGCCTCAAAATGGCAAGAAGTTGCAATACCCCCCTAAAAAGGAACAATTTCGCCTCAAAATGGTCAAAAGTTGCAAAACCCCCAAAAGAACAATTTCGCCTCAAAATGGCCAAAAGTTGCATTACCCCCCAAAGGAACAAATTCGCCTCAAAATTGCAAAAAGTTGCAATACACCCCCAAAGGAACAATTTCGCCTGAAAATGGCCAAAAGTTGCAATACCCCCAAAGGAATAATTTCGCTTTAAAATGGCCAAAAGTTGCAATACCCCCCCAAAGGAGCAATTTCGCCTCAAAATGGCCAAAAGTTGCAATACTCCCCTGAAAGGATCAAATTCGTCTTAAAATTGCAAAAAATTGCATAACCCCCCAAAGGAACAATTTCGCCTCAAAATGGCCAAAAGTTGCAATACCCCCCAAAGGAACAATTTCGCATCAAAACTGCAAAAAGTTGCAATATCCCCCAAAGGAACAATTTCACATCAAAATGGCCAAAAGTTGCAATACCCCCCCAAAGGAACAATTTCGCCTCAAAATGGCCAAAAGTTGCATTACCCCCCAAAGGAACAATTTTGACTCAAAACTGCAAAAAGTTGCAATACCCCCCTGAAAGGAACAAATTCGAATCAAAATTGCAAAAAATTGCATAACCCCCCAAAGGAACAATTTCGCCTCAAAATGGCCAAAAGTTGAAATACTCCCCCAAAGGAACAATTTTGACTTAAAATTGCCAAAAGTTGCAATACCCCCCTGAAAGGAACAATTTCGCTTTAAAATGGCCAAAAGTTGCAATACCCCCCCAAAGGAACAATTTTTCCTCAAAATAGCCAAAAGTTGGAATACCCCCCAAAGGAACAATTTCGCCTCAAAATGGCCAAAAGTTGCAATACCCCCCTGAAAGGAACAAATTCGCCTCAAAATTGCAAAAAATTGCATAACCCCCCAAAGGAACAATTTTGCCTCAAAATTGCAAAAAGTTGCAATACACCCCCAAAGGAACAATTTCGCCTGAAAATGGCCAAAAGTTGCAATACCCCCCAAAGGAATAATTTCGCTTTAAAATGGCCAAAAGTTGCAATACCCCCCAAAGGAGCAATTTCGCCTCAAAATGGACAAAAGTTGCAATACTCCCCTGAAAGGATCAAATTCGTCTTAAAATTGCAAAAAATTGCATAACCCCCCAAAGGAACAATTTCGCCTCAAAATGGCCAAAAGTTGCAATACCCCCCAAAGGAACAATTTCGCATCAAAATTGCAAAAAATTGCAATACCCCCCCAAAGGAACAAATTCGCATCAAAATGGCCAAAAGTTGCAATACCCCCCCAAAGGAACAATTTCGCCTCAAAATGGCCAAAAGTTGCATTACCCCCCAAAGGAACAATTTTGACTCAAAACTGCCAAAAGTTGCAATACCCCCCTGAAAGGAACAAATTCGAATCAAAATTGCAAAAAATTGCATAACCCCCCAAAGAAACAATTTCGCCTCAAAATGGCCAAAGGTTGCAATACCCCCCTAAAGGAACAATTTCGCTTTAAAATGGCCAAAAGTTGCAATACGCCCTCAAAGGAACAATTTCGCCTCAAAATGGCCAAAAGTTGCAATACCCACCCCAAAGGAAAAATTTCGCCTCAAAATTGCCAAAAGGTGCAATACCCCCCTAAAGGAACAATTTCGCCTCAAAATGGCCAAAAGTTGCAATACCCACCCCAAAGGAACAATTTTGACTCAAAATTGCCAAAAGTTACAATACCCACCCCAAAGGAACAATTTCACCTGAAAATGGCCAAAAGTTGCAATACCCCCCCAAAGGAACAAATTCGCCTCAAAATGGGCAAAAGTTGCAATACCCCCCTGAAAGGAACAAATCTGCCTTAAAATTGTCAAAAGTTGCAATAGCCTCCCAAAGGAACAATTTCGCCTCAAAATGGCCAAAAGTTGCAATACCCCCCAAAGGAAGAAATTCGCCTTAAAATGGCCAAAAGTTGCAATACCCCCCCAAAGAAACAAATTCGCCTCAAAATTGCCAAAAGTTGCAATACCCCCCCAAAGGAACAATTTTGCCTCAAAATGGCCAAAAGTTGCAATACCCACCCCAAAGGAACAATTTTGACTCAAAATTGCCAAAAGTTGCAATACCCCCCCAAAGGAACAAATTCGCCTCAAAATTGCCAAAAGTTGCAATACCCCCCCAAAGGAACAATTTCGCATCAAAATTGCAAAAAATTGCAATACCCCCCCAAAGGAACAAATACGCATCAAAATGGCCAAAAGTTGCAATACCCCCCCAAAGGAACAATTTCGCCTCAAAATGGCCAAAAGTTGCATTACCCCCCAAAGGAACAATTTTGACTCAAAACTGCCAAAAGTTGCAATACCCCCCTGAAAGGAACAAATTCGAATCAAAATTGCAAAAAATTGCATAACCCCCCAAAGAAACAATTTCGCCTCAAAATGGCCAAAGGTTGCAATACCCCCCTAAAGGAACAATTTCGCTTTAAAATGGCCAAAAGTTGCAATACGCCCTCAAAGGAACAATTTCGCCTCAAAATGGCCAAAAGTTGCAATACCCACCCCAAAGGAAAAATTTCGCCTCAAAATTGCCAAAAGGTGCAATACCCCCCTAAAGGAACAATTTCGCCTCAAAATGGCCAAAAGTTGCAATACCCACCCCAAAGGAACAATTTTGACTCAAAATTGCCAAAAGTTACAATACCCACCCCAAAGGAACAATTTCACCTGAAAATGGCCAAAAGTTGCAATACCCCCCCAAAGGAACAAATTCGCCTCAAAATGGGCAAAAGTTGCAATACCCCCCTGAAAGGAACAAATCTGCCTTAAAATTGTCAAAAGTTGCAATAGCCTCCCAAAGGAACAATTTCGCCTCAAAATGGCCAAAAGTTGCAATACCCCCCAAAGGAAGAAATTCGCCTTAAAATGGCCAAAAGTTGCAATACCCCCCCAAAGAAACAAATTCGCCTCAAAATTGCCAAAAGTTGCAATACCCCCCCAAAGGAACAATTTTGCCTCAAAATGGCCAAAAGTTGCAATACCCAACCCAAAGGAACAATTTTGACTCAAAATTGCCAAAAGTTGCAATACCCCCCAAAGGAACAATTTCACCTGAAAATGGCCAAAAGTTGCAATACCCCCCCAAAGGAACAGTTTATCCTCAAAATGGCCAAAATTGCAATACCCCCCAAAGGAACAATTTCGCCTCAAAATGGCTAAAAGTTGCTACACCCCCCAAAGGAACAATTTCGCCTCAAAATGGCCAAAAGTTGCAATATCCCCCCCCAAAGGATCAATTTCGCCTCAAAATGGCCCAAAAATTAAAATACTACCCCAAAGGAACAATTTTGCCTCAAAATTACCAAAAGTTGAAATATACCCTTTCAAAGGAACAGTTTTGCCTCAAAATGGCCAAAAGTTGCAAAAGTTGCAAGGGAATAATTTCGCCTCAAAATGGTCAAAGTTGCAATACCCTCGCAAAAAAACAATTTCGCCTCAAAATGGCCAGAAGTTGCAATACCCCCCTTAAAAGGAACAATTTCGCCTCAAAATGGTCAAAAGTTGCAAAACCCCCAAAGGAACAATTTCGCCTCAAAATGGCCAAAAGTTGCATTAACCCCCAAAGGAACAAATTCGCCTCAAAATTGCAAAAAGTTGCAATACCCCCCCAAAGGAACAATTTCGCCTGAAAATGGCCAAAATTTGCAATACCCCCAAAGGAGCAATTTCGCCTCAAAATTGCCAAAAGTTGCAATACCCCCCAAAGGAACAATTTCACCTGAAAATTTCCAAAAGTTGCAATACCCCCCCAAAGGAGCAATTTCGCATCAAAATGGCCAAAAGTTACAATACTCCCCCAAAGGAACAATTTTGACTCAAAATGGCCAAAAGTTGCAATAGCCTCCCAAAGGAACAATTTCACCTCAAATGGGCCAAAAGTTGCAAAACCCCCCCAAACGAACAATTTCGCCTCAAAATGGCCAAAAGTTGCATTACCCCCCCAAAGGAACAAATTCGCTTCAAAATGGCCAAAAGTTGCAATACCCCCCAAAGGAATAATTTCGCCTCAAAATGGCCAAAAGTTGCATAACCCCCCAAAAGGAACAATTTCGCCTCAAAATGGCCAAAAGTTGAAATACTCCCCCAAAGGAACAATTTTGACTCAAAATTGCCAAAAGTTGCAATACCCCCCCAAAGGAACAATTTCGCTTTAAAATGGCCAAAAGTTGCAATACGCCCTCAAAGGAACAATTTCGCCTCAAAATGGCCAAAAGTTGCAATACCCACCCCAAAGGAACAATTTCGCCTCAAAATTGCCAAAAGGTGCAATACCCCCCCAAAGGAACAATTTCGCCTCAAAATGGCCAAAAGTTGCAATACCCACCCCAAAGGAACAATTTTGACTCAAAATTGACAAAAGTTGCAATACCCCCCCCAAAGGAGCAATTTCGCATCAAAATGGCCAAAAGTTACAATACCCCCCCAAAGGAACAAATTTGCCTCAAAATGGGCAAAAGTTGCAATACCCCCCTGAAAGGAACAAATCCGCCTTAAAATTGCCAAAAGTTGCAATAGCCTCCCAAAGGAACAATTTCGCCTCAAAATGGCCAAAAGTTGCAATACCCCCAAAGGAAGAAATTCGCCTCAAAATGGCCAAAAGTTGCAATACCCCCCCAAAGGAACAAATTCGCCTCAAAATTGCCAAAAGTTGCAATACCCCCCCAAAGGAACAATTTCGCCTCAAAATGGCCAAAAGTTGCAATACCCACCCCAAAGGAACAATTTTGACTCAAAATTGCCAAAAGTTGCAATACCCCCCCAAAGGAACAATTTCACCTGAAAATGGCCAAAAGTTGCAATACCCCCCCAAAGGAGCAATTTCGCATCAAAATGGCCAAAAGCTGCAATACTCCTCCAAAGGAACAATTTTGCCTCAAAAGGGAAAGAAGTTGCAATACCCCCCCAAAGGAACAGTTTCGCCTCAAAATGGCCAAAATTGCAATACCCCCCAAAGGAACAATTTCGCCTCAAAATGGCCAAAAGTTGCAACACCCCCCAAAGGAACAGTTTCGCCTCAAAATGGCCAAAATTGCAATACCCCCCAAAGGAACAATTTCGCCTCAAAATGGCCAAAAGTTGCAACACCCCCCAAAGGAACAATTTCGCCTCAAAATGGCCAAAAGTTGCAATATCCCCCCAAAGGATCAATTTCGCCTCAAAATGGCCCAACAATTACAATACTACCCCAAAGGAACAGTTTTGCCTCAAAATGGCCAAAAGTTGCAAGGGAATAATTTCGCCTCAAAATGGTCAAAAGTTGCAATACCCCCCTAAACAGGAACAATTTCGCCTCAAAATGCTCAAAAGTTGCAAAACCCCCAAAGGAACAATTTCGCCTGAAAATGGCCAAAATTTGCAATACCCCCAAAGGAGCAATTTCGCATCAAAATGGCCAAAAGTTACAATAAACCTCCAAAGGAAAAAATTTGCCTCAAAATGGGCAAAAGCTGCAATACCCCCCTGAAAGGAACAAATTCGCCTTAAAATTGCAAAAAATTGCATAACCCCCCAAAGGAACAATTTCGCCTCAAAATGGCCAAAAGTTGAAATACTCCCCCAAAGGAACAATTTTGACTCAAAATGGCCAAAAGTTCCAATACCCCCCCAAAGGAACAAATTTGCCTCAAAATGGCCAAAAGTTGAAATAGCCTCCCATAGGAACAATTTCACCTCAAAATGGCCAAAAGTTGAAATACTCCCCCAAAGGAACAATTTTGACTTAAAATTGCGAAAAGTTGCAATACCCCCCCAAAGGAACAATTTCGCTTTAAAATGGCCAAAAGTTGCAATACCCCCCTGAAAGGAACAAATTCGCCTCAAAATTGCGAAAAATTGCATAACCCCCAAAGGAACAATTTTGCCTCAAAATGGCCAAAAGTTGAAATACTCCCCCAAAGGAACAATTTTGACTCAAAATTGCCAAAAGTTGCAATACCCCCCCAAAGGAACAAATTCGCTTTAAAATGGCCAAAAGTTGCAATACGCCCTCAAAGGAACAATTTCGCCTCAAAATAGCCAAAAGTTGCAATACCCCCCCAAAGGAACAATTTCACCTCAAAATGGCCAAAAGTTGCAATACCCCCCCAAAGGAAAAAATTCGCCTCAAAATGGCCAAAAGTTGCAATAGCCTCCCAAAGGAACAATTTCACCTCAAAATGGCCAAAAGTTGCAATACCCCCCCCAAAGGAACAATTTCGCCTCAAAATGGCCAAAAGTTGCATTACCCCCCCAAAGGAACAAATTCGCCTCAAAATGGCCAAAAGTTTCAATACCACCAAAAGGTATAATTTCGCCTCAAAATGGCCAAAAGTTGCAATACTCCCCTGAAAGGATCATATTCGTCTTAAAATTGCAAAAAATTGCATAACCCCCCAAAGGAACAATTTCGCCTCAAAATGGCCAAAAGTTGCAATACCCCCCAAAGGAACAATTTCGCATCAAAATTGCAAAAAGTTGCAATACCCCCCCAAAGGAACAATTTCGCATCAAAATGGCCAAAAGTTGCAATACCCCCCCAAAGGAACAATTTCGCCTCAAAATGGCCAAAAGTTGCAATACCCCCCAAAGGAACAATTTTGACTCAAAACTGCCAAAAGTTGCAATACCCCCCCAAAGCAGCAATTTCGCCTCAAAATGGCCAAAAGTTGCAATACCCCCCTGAAAGTAACAAATTCGCCTCAAAATTGCAAAAAATTGCATAACCCCCAAAGGAACAATTTCGCCTCAAAATGGCCAAAAGTTGCAATACCCCCCCAAAGGAACAATTTCGCTTTAAAATGGCCAAAAGTTGCAATACCCCCCTGAAAGGAACAAATTCGCCTCAAAATTGCGAAAAATTGCATAACCCCCCAAAGGAACAAATTCGCCTCAAAATGGCCAAAAGTTTCAATACCCCCCAAAGGTATAATTTCGCCTCAAAATGGCCAAAAGTTGCAATACTCCCCTGAAAAGATCATATTCGTCTTAAAATTGCAAAAAATTGCATAACCCCCCAAAGGAACAATTTCGCCTCAAAATGGCCAAAAGTTGCAATACCCCCCAAAGGAACAATTTTGACTCAAAACTGCCAAAAGTTGCAATACCCCCCCAAAGCAGCAATTTCGCCTCAAAATGGCCAAAAGTTGCAATACTCCCCTGAAAGGATCATATTCGTCTTAAAATTGCAAAAAATTGCATAACCCCCCAAAGGAACAATTTCGCCTCAAAATGGCCAAAAGTTGCAATACCCCCCCAAAGGAACAATTTCGCCTCAAAATGGCCAAAAGTTGCAATACCCCCCAAAGGAACAATTTTGACTCAAAACTGCCAAAAGTTGCAATACCCCCCCAAAGCAGCAATTTCGCCTCAAAATGGCCAAAAGTTGCAATACTCCCCTGAAAGTAACAAATTCTCCTCAAAATTGCAAAAAATTGCATAACCCCCAAAGGAACAATTTCGCCTCAAAATGGCCAAAAGTTGCAATACCCCCCCAAAGGAACAATTTCGCTTTAAAATGGCCAAAAGTTGCAATACCCCCCTGAAAGGAACAAATTCGCCTCAAAATTGCGAAAAATTGCATAACCCCCCAAAGGAACAATTTTGCCTCAAAATGGCCAAAAGTTGAAATACTCCCCCAAAGGAACAATTTTGACTCAAAATTGCCAAAAGTTGCAATACCCCCCAAAAGAACAAATTCGCTTTAAAATGGCCAAAAGTTGCAATACGCCCTCAAAGGAACAATTTCGCCTCAAAATAGCCAAAAGTTGCAATACCCCCCCAAAGGAACAATTTCACCTCAAAATGGCCAAAAGTTGCAATACCCCCCAAAGGAACAATTTCACCTGAAAATGGGCAAAAGTTGCAATACCCCCCTGAAAGGAACAAATCCGCCTCATAATTGCAAAAATTTCCATAACCCCCCAAAGGAACAACTTCGCCTCAAAATGGCCAAAAGTTGAAATACTCACCCGAAGGAACAATTTTGACTCAAAATGGCCAAAAGTTCCAATACCCCCCCAAAGGAACAAATTCGCCTCAAGGTGGCCAAAAGTTGCAATAGCCCCCCAAAGGAACAATTTCGCCTCAAAATGGCCAAAAGTTGCAATACTCCTCCAAAGGAACAATTTTGCCTCAAAAGGGAAAGAAGTTGCAATACCCCCCCAAAGGAACAGTTTCGCCTCAAAATGGCCAAAATTGCAATACCCCCCAAAGGAACAATTTCGCCTTAAAATGGCCAAAAGTTGCAACACCCCCCAAAGGAACAATTTCGCCTCAAAATGGCCAAAAGTTGCAATATCCCCCCCAAAGGATCAATTTCGCCTCAAAATGGCCCAAAAATTACAATACTACCCCAAAGGAACAATTTTGCCTCAAAATTACCAAAAGTTGCAATACCCCTTCTAAGGAACAGTTTTGCCTCAAAATGGCCAAAAGTTGCAAAAGTTGCAAGGGAACAAATTCGCCTCAAAATGTTCAAAAGTTGCAATACCCTCGCAAAGGAACAATTTCGCCTCAAAATGGTCAAAAGTTGCAAAACCCCCAAAGGAACAATTTCTCCTCAAAATGGCCAAAAGTTGCATTACCCCCCAAAGGAACAAATTCACCTCAAAATTGCAAAAAGTTGCAATACCCCCCAAAGGAACAATTTCGCCATAAAATGGCCAAAATTTGCAATACCCCCAAAGGAGCAATTTCGCCTCAAAATTGCCAAAAGTTGCAATACCCCCCCAAAGGAACAATTTCACCTGAAAATGGCCAAAAGTTGCAATAGCCCCCCAAAGGAACAATTTCGCCTCAAAATGGCCAAAAGTTGCAATAAACCCCCAAAGGAAAAAATTCGCCTCAAAATGGGCAAAAGTTGCATCACCCCCCTGAAAGGAACAAATTCGCCTTAAAATTGCAAAAAATTGCATAACCCCCAAAGGAACAATTTCGCCTCAAAATGGCCAAAAGTTGAAATACCCCCCCAAAGGAAGAATTTCGCCTGAAAATGGCCAAAAGTTGCAATACCCTCCCAAAGGAACAGTTTCGCTTTAAAATGGCCAAAAGTTGCAATACCGCCCCAAAGGAACAATTTCGCCTGAAAATGGCCAAAAGTTGCAATACCCCCCCAAAGACACAATTTCGCCTCAAAATGGCCAAAAGTTGCAATACCCCCCAAAGGAACAATTTCGCCTGAAAATGGCCAAAAGTTGCAATACCCACCCCAAAGGAACAATTTTGACTCAAAACTGCCAAAAGCTGCAATACCCCCCCAAAGGATCAATTTCGCCTCAAAATGGCCAAAAGTTGCAATACCCCCCCAAAGGAGCAATTTCGCCTCAAAATGGCCAAAAGTTGCAATACCCCCCTGAAAGGAACAAATTCACCTCAAAATTGCAAAAAATTGCATAACCCCCAAAGGAACAATTTCACATCAAAATGGCCAAAAGTTGAAATACTCCCCCAAAGGAAAAATTTTGACTCAAAATTGCCAAAAGTTTCAATACCCCCCAAAGGAACAAATTCGCCTCAAAATGGCCAAAAGTTGCAATACTCCTCCAAAGGAACAATTTTGCCTCAAAAGGGAAAGAAGTTGCAATACCCCCCCCAAAGGAACAGTTTCGCCTCAAAACGGCCAAAATTGCAATACCCCCCAAAGGAACAATTTCGCCTCAAAATGGTGAAAAGTTGCAACACCCCCCAAAGGAACAATTTCGCCTCAAAATGGCCAAAAGTTGCAATATCCCCCCCAAAGGATCAATTTCGCCTCAAAATGGCCAAAAGTTGCAATTCCCCTCCGAAGGAACAATTTCGCCTCAAAATGGCCAAAAGTTGCAATACCCCCCCAAAAGAACAATTTCGCCTGAAAATGGCCAAAAATTGCAATACCCCCCAAAAGAACAATTTCGCCTCAAAATGGCCAAAAGTTGAAATACCCCCCCAAAGGAACAATTTCACGTCAAAATGGCCAAAAGTTGAAATACTCCCCCAAAGGATCAATTTCGCCTCAAAATGGCCCAAAAATTACAATACTATCCCAAAGGAACAATTTTGCCTCAAAATTACCAAAAGTTGCAATACCCCTTCTAAGGAACAGTTTTGCCTCAAAATGGCCAAAAGTTGCAAAAGTTGCAAGAGAACAATTTCGCCTCAAAATGTTCAAAAGTTGCAATACCCTCGCAAAGGAACAATTTCGCCTCAAAATGGTCAAAAGTTGCAAAACCCCCAAAGGAACAATTTCTCCTCAAAATGGCCAAAAGTTGCATTACCCCCCAAAGGAACAAATTCACCTCAAAATTGCAAAAAGTTGCAATACCCCCCAAAGGAACAATTTCGCCATAAAATGGCCAAAATTTGCAATACCCCCAAAGGAGCAATTTCGCCTCAAAATTGCCAAAAGTTGCAATACCCCCCCAAAGGAACAATTTCACCTGAAAATGGCCAAAAGTTGCAATAGCCCCCCAAAGGAACAATTTCGCCTCAAAATGGCCAAAAGTTGCAATAAACCCCCAAAGGAAAAAATTCGCCTCAAAATGGGCAAAAGTTGCATCACCCCCCTGAAAGGAACAAATTCGCCTTAAAATGGCCAAAATTTGCAATACCCCCAAAGGAGCAATTTCGCCTCAAAATTGCCAAAAGTTGCAATACCCCCCCAAAGGAACAATTTCACCTGAAAATGGCCAAAAGTTGCAATAGCCCCCCAAAGGAACAATTTCGCCTCAAAATGGCCAAAAGTTGCAATAAACCCCCAAAGGAAAAAATTCGCCTCAAAATGGGCAAAAGTTGCATCACCCCCCTGAAAGGAACAAATTCGCCTTAAAATTGCAAAAAATTGCATAACCCCCAAAGGAACAATTTCGCCTCAAAATTACCAAAAGTTGCAATACCCCTTCTAAGGAACAGTTTTGCCTCAAAATGGCCAAAAGTTGCAAAAGTTGCAAGAGAACAATTTCGCCTCAAAATGTTCAAAAGTTGCAATACCCTCGCAAAGGAACAATTTCGCCTCAAAATGGTCAAAAGTTGCAAAACCCCCAAAGGAACAATTTCTCCTCAAAATGGCCAAAAGTTGCATTACCCCCCAAAGGAACAAATTCACCTCAAAATTGCAAAAAGTTGCAATACCCCCCAAAGGAACAATTTCGCCATAAAATGGCCAAAATTTGCAATACCCCCAAAGGAGCAATTTCGCCTCAAAATTGCCAAAAGTTGCAATACCCCCCCAAAGGAACAATTTCACCTGAAAATGGCCAAAAGTTGCAATAGCCCCCCAAAGGAACAATTTCGCCTCAAAATGGCCAAAAGTTGCAATAAACCCCCAAAGGAAAAAATTCGCCTCAAAATGGGCAAAAGTTGCATCACCCCCCTGAAAGGAACAAATTAGCCTTAAAATTGCAAAAAATTGCATAACCCCCAAAGGAACAATTTCGCCTCAAAATGGCCAAAAGTTGCAATACCCTCCCAAAGGAACAGTTTCGCTTTAAAATGGCCAAAAGTTGCAATACCGCCCCAAAGGAACAATTTCGCCTGAAAATGGCCAAAAGTTGCAATACCCCCCCAAAGACACAATTTCGCCTCAAAATGGCCAAAAGTTGCAATACCCCTCCAAAGGAACAAATTCGCCTCAAAATGGCCAAAAGTTGCAATACCCCCCAAAGGAACAATTTCGCCTGAAAATGGCCAGAAGTTGCAATACCCACCCCAAAGGAACAATTTTGACTCAAAACTGCCAAAAGCTGCAATACCCCCCCAAAGGATCAATTTCGCCTCAAAATGGCCAAAAGTTGCAATACCCCCCCAAAGGAGCAATTTCACCTCAAAATTGCAAAAAATTGCATAACCCCCAAAGGAACAATTTCACATCAAAATGGCCAAAAGTTGAAATACTCCCCCAAAGGAAAAATTTTGACTCAAAATTGCCAAAAGTTTCAATACCCCCCAAAGGAACAAATTCGCCTCAAAATGGCCAAAAGTTGCAATACTCCTCCAAAGGAACAATTTTGCCTCAAAAGGGAAAGAAGTTGCAATACCCCCCCCAAAGGAACAGTTTCGCCTCAAAACGGCCAAAATTGCAATACCCCCCAAAGGAACAATTTCACCTCAAAATGGTGAAAAGTTGCAACACCCCCCAAAGGAACAATTTCGCCTCAAAATGGCCAAAAGTTGCAATATCCCCCCCAAAGGATCAATTTCGCCTCAAAATGGCCAAAAGTTGCAATTCCCCTCCGAAGGAACAATTTCGCCTCAAAATGGCCAAAAGTTGCAATACCCCCCCAAAGGAACAATTTCGCCTGAAAATGGCCAAAAATTGCAATACCCCCCAAAAGAACAATTTCGCCTCAAAATGGCCAAAAGTTGAAATACCCCCCCAAAGGAACAATTTCACGTCAAAATGGCCAAAAGTTGAAATACTCCCCCAAAGGAACAATTTTGACTCAAAATTGCCAAAAGTTGCAATACCCCCCAAAGGAACAATTTCGCCTGAAAATGGCCAAAAGTTGCAATACCCTCCCAAAGGAACAGTTTCGCTTCAAAATAGCCAAAAGTTGCAATACCCCCCCAAAGGAACAATTTCGCCTCAAAATAGCCAAAAGTTGCAATACCCCCCCAAAGGAACAATTTCGCCTCAAAATGGCCAAAAGTTGCAATCCCCCCAAAGGAACAAATTCGCCTCAAAATGGCCAAAAGTTGCAATTCCCCTCCAAAGGAACAATTTTGACTCAAAATAGCCAAAAGTTCCAATACCCCCCAAAGGAACAAATTCGCCTCAAAATGGCCAAAAGTTGCAATAGCCTCCCAAAGGAACAGTTTTGCTTCAAAATGGCCAAAAGTTGCAATACCCCCCAAAGGAACAATTTCGCCTCAAAATGGCCAAAAGTTGCAATTCCCCCCCAATGGAGCAATTTTGCCTCAAAATGGCCAAAAGTTGCAATACCCCCCTGAAAGGAACAAATTTGCCTCAAAATTGCAAAAAATTGCATAACCCCCCAAAGGAACAATTTCGCCTCAAAATGGCCAAAAGTTGAAATACTCCCCCAAATGGAACAATTTTGACTCAAAATTGCCAAAAGTTGCAATACCCCCCCAAAGGAACAATTTCACCTGAAAATGGCCAAAAGTTGCAATACCCCCCAAAGGAGCAATTTCGCATCAAAATGGCCAAAAGTTACAATACCCCCTCAAAGGAACAAATTCACCTCAAAATGGGCAAAAGTTGCAATACCCCCATGAAAGGAACAAATTCGCCTTAAAATTGCAAAAAATTGGATAACCCCCCAAAGGAACAATTTCGCCTCAAAATGGCCAAAAGTTGAAATACTCCCCCAAATGGAACAATTTTGACTCAAAATTGCCAAAAGTTGCAATACCCCCCCAAAGGAACAATTTCACCTGAAAATGGCCAAAAGTTGCAATACCCCCCAAAGGAGCAATTTCGCATCAAAATGGCCAAAAGTTACAATACCCCCTCAAAGGAACAAATTCACCTCAAAATGGGCAAAAGTTGCAATACCCCCATGAAAGGAACAAATTCGCCTTAAAATGGCCAAAACTTGCTATAGCCTCCCAAAGGAACAATTTCGCCTCAAAATGGCCAAAAGTTGCAATACCCCCCAAAGGAACAATTTCGCCTCAAAATGACCAAAAGTTTCAATACCCCCCAAAGTAACAAATTCGCCTCAAAATGGCCAAAACTTGCTATAGCCTCCCAAAGGAACAATTTCGCCTCAAAATGGCCAAAAGTTGCAATACCCCCCAAAGGAACAATTTCGCCTCAAAATGACCAAAAGTTTCAATACCCCCCAAAGTAACAAATTCGCCTCAAAATGGCCAAAAGTTGCAATACCCCCCCAAAGGAACAAATTCGCCTCAAAATGGCCAAAACTTGCTATAGCCTCCCAAAGGAACAATTTCGCCTCAAAATGGCCAAAAATTGCAATACCCCCCAAAGGAACAATTTCGCCTCAAAATGACCAAAAGTTTCAATACCCCCCCAAAGGAGCAATTTTGCCTCAAAATGGCCAAAAGTTTCAATACCCCCCAAAGGAACAAATTCGCCTCAAAATGGCCAAAAGGTTCAATACCCCCCCAAAGGAACAATTTCGCCTCAAAATGGCCAAAAGTTGCAATACTCCTCCAAAGGAACAATTTTGCCTCAAAAGGGAAAGAAGATGCAATACCCCCCAAAGGAACAGTTTCGCCTCAAAATGGCCAAAATTGCAATACCCCCCAAAGGAACAATTTCGCCTCAAAATGGCCAAAAGTTGCAATACCCCTTCTAAGGAACAGTTTTGCCTCAAAATGGCCAAAAGTTGCAAAAGTTGAAAGGGAACAATTTCGCCTCAAAATGGTAAAAAGTTGCAATACCCTTGCAAAGGAACAATTTCGCCTCAAAATGGCCAGAAGTTGCAATACCCCCCTAAAAAGGAACAATTTCGCCTCAAAATGGTCAAAAGTTGCAAAACCCCCAAAGGAACAATTTCTCCTCAAAATGGCCAAAAGTTGCATTACCCCCCAAAGGAACAAATTTGCCTCAAAATTGCAAAAAGTTGCAATACCCCCCAAAGGAACAACTTCGCCTGAAAATGGCCAAAATTTGCAATACCCCCAAAGGAGCAATTTCGCCTCAAAATTGCCAAAAGTTGCAATAGCCTCCCAAAGGAACAATTTCACCTCAAAATGGCCAAAAGTTGCAATAGCCCCCCAAAGGAACAATTTCGCCTCAAAATGGCCAAAAGTTGCAATAAACCCCTGAAAGGAACAAATTCGCCTTAAAATTTCAAAAAATTGCATAACCCCCAATGGAACAATTTCGCCTGAAAATGGCCAAAAGTTGCAATACCCTCCCAAAGGAACAGTTTCGCTTTAAATTGGCCAAAAGTTGCAATACCGCCCCAAAGGAACAATTTCGCCTGAAAATGGCCAAAAGTTGCAATACCCCCCCAAAGGAACAATTTCGCCTCAAAATGGCCAAAAGTTGCAATACCCCCCCAAAGGAACAAATTCGCCTCAAAATGGCCAAAAGTTGCAATACCCCCCCAAAGGATCAATTTCGCCTGAAAATGGCCAAAAGTTGCAATACCCACCCCAAAGGAACAATTTTGACTCAAAACTGCCAAAAGTTGCAATACCCCCCCAAAGGATCAATTTCGCCTCAAAATGGCCAAAAGTTGCAATACACCCCCATAGGAGCAATTTCGCCTAAAAATGGCCAAAAGTTGCAATACCCCCCTGAAAGGAACAAATTCGCCTCAAAATTGCAAAAAATTGCATAACCCCCCAAAGGAACAATTTCGCCTCAAAACGGCCAAAAGTTGAAATACTCCCCCAAAAGGAACAATTTTGACTCAAAATTGCCAAAAGTTGCAATACTCCCCCAAAGGAACAATTTCACCTTAAAATGGCCAAAAGTTGCAATACCCCCCAAAGGAGCAATTTCGCATCAAAATGGCCAAAAGGTACAATACCCCCTCAAAGGAACAAATTCGCCTCAAAATGGCCAAAAGTTTCAATACCCCCCAAAGGACCAAATTCGCCTCAAAATGGCCAAAAGTTTCAATACCCCCCAAAGGACCAAATTCGCCTCAAAATGGCCAAAAGTTGCAATACCCCCCCAAAGGAACAATTTCGCTTCAAAATGGCCAAAAGTTGCAATACCCCCCCAAAGGAACAATTTTGACTCAAAATGGCCAAAAGTTCCAATACCCCCCAATTCGCCTCAAAATGGCCAAAAGTTGCAATAGCCTCCCAAAGGAACAATTTCACCTCAAAATGGCCAAAAGTTGCAATACCCCCCCAAAGGAACAATTTCGCCTCAAAATGGCCAAAAGTTGCATTACCCCCCCAAAGGAACAAATTCGCCTCAAAATGGCCAAAAGTTGCAATACCCCCCAAAGGAACAATTTCGCCTCAAAATGACCAAAAGTTGCAATACCCCCCCAAAGGAGCAATTTCGCCTCAAAATGGCCAAAAGTTGCAATACTCCCCTGAAAGGATCAAATTCGTCTTAAAATTGCAAAAAATGGCATAACCCCCCAAGGGAACAATTTCGCCTCAAAATGGCCAAAAGTTGCAATACCCCCCAAAGGAGCAATTTCGCATCAAAATGGCCAAAAGGTACAATACCCCCTCAAAGGAACAAATTCGCCTCAAAATGGGCAAAAGTTGCAATACCCCCCCTTGAAAGGAACAAATTCGCCTCAAAATGGCCAAAAGTTTCAATACCCCCCAAAGGACCAAATTCGCCTCAAAATGGCCAAAAGTTGCAATACCCCCCCAAAGGAACAATTTCGCTTCAAAATGGCCAAAAGTTGCAATACTCCCCCAAAGGAACAATTTTGACTCAAAATGGCCAAAAGTTCCAATACCCCCCCAATTCGCCTCAAAATGGTGAAAAGTTGCAATAGCCTCCCAAAGGAACAATTTCACCTCAAAATGGCCAAAAGTTGCAATACCCCCCCAAAGGAACAATTTTTCCTCAAAATAGCCAAAAGTTGGAATACCCCCCCAAAGGAACAATTTCGCCTCAAAATGGCCAAAATTTGTAATACCCCCAAAGGAGCAATTTCGCCTCAAAATTGCCAAAAGTTGCAATACCCCCCAAAGGAACAATTTCACCTGAAAATGGCCAAAAGTTGCAATAGCCTCCCAAAGGAACAATTTCACCTCAAAATGGCCAAAAGTTCCAATAGCCCCCCAAAGGAACAATTTCGCCTCAAAATGGCCAAAAGTTGCAATAAACCCCCAAAGGAAAAAATTCGCCTCAAAATGGGCAAAAGTTGCAATACCCCCCTGAAAGGAACAAATTCGCCTTAAAATTGCAAAAAATTGCATAACCCCCCAATGGAACAATTTCGCCTCAAAATGGTCAAAAGTTGAAATACTCCCCCAAAGGAACAATTTTGACTCAAAATGGCCAAAAGTTCCAAAACCCCCCCAATGGAACAATTTCGCCTGAAAATGGCCAAAAGTTGCAATACCCTCCCAAAGGAACAGTTTCGCTTTAAAATGGCCAAAAGTTGCAATACCGCCCCAAAGGAACAATTTCGCCTGAAAATGGCCAAAAGTTGCAATACCCCCCCAAAGGAACAATTTCGCCTCAAAATGGTCAAAAGTTGCAATACCCCCCCAAAGGAACAAATTCGCCTCAAAATGGCCAAAAGTTGCAATACCCCCCCTTGAAAGGAACAAATTCGCCTCAAAATGGCCAAAAGTTTCAATACCCCCCAAAGGACCAAATTCGCCTCAAAATGGCCAAAAGTTGCAATACCCCCCAAAGGAACAATTTCGCTTCAAAATGGCCAAAAGTTGCAATACCCCCCCAAAGGAGCAATTTTGCCTCAAAATGGCCAAAAGTTGCAATACTCCCCCAAAGGAACAATTTTGACTCAAAATGGCCAAAAGTTCCAATACCCCCCCAATTCGCCTCAAAATGGCCAAAAGTTGCAATAGCCTCCCAAAGGAACAATTTCACCTCAAAATGGCCAAAAGTTGCAATACCCCCCCAAAGGAACAATTTCGCCTCAAAATGGCCAAAAGTTGCATTACCCCCCCAAAGGAACAAATTCGCCTCAAAATGGCCAAAAGTTGCAAAACCCCCCAAAGGAACAATTTCGCCTCAAAATGACCAAAAGTTGCAATACCCCCCCAAAGGAGCAATTTCGCCTCAAAATGGCCAAAAGTTGCAATACTCCCCTGAAAGGATCAAATTCGTCTTAAAATTGCAAAAAATTGCATAACCCCCCAAAGGAGCAATTTCGCATCAAAATGGCCAAAAGGTACAATACCCCCTCAAAGGAACAAATTCGCCTCAAAATGGGCAAAAGTTGCAATACCCCCCCTTGAAAGGAACAAATTCGCTTCAAAATGGCCAAAAGTTTCAATACCCCCCAAAGGAGCAATTTTGCCTCAAAATGGCCAAAAGTTGCAATACCCCCCCAAAGGAACAATTTCGCTTCAAAATGGCCAAAAGTTGCAATAGCCTCCCAAAGGAACAATTTCACCTCAAAATGGCCAAAAGTTGCAATACCCCCCCAAAGGAACAATTTCGCCTCAAAATGGCCAAAAGTTGCATTACCCCCCCAAAGGAACAAATTTGCCTCAAAATGGCCAAAAGTTGCAATACCCCCCAAAGGAACAATTTCGCCTCAAAATGACCAAAAGTTGCAATACCCCCCCAAAGGAGCAATTTCGCCTCAAAATGGCCAAAAGTTGCAATACTCCCCTGAAAGGATCAAATTCGTCTTAAAATTGCAAAAAATTGCATAACCCCCCAAAGGAACAATTTCGCCTCAAAATGGCCAAAAGTTGCAATATCCCCCCAAAAGAACAATTTTTCCTCAAAATAGCCAAAAGTTGGAATACCCCCCCAAAGGAACAATTTCGCCTCAAAATGGCCAAAAGTTGCAATACCCCCCCAAAGGAACAAATTCACCTCAAAATTGCCAAAAGTTGCAATACCCCCCAAAGGAACAATTTAGCCTCAAAATGGCCAAAAGTTGCAATACCCACCCCAAAGGAACAATTTCGCCTCAAAATGGCCAAAAGTTGCAATCCCCCCCAAAGGAACAAATTCACCTCAAAATGGCCAAAAGTTGCAATTCCCCTCCAAAGGAACAATTTCGCCTCAAAATGGCCAAAAGTTGCAATACCCCCCCAAAGGAACAATTTCGCCTGAAAATGGCCAAAAATTGCAATACCCCCCAAAAGAACAATTTCGCCTCAAAATGGCCAAAAGTTGAAATACCCCCCCAAAGGAGCAATTTCGCCTCAAAATGGCCAAAATTTTCAATACCCCTCTGAAAGGAACAAATTCGCCTCAAAATGGCCAAAAGTTGCAATAGCCTCCCAAAGGAACAGTTTTGCTTCAAAATGGCCAAAAGTTGCAATACCCCCCCAAAGGAACAATTTCGCCTCAAAATGGCCAAAAGTTGCAATTCCCCCCCCAATGGAGCAATTTTGCCTCAAAATGGCCAAAAGTTGCAAGACCCCCTGAAAGGAACAAATTCGCCTCAAAATTGCAAAAAATTGCATAACCCCCAAAGGAACAATTTCGCCTCAAAATGGCCAAAAGTTGAAATACTCCCCCAAATGGAACAATTTTGACTCAAAATTGCCAAAAGTTGCAATACCCCCCCAAAGGAACAATTTCACCTGAAAATGGCCAAAAGTTGCAATACCCCCCAAAGGAGCAAATTCGCATCAAAATGGCCAAAAGTTACAATACCCCCTCAAAGGAACAAATTCGCCTCAAAATGGGCAAAAGTTGCAATACCCCCCTGAAAGGAACAAATTTGCCTTAAAATTGCAAAAAATTGGATAACCCCCCAAAGGAACAATTTCGCCTCAAAATGGCCAAAACTTCCAATACCCCCCCAAAGGAACAAATTCGCCTCAAAATGGCCAAAACTTGCAATAGCCTCCCAAAGGTACAATTTCGCCTCAAAATGGCCAAAAGTTGCAATACCCCCCAAAGGAACAATTTCGCCTCAAAATGGCCAAAAGTTTCAATACCCCCCAAAGGAACAAATTCGCCTCAAAATGGCCAAAAGTTGCAATACCCCCCCAAAGGAACAATTTCGCATCAAAATGGCCAAAAGTTGCAATACCCCCCCAAAGGAGCAATTTTGCCTCAAAATGGCCAAAAGTTTCAATACCCCCCGAAGGAACAAATTCGCCTCAAAATGGCCAAAAGGTTCAATACCCCCCCAAAGGAACAATTTCGCCTCAAAATGGCCAAAAGTTGCAATACTCCTCCAAAGGAACAATTTTGCCTCAAAAGGGAAAGAAGTTGCAATACCCCCCAAAAGGAACAGTTTCGCCTCAAAATGGCCAAAATTGCAATACCCCCCAAAGGAACAATTTCGCCTCAAAATGGCCAAAAGTTGCAATACCCATTCTAAGGAACAGTTTTGCCTCAAAATGGCCAAAAGTTGCAAAAGTTGCAAGGGAACAATTTCGCCTCAAAATGGTCAAAAGTTGCAATACCCTCGCAAAGTAACAATTTCGCCTCAAACTGGCCAGAAGTTGCAATACCCCCCTAAAAAAGAACAATTTCGCCTCAAAATGGTCAAAAGTTGCAAAACCCCCAAAGGAACAATTTCTCCTCAAAATGGCCAAAAGTTGCATTACCCCCCAAAGGAACAAATTCGCCTCAAAATTGCAAAAAGTTGCAATACCCCCCAAAGGAACAACTTCGCCTGAAAATGGCCAAAAGTTGCAATAGCCTCCCAAAGGAACAATTTCGCCTCAAAATGGCCAAAAGTTGCAATACCCCCCAAAGGAACAATTTCACCTGAAAATGGCCAAAAGTTGCAATAGCCTCCCAAAGGAACAATTTCACCTCAAAATGGCCAAAAGTTGCAATAGCCCCCCAACGGAACAATTTCGCCTCAAAATAGCCAAAAGTTGCAATAAATCCCCAAAGGAAAAAATTCGCCTCAAAATGGGCAAAAGTTGCAATACCCCCCTGAAAGGAACAAATTCGCCTTAAAATTGCAAAAAATTGCATAACCCCCCAATGGAACAATTTCGCCTCAAAATGGCCAAAAGTTGAAATACTCCCCCAAAGGAACAATTTTGACTCAAAATGACCAAAAGTTCCAATACCCCCCCAAAGGAACAATTTCGCCTGAAAATGGCCAAAAGTTGCAATACCCTCCCAAAGGAACAGTTTCGCTTTAAAATGGCCAAAAGTTGCAATACCGCCCCAAAGGAACAATTTCGCCTGAAAATGGCCAAAAGTTGCAATACCCCCCCCAAAGGAACAATTTCGCCTCAAAATGGCCAAAAGTTGCAATACCCCCCCACATGAACAAATTCGCCTCAAAATGGCCAAAAGTTGCAATACCCCCCCAAAGGATCAATTTCGCCTGAAAATGGCCAAAAGTTGCAATACCCACCCCAAAGGAACAATTTTGACTCAAAACTGCCAAAAGTTGCAATACCCCCCAAAGGAACAATTTAGCCTCAAAATGGCCAAAAGTTGCAATACCCCCCCAAAGGAACAATTTCACCTAAAAATGGCCAAAAGTTGCAATACCCCCCCAAAGGAACAATTTCGCCTCAAAATAGCCAAATGTTGCAATACCCCCCCAAAGGAACAATTTCGCCTCAAAATGGCCAAAAGTTGCAATCCCCCCCAAAGGAACAAATTCACCTCAAAATGACCAAAAGTTGCAATTCCCCTCCAAAGGAACAATTTCGCCTCAAAATGGCCAAAAGTTGCAATACCCCCCCAAAGGAACAATTTCGCCTGAAAATGGCCAAAAATTGCAATACCCCCCAAAAGAACAATTTCGCCTCAAAATGGCCAAAAGTTGAAATACCCCCCCAAAGGAGCAATTTCGCCTCAAAATGGCCAAAATTTTCAATACCCCTCTGAAAGGAACAAATTCGCCTCAAAATTGCAAAAAATTGCATAACCCCCCAAAGGAACAAATTCGCCTCAAAATGGCCAAAAGTTGCAATAGCCTCCCAAAGGAACAGTTTTGCCTCAAAATGGCCAAAAGTTGCAATACCCCCTGAAAGGAACAAATTCGCCTCAAAATTGCAAAAAATTGCATAACCCCCCAAAGGAACAATTTCGCCTCAAAATGGCCAAAAGTTGAAATACTCCCCCAAATGGAACAATTTTGACTCAAAATTGCCAAAAGTTGCAATACCCCCCCAAAGGAACAATTTCACCTGAAAATGGCCAAAAGTTGCAATACCCCCTCAAAGGAACAAATTCGCCTCAAAATGGGCAAAAGTTGCAATACCCCCCTGAAAGGAACAAATTTGCCTTAAAATTGCAAAAAATTGGATAACCCCCCAAAGGAACAATTTCGCCTCAAAATGGCCAAAAGTTCCAATACCCCCCCAAAGGAACAAATTCGCCTCAAAATGGCCAAAACTTGCAATAGCCTCCCAAAGGAACAATTTCGCCTCAAAATGGCCAAAAGTTGCAATACCCCCCAAAGGAACAATTTCGCCTCAAAATGGCCAAAAGTTTCAATACCCCCCAAAGGAACAAATTCGCCTCAAAATGGCCAAAAGTTGCAATACCCCCCCAAAGGAACAATTTCGCATCAAAATGGCCAAAAGTTGCAATACCCCCCCAAAGGAGCAATTTTGCCTCAAAATGGCCAAAAGTTTCAATACCCCCCAAAGGAACAAATTCGCCTCAAAATGGCCAAAAGGTTCAATACCCCCCCAAAGGAACAATTTCGCCTCAAAATGGCCAAAAGTTGCAATACTCCTCCAAAGGAACAATTTTGCCTCTAAAGGGAAAGAAGTTGCAATACCCCCCAAAAGGAACAGTTTCGCCTCAAAATGGCCAAAATTGCAATACCCCCCAAAGGAACAATTTCGCCTCAAAATGGCCAAAAGTTGCAATACCCATTCTAAGGAACAGTTTTGCCTCAAAATGGCAAAAAGTTGCAAAAGTTGCAAGGGAACAACTTCGCCTCAAAATGGTCAAAAGTTGCAATACCCTCGCAAAGTAACAATTTCGCCTCAAAATGGTCAAAAGTTGCAAAACCCCCAAAGGAACAATTTCTCCTCAAAATGGCCAAAAGTTGCATTACCCCCCAAAGGAACAAATTCGCCTCAAAATTGCAAAAAGTTGCAATACCCCCCAAAGGAACAACTTCGCCTGAAAATGGCCAAAAGTTGCAATACCCCCCAAAGGAACAATTTCACCTGAAAATGGCCAAAAGTTGCAATAGCCTCCCAAAGGAACAATTTCACCTCAAAATGGCCAAAAGTTGCAATAGCCCCCCAAAGGAACAATTTCGCCTCAAAATAGCCAAAAGTTGCAATAAATCCCCAAAGGAAAAAATTCGCCTCAAAATGGGCAAAAGTTGCAATACCCCCCTGAAAGGAACAAATTCGCCTTAAAATTGCAAAAAATTGCATAACCCCCCAATGGAACAATTTCGCCTCAAAATGGCCAAAAGTTGAAATACTCCCCCAAAGGAACAATTTTGACTCAAAATGGCCAAAAGTTCCAATACCCCCCCAAAGGAACAATTTCGCCTGAAAATGGCCAAAAGTTGCAATACCCTCCCAAAGGAACAGTTTCGCTTTAAAATGGCCAAAAGTTGCAATACCGCCCCAAAGGAACAATTTCGCCTGAAAATGGCCAAAAGTTGCAATACCCCCCCAAAGGAACAATTTCGCCTCAAAATGGCCAAAAGTTGCAATACCCCCCCAAAGGAACAAATTCGCCTCAAAATGGCCAAAAGTTGCAATACCCCCCAAAGGATCAATTTCGCCTGAAAATGGCCAAAAGTTGCAATACCCACCCCAAAGGAACAATTTTGACTCAAAACTGCCAAAAGTTGCAATACCCCCCCAAAGGATCAATTTCGCCTCAAAATGGCCAAAAGTTGCAATACCCCCCCAAAGGAGCAATTTCGCCTAAAAATGGCCAAAAGTTGCAATACCCCCCTGAAAGGAACAAATTCGCCTCAAAATGGCCAAAAGTTGAAATACTCCCCCAAAAGGAACAATTTTGACTCAAAATTGCCAAAAGTTGCAATACCCCCCCAAAGGAACAATTTCACCTGAAAATGGCCAAAAGTTGCAATACCCCCCAAAGGAGCAATTTCGCATCAAAATGGCCAAAAGGTACAATACCCCCTCAAAGGAACAAATTCGCCTCAAAATGGGCAAAAGTTGCAATACCCCCCTGAAAGGAACAAATTCGCCTCAAAATGGCCAAAAGTTTCAATACCCCCCAAAGGACCAAATTCGCCTCAAAATGGCCAAAAGTTGCAATACCCCCACAAAGGAACAATTTCGCATCAAAATGGCCAAAAGTTGCAATACCCCCACAAAGGAGCAATTTTGCCTCAAAATGGCCAAAAGTTGCAATACTCCTCCAAAGGAACAATTTTGACTCAAAATGGCCAAAAGTTCCATTACCCCGCCAATTCGCCTCAAAATGGCCAAAAGTTGCAATAGCCTCCCAAAGGAACAATTCCACCTCAAAATGGCCAAAAGTTGCAAAACCCCCCCAAAGGAACAATTTCGCCTCAAAATGGCCAAAAGTTGTATTACCCCCCCAAAGGAACAAATTCGCCTCAAAATGGCCAAAAGTTGCAATACCCCCCAAAGGAACAATTTCGCCTCAAAATGACCAAAAGTTGCAATACCCCCCCAAAGGAGCAATTTCGCCTCAAAATGGCCAAAAGTTGCAATATCCCCCCAAAGGAACAAATTCGCCTCAAAATGGCCAAAAGTTGCAATAGCCTCTCAAAGGAACAGTTTTGCTTCAAAATGGCCAAAAGTTGCAATACCCCCCCAAAGGAACAATTTCGCCTCAAAATGGCCAAAAGTTGCAATTCCCCCCCAATGGAGCAATTTTGCCTCAAAATGGCCAAAAGTTGCAATACCCCCTGAAAGGAACAAATTCGCCTCAAAATTGCAAAAAATTGCATAACCCCCAAAGGAACAATTTCGCCTCAAAATGGCCAAAAGTTGAAATACTCCCCCAAATTTTAACAATTTTGACTCAAAATTGCCAAAAGTTGCAATACCCCCCCAAAGGAACAATTTCACCTGAAAATGGCCAAAAGTTGCAATACCCCCCAAAGGAGCAATTTCGCATCAAAATGGCCAAAAGTTACAATACCCCCTCAAAGGAACAAATTCGCCTCAAAATGGGCAAAAGTTGCAATACCCCCCTGAAAGGAACAAATTTGCCTTAAAATTGCAAAAAATTGGATAACCCCCCAAAGGAACAATTTCGCCTCAAAATGGCCAAAAGTTGAAATACTCCCCCAAAGGAACAATTTTGACTCAAAATGGCCAAAAGTTCCAATACCCCCCCAAAGGAACAAATTCGCCTCAAAATGGCCAAAACTTGCTATAGCCTCCCAAAGGAACAATTTCGCCTCAAAATGGCCAAAAGTTGCAATACCCCCCAAAGGAACAATTTCGCCTCAAAATGGCCAAAAGTTTCAATACCCCCCAAAGGAACAAATTCGCCTCAAAATGGCCAAAAGTTGCAATACCCCCCCAAAGGAGCAATTTTGCCTCAAAATGGCCAAAAGTTTCAATACCCCCCAAAGGAACAAATTCGCCTCAAAATGGCCAAAAGGTTCAATACCCCCCCAAAGGAACAATTTCGCCTCAAAATGGCCAAAAGTTGCAATACTCCTCCAAAGGAACAATTTTGCCTCAAAAGGGAAAGAAGTTGCAATACCCCCCAAAGGAACAGTTTCGCCTCAAAATGGCCAAAATTGCAATACCCCCCAAAGGAACAATTTCGCCTCAAAATGGCCAAAAGTTGCAATACCCCTTCTAAGGAACAGTTTTGCCTCAAAATGGCCAAAAGTTGCAAAAGTTGCAAGGGAACAATTTCGCCTCAAAATGGTCAAAAGTTGCAATACCCTCGCGAAGGAACAATTTCGCCTCAAAATGGCCAGAAGTTGCAATACACCCCTAAAAAGGAACAATTTCGCCTCAAAATGGTCAAAAGTTGCAAAACCCCCAAAGGAACAATTTCTCCTCAAAATGGCCAAAAGTTGCATTACCCCCCAAAGGAACAAATTCGCCTCAAAATTGCAAAAAGTTGCAATACCCCCCAAAGGAACAAATTCGCCTGAAAATGGCCAAAATTTGCAATACCCCCAAAGGAGCAATTTCGCCTCAAAATTGCCAAAAGTTGCAATACCCCCCAAAGGAACAATTTCACCAGAAAATGGCCAAAAGTTGCAATAGCCTCCCAAAGGAACAATTTCACCTCAAAATGGCCAAAAGTTGCAATAGCCCCCCAAAGGAACAATTTCGCCTCAAAATGGCCAAAAGTTGCAATAAACCCCCAAAGGAAAAAATTCGCCTCAAAATGGGCAAAAGTTGCAATACCCCTCTGAAAGGAACAAATTCGCCTTAAAATTGCAAAAAATTGCATAACCCCCCAATGGAACAATTGCGCCTCAAAATGGTCAAAAGTTGAAATACTCCCCCAAAGGAACAATTTTGACTCAAAATGGCCAAAAGTTCCAAAACCCCCCCAAAGGAACAATTTCGCCTGAAAATGGCCAAAAGTTGCAATACCCTCCCAAAGGAACATTTTCGCTTTAAAATGGCCAAAAGTTGCAATACCGCCCCAAAGGAACAATTTCGCCTGAAAATGGCCAAAAGTTGCAATACCCCCCCAAAGGAACAATTTCGCCTCAAAATGGCCAAAAGTTGCAATACCCCCCCAAAGGAACAAATTCGCCTCAAAATGGCCAAAAGTTGCAATACCCCCCCAAAGGATCAATTCCGCCTGAAAATGGCCAAAAGTTGCAATACCCACCCCAAAGGAACAATTTTGACTCAAAACTGCCAAAAGTTGCAATACCCCCCCAAAGGATCAATTTCGCCTCAAAATGGCCAAAAGTTGCAATACCCCCCCAAAGGAGCAATTTCGCCTAAAAATGGCCAAAAGTTGCAATACCCCCCTGAAAGGAACAAATTCGCCTCAAAATTGCAAAAAATTGCATAACCTTCCAAAGGAACAATTTCGCCTCAAAATGGCCAAAAGTTGAAATACTCCCCCAAAAGGAACAATTTTGACTCAAAATTGCCAAAAGTTGCAATACCCCCCCAAAGGATCAATTTCGCCTCAAAATGGCCAAAAGTTGCAATACCCCCCCAAAGGAGCAATTTCGCCTAAAAATGGCCAAAAGTTGCAATACCCCCCTGAAAGGAACAAATTCGCCTCAAAAATGCAAAAAATTGCATAACCCCCCAAAGGAACAAATTCGCCTCAAAATGGCCAAAAGTTGCAATAGCCTCCCAAAGGAACAATTTCGCCTCAAAATGGCCAAAAGTTGCAATACCCCCCAAAGGAACAATTTCGCCTCAAAATGGCCAAAAGTTTCAATACCCCCCAAAGGAACAAATTCGCCTCAAAATGGCCAAAAGTTGCAATACCCCCCCAAAGGAACAATTTCGCATCAAAATGGCGAAAAGTTGCAATACCCCCCCAAAGGAGCAATTTTGCCTCAAAATGGCCAAAAGTTTCAATACCCCCCAAAGGAACAAATTCGCCTCAAAATGGCCAAAAGGTTCAATACCCCCCCAAAGGAACAATTTCGCCTCAAAATGGCCAAAAGTTGCAATACTCCTCCAAAGGAACAATTTTGCCTCAAAAGGGAAAGAAGTTGCAATACCCCCCAAAGGAACAGTTTCGCCTCAAAATGGCCAAAATTGCAATACCCCCCAAAGGAACAATTTCGCCTCAAAATGGCCAAAAGTTGCAATACCCCTTCTAAGGAACAGTTTTGCCTCAAAATGGCCAAAAGTTGCAAAAGTTGCAAGGGAACAATTTCGCCTCAAAATGGTCAAAAGTTGCAATACCCTCGCAAAGGAACAATTTTGCCTCAAAATGGCCAGAAGATGCAATACCCCCCTAAAAAGGAACAATTTCGCCTCAAAATGGTCAAAAGTTGCAAAACCCCCAAAGGAACAATTTCTCCTCAAAATGGCCAAAAGTTGCATTACCCCCCAAAGGAACAAATTCGCCTCAAAATTGCAAAAAGTTGCAATACCCCCCAAAGGAACAAATTCGCCTGAAAATGGCCAAAATTTGCAATACCCCCAAAGGAGCAATTTCGCCTCAAAATTGCCAAAAGTTGCAATACCCCCCAAAGGAACAATTTCACCTGAAAATGGCCAAAAGTTGCAATAGCCTCCCAAAGGAACAATTTCACCTCAAAATGGCCAAAAGTTGCAATAGCCCCCCAAAGGAACAATTTCGCCTCAAAATGGCCAAAAGTTGCAATAAACCCGCAAAGGAAAAAATTCGCCTCAAAATGGGCAAAAGTTGCAATACCCCTCTGAAAGGAACAAATTTGCCTTAAAATTGCAAAAAATTACATAACCCCCCAATGGAACAATTGCGCCTCAAAATGGTCAAAAGTTGAAATACTCCCCCAAAGGAACAATTTTGACTCAAAATAGCCAAAAGTTTCAAAACCCCCCCAAAGGAACAATTTCGCCTGAAAATGGCCAAAAGTTGCAATACCCTCCCAAAGGAACATTTTCGCTTTAAAATGGCCAAAAGTTGCAATACCGCCCCAAAGGAACAATTTCGCCTGAAAATGGCCAAAAGTTGCAATACCCCCCCAAAGGAACAATTTCGCCTCAAAATGGCCAAAAGTTGCAATACCGCCCCAAAGGAACAATTTCGCTCGAAAATGGCCAAAAGTTGCAATACCCCCCCAAAGGATCAATTTCGCCTCAAAATGGTCAAAAGTTGCAATACCCCCCCAAAGGAGCAATTTCGCCTAAAAATGGCCAAAAGTTGCAATACCCCCCTGAAAGGAACTAATTCGCCTCAAAATTGCAAAAAATTGCATAACCCCCCAAAGGAACAATTTCGCCTCAAAATGGCCAAAAGTTGAAATACTCCCCCAAAAGGAACAATTTTGACTCAAAATTGCCAAAAGTTGCAATACTCCCCCAAAGGAACAATTTCACCTGAAAATGGCCAAAAGTTGCAATACCCCCCAAAGGAGCAATTTCGCATCAAAATGGCAAAAAGGTACAATACCCCCTCAAAGGAACAAATTCGCCTCAAAATGGACAAAAGTTGCAATACCCCCCTGAAAGGAACAATTCGCCTCAAAATGGCCAAAAGTTTCAATACCCCCCAAAGGACCAAATTCGCCTCAAAATGGCCAAAAGTTGCAATACCCCCCCAAAGGAACAATTTCGCCTCAAAATGGCCAAAAGTTGCATTACCCCCCCAAAGGAACAAATTCGCCTCAAAATGGCCAAAAGTTGCAATACCCCCCAAAGGAACAATTTCGCCTCAAAATGACCAAAAGTTGCAATACCCCCCCAAAGGAACAATTTTGACTCAAAATGGCCAAAAGTTCCAATACCCCCCCAATTCGCCTCAAAATGGCCAAAAGTTGCAATAGCCTCCCAAAGGAACAATTTCACCTCAAAATGGCCAAAAGTTGCAATACCCCCCCAAAGGAACAATTTCGCCTCAAAATGGCCAAAAGTTGCATTACCCCCCCAAAGGAACAAACTCGCCTCAAAATGGCCAAAAGTTGCAATACCCCCCAAAGGAACAATTTCGCTTCAAAATGACCAAAAGTTGCAATACCCCCCAAAGGAGCAATTTCGCCTCAAAATGGCCAAAAGTTGCAATACTCCCCTGAAAGGATCAAATTCGTCTTAAAATTGCAAAAAATTGCTGAACCCCCCAAAGGAACAATTTCGCCTCAAAATGGCCAAAAGTTGCAATACCCCCCAAAGGAACAATTTTTCCTCAAAATAGCCAAAAGTTGGAATACCCCCCCAAAGGAACAAATTCACCTCAAAATTGCCAAAAGTTGCAATACCCCCCCAAAGGAACAATTTAGCCTCAAAATGGCCAAAAGTTGCAATACCCACCCCAAAGGAACAATTTCGCCTCAAAATGGCCAAAAGTTTCAATACCCCCCAAAGGAAGAAATTCGCCTCAAAATGGCCAAAAGTTGCAATACCCCCCCAAAGGAACAAATTCGCCTCAAAATTGCCAAAAGTTGCAATACCCCCCCAAAGGAACAATTTCACCTAAAAATGGCCAAAAGTTGCAATTCCCCTCCAAAGGAACAATTTCGCCTCAAAATGGCCAAAAGTTGCAATACCCCCCAAAGGAACAATTTCGCCTGAAAATGGCCAAAAATTGCAATACCCCCCAAAAGAACAATTTCGCCTCAAAATGGCCAAAAGTTGAAATACCCCCCCAAAGGAGCAATTTTGCCTCAAAATGGCCAAAAGTTTCAATACCCCCCAAAGGAACAAATTCGCCTCAAAATGGCCAAAAGGTTCAATACCCTCCCAAAGGAACAATTTCGCCTCAAAATGGCCAAAAGTTGCAATACTCCTCCAAAGGAACAATTTTGCCTCAAAAGGGAAAGAAGTTGCAATACCCCCCAAAGGAACAGTTTCGCCTCAAAATGGCCAAAATTGCAATACCGCCCAAAGGAACAATTTCGCCTTAAAATGGCCAAAAGTTGCAATACTCCTTCTAAGGAACAGTTTTGTCTCAAAATGGCCAAAAGTTGCAAAAGTTGCAAGGGAACAATTTCGCCTCAAAATGGTCAAAAGTTGCAATACCCTCGCAAAGGAATAATTTCGCCTCAAAATAGCCAGAAGTTGCAATACCCCCCTAAAAAGGAACAATTTCGCCTGAAAATGGTCAAAAGTTGCAAAACCCCCAAAGGAACAATTTCTCCTCAAAATGGCCAAAAGTTGCATTACCCCCCAAAGGAACAAATTCGTCTCAAAATTGCAAAAAGTTGCAATACCCCCCAAAGGAACAACTTTGCCTGAAAATGGCCAAAAGTTGCAATAGCCTCCCAAAGGAACAATTTCACCTCAAAATGGTCAAAAGTTGCAATAGCCCCCCAAAGGAACGATCTCGCCTCAAAATGGCCAAAAGTTGCAATACCCCCCCAAAGGAACAATTTCACCTGAAAATGGCCAAAAGTTGCAATAGCCTCCCAAAGGAACAATTTCACCTCAAAATGGCCAAAAGTTGCAATAGCCCCCCAAAGGAACAATTTCGCCTCAAAATGGCCAAAAGTTGCAATAAATCCCCAAAGGAAAAAATTCGCCTCAAAATGGGCAAAAGTTGCAATACCCCCCTGAAAATTGCATAACCCCCCAATGGAACAATTTCGCCTCAAAATGGCCAAAAGTTGAAATACTCCCCCAAAGGAACAATTTTGACTCAAAATGGCCAAAAGTTCCAATACCCCCCCAAAGGAACAATTTCGCCTGAAAATGGCCAAAAGTTGCAATACCCTCCCAAAGGAACAGTTTCGCTTTAAAATGGCCAAAAGTTGCAATACCGTCCCAAAGGAACAATTTCGCCTGAAAATGGCCAAAAGTTGCAATACCCCCCCCAAAGGAACAATTTCGCCTCAAAATGGCCAAAAGTTGCAATACCCTCCCAAAGGAACAGTTTCGCTTTAAAATGGCCAAAAGTTGCAATACCGCCCCAAAGGAACAATTTCGCCTGAAAATGGCCAAAAGTTGCAATACCCCCCCCAAAGGAACAATTTCGCCTCAAAATGTCCAAAAGTTGCAATACCCCCCAAAGGAACAAATTCGCCTCAAAATGGCCAAAAGTTGCAATACCCCCCCAAAGGATCAATTTCGCCTGAAAATGGCCAAAAGTTGCAATACCCACCCCAAAGGAACAATTTTGACTCAAAACTGCCAAAAGTTGCAATACCCCCCCAAAGGATCAATTTCGCCTCAAAATGGCCAAAAGTTGCAATACCCCCCCAAAGGAGCAATTTCGCCTAAAAATAGCCAAAAGTTGCAATACCCCCCTGAAAGGAACAAATTCGCCTCAAAATTGCAAAAAATTGCATAACCCCCCAAAGGAACTATTTCGCCTCAAAATGGCCAAAAGTTGAAATACTCCCCCAAAAGGAACAATTTTGACTCAAAATTGCCAAAAGTTGCAATACCCCCCCAAAGGAACAATTTCACCTGAAAATGGCCAAAAGTTGCAATACCCCCCAAAGGAGCAATTT